>NW_022280043.1:682334-693410 GCF_004355925.1 Anarrhichthys ocellatus
AAAAAAAAAAAAAAAAAAAAAAAAAAAAAAAAAAAAAAAGGTTCAAATAAAAGCTGTCACTACTCGTGATCAAAATTACAATATAAAATATCTTGTGCATTACAGAATATTTTGTAATTAGATCTTTCCAAGTTTCATTCTAAGGTATAACAATAGCAATCTGTACACAATTTATATAAAACACGCAATATCCCAGAGATGTCCAGTCCCATAACAGAATATCCCAGTCTTCATCCTCCAGCCCGCTCTAGCTGCGGCCGTTTGTCTGTTATCTATTATTACTGTGTGGAGCATTAGAAGTCATCATATTATTACTATTATTGTATGTTATTACATTAACAAGATGAATTAGCCTTTCCATATACAGTAAAGAAGAAAAAAAGGCAACACAGAATGAGGCCGCATTAAAGGTTGTCACTAGATCCAAGTCCCTGAGGGGTACCACATAACAGCAGAGTGAGAGTCGGCCCTGTGGGGTTCTCTGCCACTTCTCCACTTCATTGGCTCGTGGTTCCCCCTGTTGTCCGGGAGAAATACTGCATCTGGTCCTCACCCACCACCACCTCAGTTTAGTGAAAGCAATGTAGTGGGACGGCGATGGAGGGCAAGCAAGAAGCATTGTCAGTTCCAGGCGTTCTCTGATAATCTGTACAGTACATTCGGGAAACTTAAAACTGCGATCTCTCCGCATAGGAAGCAGCTTCTGGCCACACAGGGATCTTAAGTGCTTCATTATCCGTGAAGGAGAGGGTGGTCTAAGGCCGATGAAACCTAAAGAAAACATAGGGATCTCATGAGACATGATCAGACATTCATATTCTGTTTAAAGTTACAATCCTTAAGATTTAAAAAAAATCAAACCCCATATTTGATACTAGTCATCGTCGTTATCTTTTCAGCAATAGCCATTCAATGCATTTACATTCTGTCATCATGTCTCTTTAATATAGCAGGTTTCATTGTTAGTGGCGGGGTCCGCCATTCCCATTCTGGATTCAATTTGCCCTCATAAGCTCAAGAGATTCCCACAACACACACATGGCATCCAGCTTCACTGTTTTTAATGTCACCTCGTCAGTCTCATTGTATGAAGTTACTGCTAATGCTAACCCAACATTTATGCTGAAACTGTTGAGATGAAACATGACAAAGCTTTTATTGTGAAGCAGTAACCGGAAACACAATGTATTTTTCACCGGGGTTAACGCTGTGAGCAATCCTCGGTCAACAAAACAAAGACAAAAGATATTTTCAGCATATTTTAGATGAGTTTTAAACATTTCAGCTATTAATGGAACAAGAAGAAACAGTCACAGTGAGCTGTTAGATGAAGTGTTGGAGGAAACAGACTGAAGACCTTCAACTTCTTGGCAAGGTAACAACCTTCTTATACCTTGCCCTGGTTTTGTGTGGAAAGCTATCTGCCCCGTGTGCACCGTGGAATCTCATAGGTTGCTCATGGCATGATGAGTAAAGGCCAATTATCAAATTAATTCTTTATTAAAACAACATGACTTTCTTTGCTTGTGTGTAAACAGACACCAGTTGCACTTCTGCACACAGAGTATTTGCTTTAATATTAAAAACAGGCCTCGCCAATTCAACCAGGACTGAAATCTGAAGGATTATGACGTCAAGATCCATCTGATAAAAGGTATACCTGGTGTAGATTCTGCTCTCTTCGTGGACCTCCATTTCAGTGCTCTTATAATCGTTGAGCTCCTTCCGGATGGCCGCCTAGATGAAGCAACAGGAAAGAGAGAGAGTCCCGGTGAACTCAAAAGGAAACCTGCTAAACATCACCCTAGATGCTAATAATATGTGAAACACAAGTTTGTCAAGTGCGTGCTGGACATGGCAAACTGAATGAGCACCTTGTCAGCAGGAGTCAGCTTGGTCCACGGCTTTTCTGCTCTCCGATCGTAGTTATGCGCATCGGTGACTTCCACGTACTCGTGGAACCGCAGGATTGTTCTTGCCTGTAGTTCTGCAACTGTGGGTCTTTGACTCAGCTACAATAAACAGATGTGAGTTTAATATCCAGCAAATACACGGTTCGACACTTTGATGTCTGCTGTGGATGTGTTGCCTCACCTTCCTGGTCAGCCGCCGCTTGATCTCTCTAACCTCAGCTTGTCTGTCCACCTGATTTCTGGCTGAATGAAAGAGAGGGAAGGGGGAAAAAACACTAGCAGAGCTTTATTTAGATTCTGCATGAAAGTCAGGCTTGATGTGCACCAAAGGAAGAGTAAAAGCAGTTTCCAAAATTAGATATTCAACTGTAATCCATGTTTCAAATGTCTTTTCAAGTGTAAATTATTGCTATCACAGCATGTATAAAATACTGTTCTTTTGTACACTGTGAACTGGCCGGGTTAAAATGTGTCTTTTTCTAATTCAGGGACAAAACTGGGATGTTTGTTGAAGCCCATACAAACAATTTGACCAAAGAGCAGCAGACTCAAAACTGAACTTTCTGAGTGAGGGCATTATAAGGTCCAGTAATTGATAATAACGGTGAAAAGGAAAGAAAGACTGGATACTAACGCTGAAGGATGTTTCTTTGCTCGAGCTCCTCAGCAGTGGGTCTCTGGCTAAGTCGCCTGAATTGGGAAGAAAAAAAAAAAAAGAGTCGGACTATTTTTACACAGTATCACTTTGTCATTCAGGCAGTAAGTAGGACAAAGATCTAAGAAATGATCTTCGGATTTCTTTAGTAAATACACACTCACTATTGTCAGTTTAAAGGATGCAAAAGAATCTAAATATGCACAGAAGTGCGATGATGTCTGTCTCTACCTTGTGAGTGCAGTGCCGATCTGTGTGCGGATGGCCTCCCACTGCTCCCTGCTCTGCCAGGTGAGGCCGGTCTGTCCTGGAGGCTGGTTGTCTCTGCTCCTCTCATGGATAAACCTGTCCCTGTCTGGGGCACAGGGACGGCTGCTCAGCTTCAGGGCTAAGGTGTCCTTCCTCTTCACCCTGCTGGCCAGGGCACCTGGATAGAAGCCAAGCAGAGATGTGGTCAGGTGGGAGGGAGCACACAACAAAAACAAAGGAAGTGCTTTACAAAAGTCTTGAAACATTTTTTTTTTACATATTTCCATAAAATATGGTTATGCTTACTAAGTGGCGGCTCATCCTCCTCATCGGAGTCTTCATCTTTATAAAGCACAGGACCGTCTGAGTCGCTATCCTCCCCACGCATGTGATGCTCTCCTCCTTCGTCCTCTTCCTCTTCTTCTTCCTCCTCCTCCTCCTCCTCACTGCTGTTCCCCCCCGGGATGACACAAACACCGGCGTCTCCAACCAAGCATCTGCGACTCCGTGGCTCCAGCTCTGGCTGAGGGATCTCCCCATCGTACTCCTCTTCCTCGTCCTCTTCCTCCTCTTCCTCTTCCTCCTCCGAGTAATCATCTTCAGATCTAATGGAAAGAGAAAAATAAACACACAAGCATTAAGGATACAAATAACGCATCCGTTAGCTTTTGTACTTTAAAAAGTATTGAGTGACTCACAGTTTTAATGGTTGGATGCTGACAGGAAGTGGGCGACCGCCTTGGTAGTCCGGAGGAGTTTCGAAAAGCAGTGCGTGTGCACGCTGTGACCCGTCTGGATGAGGCTGAGCCGGGCCGGGACTAGACAGGGCTCGCTGGATCATGATGTGGAGCGGGACAGGAGCTGGGCGCTGAGGAGACTCGTTGGTCGGACTCGGTGGGTCAAACAGCATTGGTATGGGTTGGGGCAGTGGGTGGGGGTAGGAGTGCTGATGGTGGAGGTGGTGGGCGTGTATGTGTTGGCGGGGAGGAGAAGGTGGTTTGTGTGTCGGCAGGGGAGGGGAGGAAGGAGGGGGAGGCAGCTGAAAGCCCACATGGAGGTTGCTGTGGTCGTCCAGAGAAAGCGTCAAGGGGTTGATGGGGTGGCTCGAGTCCTCCGTGCTGCGTTTGGTGACGGGGGTGGTCCTCTTAGGAGGCATCGGTGGAGAAGGCTTGGCTGGAACAAGACTGGCACCTCCGGTGGCTTGGGTGAAGTCACCTGCAAATGGAAAAACAGTTAATACACCCAATCATAAAGCCAAATAGATGGCTTAGGTCTCTGAGTGAGTTGCTAGCAAGTGCTTTATTTTTCTATCCAGTTTGCCGCTGGTACACGAGTGCACATGCATCAGCGCTACATGTATGATGTACCCAACATGACAGAATACACATGAACAACTACAAATACTGGGATTACATGTCTGACTGAGCACTATTGCGTGCATACAGTGTGTCGGATCACATGACTGAGTCAACATGAATGCACGCACTGCCCTAACAAACCAGTGTGCAGCATGTGCCCCAGGTCACAGAGACAAAGAAGATACATACAGCGGACATGCTCTACACAGCCAGAGTCTCAACCTGCCGTTAAACCTCGTTTATTAGCATCTTGTGCGAAAAGCTGAGATGACAAAAAAACTCCAGTTATTTGCATGCACATTTGTTTATTTGCTATAGAATTCTTTGAACGCTGTAAAACAGCCTTAAAGCCACAACAATGTTAAAAGCCATAGCCGTGCTACTGAGACATAATAAGAGATCAGTGGCGAAGTAGACTCCACTGAACTGGTTTACATCTCCCTCTCCAAGTCAAGCCCTTATGTTACAACCCTTTGGCCCCTCCATTCATCCATCCATCCATCTATCCCAGTTGAGCAGAAGCTAAGTGGATTAGCACTATAAAATTCACTTGATGCATTGCAGGCCACAGCTGGAACCTGCAAAAGGCTCCCCTTCATTTATATGCCAATTAAGAGAGTATGACATGGAAACATTCAACTGCTCACCGACACAGACGTTTCTTCTCATGTACACAAAGCGCCCAGCACACTCATTATCAGCTCATTATGTGCATGCGGCTCTTACATATACCCCATCCAAAGAAAAGCAATCAAGGCCAGTCATCAACATGTTAAAAGGCGTTGGGGAGGGAAATATGTTGGCAGCGAGAAAGGACGCGACACCATGAAGAACGCAGACTCTGAAGGGGGGCACAGACACGAGCACCCTGGCCACAGAGATACCAGAGGGCATCCTTTTACCTGAGCGCAGGCCTCCGGCCCGCCGGCACAGGTAGACGGGAAGAGACAGGTAGACATCGTAGTCACACTCTCGCTTCCAGCAGGACCAGTAGAGCGGAAGCGGAGCGTTCTCGCCGCCCTGCAGGGCTGAGACTAACAGGGAGGAGACGGAGGCCTTCAGCTGGAGTGTTTAATGAGTGTAGGTGCATGGTGGTACTGTATGTTGATATATAGATAGACTGCGCTATGAAGGAGGGGTGTTGTTGCCCTAAATGCTCATCATTCGGTCATTTATTGAAAAAAAAAAAAAAAAAAAGATCAACCACATTGTGGGAAACACTCCCATTTGTTTTCTTGCCAGGAGTCATAAGAGAGGATTGATGCCAGTCTGTTCAATATGAAACTGCAACCAGGAGAGAGCCAGATAAGCTTAACCTAAAGATTTAAAGCAGGGGGAGACAGTTAGCCTGGCTCTGTCCAAAGTGTGAAACATTTAGAGGGATCTATTCCATTCGCGTGTTCACGCCGGGCACCGTAGTTCTCATTTACACAAGAAGTCTCAGTTGGTTGCAATTTGCAACCTCGCCGCCAGATCCTACACACTGCACCTTTAACGCATACAAAGTGTAAAAACAGCAAGTTGCGGTTGTAGCTTAGCTAAACTAAAGTGACTGTCTCCAGGCTGCAGCTTGATATATACTGTATGTCAAACAGCTCCTTTAAAATGTTTCTGTTTAGTAAGTTTGCCTTCATGGACAGCTTCTGTAAACTGTCAACAACTGCATCAACAGAATTTGTTCTCTAAATTACATTTGTGGTTGGTCTGTGCTTGGTAGCCCAAAGCTTGCGAAGATGAAAATGCTGTTAGTTTCAAAGTCTCAAGTGACGACTAATAGGACATCTAGTAATATTTTTCCCCATTTGACTGGTCACTTCTGATTACATGACCGATACATGTGAGAAAAGGAAAGACAATTCTCACAGCACATCATGACAAAGAAACCTGCACATTTAAAAAGGTACCAAAACCCATCAATCCAAGAAAACAGCTCTGCCCGAGTGTCAATTAAGGGAAGATCCCGGAGGAGACAAACCCCACAGTAAACAAAAACAACCACCATCACGCTGCCTCTGTGCGAGCAGCACCCCGAAGCCACAGGAGTCCCTGTTATCTTCAGAGTGTACAATTCTGGGGAAAAGTTAGCAGCAAAAATAGTCCAGGCATAATAAGGAATTAGCTGGGGAAAAGCTACTCAAGCTGTTTAGATAACATCATTACCAGGATGTATGTGTGTGTGTGTGTGTGTGTGTGTGTGTGTGTGTGTATAGCTAGCTGTGTTGAGGACTTCTCTTTGCCAACAAATGTGCACTGACTCATAAACAAGCATATTGTATTCACCAGTGGGAAACTTATATGCTAAGTGAGCAGACATTTAAGTGTTCATAATGCACACTTGAGACTGTAATGCACGTGATCAAGTTGCCATCACCTTCTAACAACAAAAAACACACACACTTTTAAGCAGAACCTACCCAGCATGGAGGAATTGCCCCTGTTCACAGGCTTGGGTGGGGGCACAGGGGGCTGCTTGGTGCCATGAGAGGTGGAGGTCGGGGCTACACATGATGATGACTGCTGAGTGGACACACCCGCGGTGGAGACGGACCGAACGGGTTTGGGCGCCACAGCCGCAGGGCCGGAGGGAGAGCAGTACTGGTTTGTGTGGTGGTTGGATGGGGTGCGAGGTGGACCCTTGCCGCCAGGTTCTGAGGTGGATGTCATCAGCCACTTTGGAGGCATGATGGTCTGTTTAGGAGGCAGAGGTTCACGCAGGGTGTCCCGCAAGGCTTCTGGGTCAGGGACAAAATGGCTGTCTGACTCTATGAAAACACAATATCATGGGGATACGTTAGATAAAAGATTATTCCACCAAATAACTACTCTATGCCATTGAGATTGAGAAATTTAAACAAAAATGCCAGAAGCATTTTTAAATCTGTGTACACAAACTACTTTACATGGCGGGCATTTAAAAAGTGTATTTTCATCTTTACCATTATTGAATTAGTGACATCTCATTATGAATCCCTCTACATGGCTATACATGCTTCAGTGCAGGGACTGAGCAGTGAGCCATCTTCTGCTGCTACACCACTCAAAATCGCTCTCTGCAAAAGCACTTGTTTGAGAATTGTATTATCTAGGGATCAGCTGTGAAGATAAACAGAGTAGGCGGCTGCAATTACCACCAAAGACCCACCTCCCACTGCCCACCCCACAGCAGCCCCAACGCTGCTGATGCTGCTGCTGCTCCCACGCCATTCCTCAAATCTGCAGCTCTGAAGTCTAGGGTTATTTATTTACAAGTGAGCCTTTATCACTGTGATGTCACACAACCAAAGAGGAAATCATCCAGAGGAAAGAAGGAAGTGAGCAGAGAGAGAGAAAGAGGACAGAAAGCAGGAGATGTGATAAAGATAGAAAAGGAGTGGGAGAAAAAAAAAGCAGCATCAGAGAGAGAAAGGAAAAAAACAAGGCGAGACAGAGAAACATGAAGGAAAGTTGGAGAAAATATCCGCTCAATAGAAAGAGTTCTCGTTTCCTATAGTAGTTCTGCATTGGCGGTTTCAATATGATGCATTATGTTATCTATTTTCTTTTCAATTCTGTCGTTGCAACCCATGCCCCACATGTGGGTCACTTAGGTCCCCTCTCGTCTTACCGACATGCTTTTGTACATAGCTGCCAAAGTGTTCAAAAAATGAAAGTGGTTCACGTGTCACACGAGTGATAACTGGACAACTGAGATCTAAAAACAGCAGAAAACACGATTATTTCTCAAAGTGTAATGTTTCAGTAAAATCAATTAGCTGTGGGTCTTCACCAATTATCACTCAACTGACAGTGTTCGCGTTAAAGGGCAATAACGGGCATAGTGATTAATTAGGAGAAGAGAGGACGAGCTATTCCCTCATGCTCCTGAATAAGAAGCGTAGCTGGAGCAGGGCCTCCGGGAGCCGACAGGAGCCCGTCTATATCTGGGCACATAAGCAGGAGAGTGACAGCAGGAGTCAGTGAAAGCATACATAGAGGGACGAATCACATACTATCTTTAAACATGTATGAAGGAGGTCAGATTGTAAAATATACACCTGTGTCTTTGATTTGACCACAGTGATGACCCCTACAGGGATCTTATGATTACAGCTTTTTTTTTTTTAAATTGGTGGAAGATCTAAAACAAAATGACTGACCTCTGCGGGCCCTTCCCTCCTCAGCGGATGCATGCCGAGGGAGTGTGGGCTTCCAGTCCGCTTCTGCAGGTCGACTCCTCCTGCCATCCTCCGACGGGGCCTTCTGCAGCCCGGGCCTCTTCTGCCCGTCCTCGGGGTGAAGTCGCCCCCCACGTCGGCACTCTTCCGCCTGGCCGTGGCTCTGGCCCTGCCAGACCATATTAGGCTTCCACTCGCCCTCTACGTGTGCGCGTGGCCCCACCCCTGCGCTTCTCCGCACGTCCTCGTACAGTCCCGTGCCCCTGGAGCCCAGAACTCCTCGGCAGTCTCCGTCAGAGGGAGACCAACCCCTGCGGTCGTCCGGCTGGGCGAGCCAGGCCGGGTTCATCCTAAAGTCCGACTCTGAAGGGAGTTTGCCCTGATTGCACGGACTCCTGCCGCCACTGACGACTCCTCCACCTCCTCCACCACCTCCGACCCCAGTGCTCACAGGCAGAGTGTGGCCGTTCTTCACGTAGAGCTGCTTGTTGTGTGTATCTGCATCTGAAACTATAAAAGAATATAAAAGAATATTTTCTCTAGAAAACTACAAGACCAGAAACACTAAATATGTGTTTAACCTAAATGATTCTAAATGTTTCATACTGCCAACGTCTTTTGTTTGATATTGTAGAATATTTTGATATTTTAGTGTTCCCTCCTTCTTAAGGCTAAATGTAAAACAACAGAGGTGATGAAACAATTAGTAAATAGATCCATTAATTGATCAACAGAATGAATCCACAATCGTTTTGTTTTATCCTTTGGATCATTTTCCAGGCAAAAACCTGCTTGTTCTTGCTTCTTTGATGTGAGGATCGGTTGCTCTTCTCTGGTTTACTGAAACTAAAGACCTACAGTATCGTTTTTGATCTGTTGCTCTTACATATCTAGTCATTTAAAGTCGACACCTTGGGCCCTGAGGTAATGTGATGGGCGCTATTTTCCGACATTTTAAATAAGGAAATCAAGATGAATCAATAATGAAAATAATATTGAGTTGCAGCCACTTCCACAGTGAAACACGGAAGGTAGCCTTAACCCAAGCCCTGTAGACAGAGTCTATGTTTGTTGGTGTGATGAAGGAGCAGCTGTAGGTTTAATAAATGGGCTTCTGCAGCAGCAGTGGGGCCAGCATTACGCTTGCACACACCCCTCTCAAAGCTATTTTGCTGCAGGGCACAATTTGTTCCACTTTTCCTCAGCTCTGGAGTGTGGCATGCCATTTTCAACAGATATTACATTACTTTTAAAAACAGCAAGGTGAAAGGTCAATTTGCCTATTTTGGAAATATGTTTCAGACACCTGCTGGTTAGGGTGGACAGTGTTCCTGCCATCACGTACTGATGACTTAACAGTACTGTCCTGTGTGGGTGTTAGCCTCAGGGCTGCTGCTGTCAGTAACAGACACCGTCAGATGTTTCACACAAGCACTCTTACCGTTGTCCGGGACCTCCTTCAGCACCCCCTGTTCTATAAGCTCCTGCCGCGTCCGCCGCGTCGACATCTTTCTTTCCAGTTCTGCCGTCAATAAGCAGAATTCACATTACACAGTTGTCTTTTTTTTCCGAGGAAACGGTGCTTCAGTGAACACATTTAGAATGTGAATTCAAAGATGCAAGTTTAGAGATCCTTCCTCAACAGGATATTCTGTGAGCAGCTTATTGTAGGTGCACTGAAAACATGAGGAGAGCCATAGGGGCCTGTACCATTCAGACAGGAACCCAAGAAAAACCGAATGCAACCGATATGACCAGTGAGGAAGGAGGGGGATGCACTCACTACAAAACACAATGAGTTCACACCACAAACCTTCTGAAGTTTCCTTGAACCTGTCGCTGCTTTTCTTCTTCCGCCACTTCCACGGCTTGAAGATCTTGCCGAGGGTGGAGAACTTGCCCTTGCGCTTTGGGGGAGGGGTGCTGTCCCCCGTGCTGAACCCCTCTCCCACCATAGTGCTGTGGTGCTGCTCAGCTTCATCATCTAAAGATAAAAGAAGCAATTCAATATAAATCCAACAGTTTTAACCTGATTTGCGCAGCTTCAAAATAAGCACGGGAAATAGATGCATCCATCAGCAGTCGCAATATTGTGAAGTCTCGATTCTAACTGAGCTCATCTGCTGTCTTTGTAAAGAGGGCCGTGCTCATCATGGCGGTTATTATCTTTAGCTGCCACTTCTTGGGGACTGAGTGTGCTTTGGCAGGGTGATGCTGAGAGCTCATGGACTCCTCCACATATCCACAGTTAACAGGAGAGATCTGACGCTGGCGTTCAGCCAGGCTTTCTCGCTGTCAAGTGCTCACATTCCTTGGCTGGATGGAGAGTAGTGCCTTATCAGCCTTTCAGCCCTCGCTGCCTCTATAGAGAAGTATACACATGGATGCAGCGATACAGTTAGCAGAATGTGGTCGTGGTCATGAATGCATGCAGGCAACAATCAAAAAGCGAAGCGTTTTCAAAGAACACGGATCGTTATGAGATGCCATTAATGCTTAAAAAGTGCTCCATTAAATGGCATTCTGCAGTCACGGTTAAATATACTGGGCTACGTGATTGACAGGCCAACTGATAGGGTGCTCAGCTCAGAGAGAGTTTCAAACATTAGCTCTTCCAAGGCTGCAGCTGCTGTACTCAGCAGACATAATATTTACCAGTGGAGAGAGAACGGGCTCTGATTTAAAACATCCAGTCTCATGCACACACACACACACACACACACACACACACACACACACACACACAC
>NW_022280043.1:693420-714284 GCF_004355925.1 Anarrhichthys ocellatus
ACACACACACACACACACACACACACACACACACACACACACACACAGGAAGTCTCTGCAACAATAATGCCTCGCAGTCTGATTACCACAACAATATGCTCACATACAATACCCACAGTGCTGATGTGTCATACATAGCAGTCCAATCAAGAAGGTAGGGGACATAATAACAACTATAATATCATTGCTCGGTGGAAACTGACTCTTCGTGTGACACACACACACACACACACACACACACACACACACACACACACACACACACACCAGGGTTCGCTATGGACCAGCAGCTGGCAGAGTTTCAGTATCTTGCTACAGGACATTTTAGCATACTAGATGGTTGCTGACACAGGATTCAAACCATTTTTTGCAGCTGAAGGACAGAGTCTTTAACCGCTACTCCACACTGCTACATCAATGCTGCTGGTGGGGTAAAATTTGAACCAAATGCTTACATAGTTAAAGGCCTGACCGCCGGAAAAACGTCCGAAACAGTTCAAATCATAACAGTACAAATTCAAGCACTACTGCTAATTCATAAGCCAGGCTTTGTTGTTATGTCCTGTAAAGTTACAATTTTGACAAGCCTTTCAAAAACCACACACTAGTCTACCTGGAAGAGGGTTGTTAAGCGTCCAGCTTCCATGGTGGCGGGACTTGAAACAGCATGCCATTGGGAAGCAGGAAGCCTTCAAATGGACTGTCCTGTATCCCAATAAAAAAAGGCCTGAAAGACAAGTTGTAGAGAGCTGTTTGAAACTACAGCAAAGAGGCTCCGGGTTCAAGGGACATGTCCGCACCGTGGAAATCCAGCTTATCTTGGCAAGGTAGAAATCGGAGGATTCAGACCAGCTGCCATAACATCCAGATTAAGCATTGCTCAAGGCAGCTTGCGATCCAGAACTGAGGTTCTCACACAGCGGACTGCTCCGTCAGAGGAGCCTCTGACACAGTGGCTCAAGCTGAAGCCAGTGAAGCAGGGTAAGAGCTGCCTGTGCCAGGCCCGCACACTCCACAGCACTGCAGAGATGACGATCGCAGTGGACTCAGCCCATGCAGCAGGCATCTATTTGAAAGAGACGACTGACTTTGCTCATTAGCCGGGGATGCCCGATTATAAAATGTGTCAATCCACCGACACAGGAGAAAAAGTACGGTACATCCAATTCGGTTATCGCATTCAAGAGAGCTGTGGATCCACTCAGAAGGATTCTTCACAGATACAGAGGGAAACTCTCCCGACATGTCGTAGTTTCAGCTCTAGTGAGGAGAGGTCTGGTGTGTGGTGGCACTCCAGCTGTGTGTGACTGTGAGAGTGGGAGTAAAGGGTACAAAAGAGCTACAAAGAGAGAAAAAGTACAGGGGTTCTGGAGGGGGGGGGGGGCAGCCTGGAAACACAGGGAGGAAACAGCACTCCACCCTGATTCTGTGACTGAGAACAAAGACAACCTCTTCCCCTCAAACTCAACAACACAGCCCGCTCATGGAAACACGGCGCTGAAACGTGCAACACATTGAAACTAATTCATATTCTGACCGTTAAACGTCTTGATGATACAAAACCCATTTCCATTCAGAACAAGGCCAGAAACAGAACTTAAGTAGTCATGCTCTGTAATCAGGAGCTGTGCCAAGATAAGGAACCAGTCAGGAAACATGGGGGTGTGTGACACCGTGTGTGTGTGTGTGTTCCTCTGACGTACTCCATCCTAGAGCCACACCTACCACTCTCTGAAACATCTCCCAGAGAGGCCAGATTTCCCTCTAACCTCATGATTCAATGAGTCATGGCAGGCCTGGTCAGGTGAGCATGTGGTTAAAGGAGATTGTTGTTTTAAAAAGGACCCGGCCTTTTAGCCAATCCGCTAGCAAAAGGCATCCTGATCACTTACATAAGACACCACCTTCCACGGGGCGCAATGGTTTAGGAAATACCTCCAACCTCATTATAACACTTGCCAGGTCACATAATACATTTTAATCTACTTAACTGACGCCACAAAAAGAGGTTATAATAACTGCGATTTCTTCTTATGTGCCCTGAAACCATTCAACCATTTAAAACCAAATAGCATAGTAAGAGTATATCGAATGAAGTTTGTTGTTGCTGTTTAAGATAAGCAATGTTTTCATCTGTCCTACAAAATCACTACTTTCTACTTAACCCACGGTCAAGATCTATAATTAAAGATGAATTCTGTCCGTAGGTTTTACTCTGTAATATAAAAAAGTACAATAATCAAAAGGGGAAAAATTGAGAATCAATCCAAAATTATGTAAAATCTCTCAGAATCAGCTACAATCTCTATTTCCAATAATAGAAAATAAGTATTTTCAATATCTAAATTTACAGAGAAAATACCTTTCTTGTGCGCCGTAACATAAGAAAATAAGTGCGCAACACATGAGTGTGTAAAAACACAGCTGAGATTCATCCACATGATCCCGGTTATTTAACATTCCTTGTGGTGCTGAAAGTGAAGGAGGGGGCGGAGAGAAAGGAGTCTGTGCACACTTGATTATACAATCTCCAACCCTTATCTCCCCTCTACGCTTTAATTCATTGAAAAACTCATTTCATGCCGTGTTTCTTGCTGCTGAGGAACGCACGACTGTGTCAAAATACACACAGAGTGCATGAGTGAGTCCAGAACCTCACCGCCATTGTTGTGTTGTTGTGGGTCCTGAGCCGGGGTCTCCACACGAAGGCTCTGTCCCATGATCCAGCCCCTAAGGGGCCCCTACCTGTCCTGCACCCAGAAATGTGCACACTACACCGGACAGCCGCACCTGCCTTCCTCCTTCAACAAAGTCCCCTGGTCTCTTCTACCTCAGGTCTTTTCTGTGTTTCCCTCGTCTATCCGTCCTCTATGCCTTTCAGTTCAGTCCCCCCCCGTCCGTCCGTCTGTCCGTCCCTCCTGCAATCTCCTTAGGACCTTCCCTCCCTCCAGGAGTTTGCCTCCCTCCCTCCCTTGCTCACTGACCCTCCCTCCTTGGCTCGCAGCACAGGTCAACATTCACTGAAAGATGCCTACCATTCCTGGGAGAAAGACAAGTTGTGTTTTCAATTTAGCGTGTGGTATGTGGTACAATGTGTGCTTCCAGTAATGCACGTCCAGTGCAATGTATGCTAAGTGGTGCAGCGGGTCTCAAGAGAACAAGGACTTTTAACACTGATCCAGAAACAGAAGAGCGAGACTCAAAACCTCAGACCACATTGTGTGCTTTGAAAACAATCCTCTGCCTCACATGTTGGTGTTAGTATTTTCTTGCCTTGCTGGCGCTGAGATGACAATGAGAACAGGAGCTAGAGTTAGACAGAGTCTGTATAAGCCATTCCTAAATGAGTGACGCATCTAACCCGACAAGCAAAAAGCTTAAAGTTAGTCTGGACTTGAAGGATGGAGCTGAAGATGAATCAACGCCCTCAATCAGTAGAAAAGACATGACTTTTTTGGGACATGGGAATGATGGATCTCAAGTCGATCTGACCGTTGTTGCTGCTGTTGTTTCCATATCCAGCATGAATTGAACTCTATTATTAAGCTAAGAATACTGTTTTTTAGAACCGACACAGGGTGTTTATCATGCCGCTCACCCCCCAGACACCATTTTATGCACATCTCCAAGTCTCTTATCACAATTTGAACAGTCTTGGGAGGTATTAGCATGACTTTGAAACATGTTTGCCAAGGAGAGCTGTCCTGTTTGGGGCTAGAAGAGAGTGAGAGAGAGTGAGAGAGAGAGAGAGAGAAAAAGAGACAGCTTTCTCTAAACTAGAAGAAAGGAGGGAGCGCAGACTGGACCCCTGAATTAGAGCTTTGATTCCTTTTGAGGTTTGTGTCTTAGGTCTGACTGCTCCTCAGAGGAATCCAGAGCATTGAGCTGCGTCATTATGCCTCCATAGATCAGAGTTTTCTGAGCGTTTGGCGGCATCTCAAGCTGTTTCTAAAGATGGAGAGCTAGTGTGTTCGACGGCGTTCCTTTTCTCTCCCTGTGCCCCAAATACAGCCTCCACACCGGGCCGGCTTCCAGGGAGAGCTGAGCCAATCCGCATGAGCCCAGAACCTGACCTGGATAACAGACTGGGCCAGGCTACTTCAGTAGGCACACAGACTGAGGCAGGTACACACACACACACACACACACACACACACACACACACACACACACACACACACACACACACACACACACACACACACACACACAGTATGGAGCTATGAAGTTATGGGTCACTGCTGCGAGTCTCATTTATGATGGATAATTTGTATTTTTTTTCAAACATTTTAACATATGCTTCATCATTTTCTGTAAGGACATGGTTTATTATCGTTAGTATACTCTCGTGTCTGAACGATAAATTTGAAGCTACCGCCAGCAGCTATTGAGCTTAGCTTAGCTTAGCACAAAGACTAGAAACAGGGGGAAACAGCTAGCCTGGCTCTGTCCAAAGGTAACAAACTCCACCAGGAAGTGCACGCCTGTAAAACAACAAGCTGTCATTTTGTATTGTTTTTTTTTTATTAAACTGATTAAATAAATCACATATAGTTATAATAACCATATTACCCCAAGTGTGTAACTATTGCTTTAATAGAAACGCAACACTAATAACACACCTGTAGATGTTTTTCAGTCTTGTAGTGCTGTTATTATGAAGAAGCCACAGGAAGTGATAGTCACGAGGGAAGGTTTAGGCTATGAACATTTGGGCTTTTTAACTGCCTGTTTATTTTTACAAAAGGGAACTGGTGAACTGAAGACCTGCAGGTCACGGTTAAACCGATTTAACAATGAATCACACGGACTTATGCCAACCAGGGAGTAGTCCCAGAGAAGCCAAGTTTTGGGAGGGGAAACTGATCCTCAATCAGGCCCCAAGTTTGAGATGTTTGGCGGAGGAGCTCATAAAACGTACAGAGACTAGACAGACCCCATAAACAGTGGACGTATAGTTGAGTGGATCCACAGCGTTAACACCGCACTTAACAAACCACAACGGGCAACTTGGTACTCACCACGATTTTCCATTACAGAGTTTGAGGCACACCGGTCAACGGCTCCTGAAAAACAACAGTTGGAGCATCAACAGCAGGTTGAGAAGTGAGCTGAGACACACTAGTTAAACCAGTGCAGCAGCAACTCAGTGTTTCCTCAAATATGTTTGCAAGTGATGCTCCAAAAAACATCAACACTGTGGTCTTGGAATCATGAGATATTTGGCCTTAAATGATTTCAATTAAAATTCAAAATAAGCCATAATTAATCTTTTCAGTATAAAATTATCTGAAGCATCGAACTTAAAGTGATCTGGCAAAGATGAACCCAATGATCCCCGACGACTTTCATGCCAAATTTAAAATCAAACCATGTGTAGTAACTTCTACTCAGCTGAAATAAATCACATAAATACAGTAAAGTATAAATACAGTATTCCTATCATAGATGTATCACTAGATTATACTTTAATATACTTGTATTTATTGCTTATAGAAATGACTGGTACAGCGTTTACCATTTTAGATATAATGTGTATTTTTACCATTGACAGTGTGTATAGCAGCTGAAATGTTTATTACACATAAAGAAATTCTCCAAAACGTAACAGCTGTGGTTATTCATCGTTCAATAGGATGCATGTGGCATTCATTATAACTGACCTTAGTATCATTCATTTGTGTGAATATATATATATATATATATATAAATAAATAAATAAATAAATAAATGTGTAGACATACACTATAGAAAGTCATGGGTGGGACGGGGTGGTTGAGGTCCTCAGCAGCAGTGTACCAGCATCTGTTCAGGTCTCCAGCATGCTTCAGATGGCAGCTCTACCCATCTTCACCCCTCTGATGAAAGAAAAACAAAAAGGATGAGATCACAGTCAGTCTTAAAAGTGTGATCTTCATTTCGATAGTATGTTGATAGAGCACAATGCTGCGTGAAAAGGTCTAAAAGCCTACGGCGTGGAGATCGAGCTTCAACCAGAAGACGCAACAAAATAATCCACATTCCCTCGTACGTATTTGAGAGCGTGTGCACTCGGAGGAAGCGTGAAGCAGACGAAACAACGAAGACACAACATAAAGCTGCAGCGGGACAATACATCTGAGAACACACACACAGTTTGGTAGAGCTTGTAGTAGATGGACTACGGCAGACTCCGGTCAGCTAAAAAAAGACAACGATGCTACAGTCACGCTCAGAAGTGGATGACTGAAGTGTGAAATGATATGCGTTACGTCACGCTGATGGTGTTAAAGTCTGGTGGGAGAACGCTTCCCTGGCTCTCGTTTCAAACTAGTCACAGGGAAAAAGTCAAAACACTCAATAATGTAATTAAAACACGAGTGCATCACTTCACAACCACAACGTATCCCGTTTAAGTATCTGAAGTGGGCAATTTACGTATCGCAAAAAAAACACTTTGCCATTGATTGTTATAGTTACCGACTGAGCTGGCAAAGCAGATACCTAACAAGTAGTGTTTCTTCATTTGAGTATAAAAGAAACACAAAGCAGACTGATGGAGCCGCGGGGCAGAGAGCAGCAGAGCGGGGGAACAGTCAGCTGTGCTTTCACTCAGAGAGGAGGCCGACAGAAGCTGCTTTCAGTACAACTTAAAACTGGAGTACAAAAGCTTCTCAGAACAGAAAATGAGAAAATGAGCAAACTCTACTATCTTGCACCTACTGGACCTGTTGCATATATTTATTGAGGATGGAAATATCAACATCTGCTCTCGTCAGTTCCCAGAGAAAAGAGGATGAGACATGACTGCTAGGATTGTAGCTTTAACATCCAAGTTATTTTAAGGCATCACCTCGGGCTCTGAGGAACTGAGATTCCCATTTTACACTATTTAGACTTTACAGAACCGATTGATCGTTTAAACAAAAAAAAAACCTTCACAGCATCATAACACACACAAGTTGACCGTTCTTGGCAATAAAACGTCTTTTTGGGCGGTCGAGAAAAACATGCATGGACATCTGCTTTGCACGAGAAACCAAAAATGTAAATGACACAAGAAAAAAAGAGATGCCGTTTATAACTACCCACAAAACTCCTCCAGTTCCTCTCTCAACAGCACTGATGGATCTCAATGCAAAGTAATCCTTCTGGTGGTCTACCGGGCCTCCGGGTTACAGCTTACATTTCGGCGAATTACTGGTCTAACTAAAATGCAGCATTCTCGTCTTGCTGGCAAACATCGTTTTCGGCGATTGGCCAGATAAGAGCAACAGCAGCTTCGGACTCTGTGACGGCGTCCAGGCCACAGGAGGCCCTAAGACAAGACTATTAATGTTACCGAGGATCAATGGTTTGCCATGACGTAGAGCGGCATCTGTCCAAGGCACATGTGTGACTGGCGGATAGACATGTAAGCTTAGAAATGGTGCACCTATACACATATTTACTGTGTCATAGCATTCTTCTCTGTTCCTCTTCCAGACCCATTTACCGGCAGGGTCAAAGATCAACTTCCCTCTCAAAAGAAGAAGCCCGAGTAACGACATTTAGACATCAAACTGGCCAATAATCCTGCCTGCTGGACAATAAAGTGCATCTTATCGTCTAAAATGGGATTTAAAGCACCAAAGTTTAAACCGTACAGTCGTTCCAAACAGAACGGAGAAGCCGGACACCACCGAGAGGAGGCAGATGCATTCGCGGTCAAAGATGAAGTGTTTTACACTCGCGCCCAGCGCCACAGACTTGGCTGGTTGACTCAAAAATAAATCGAGCAGAGTGGTGAGAGCGCTTGGCTCTGTCCGGGGAAAGAGGAAAAATATCTTTGGTTGTCTGAAAGTATGAGCGGATTTTGAGGCAGTGAGGGGGTAGAGCTGCAAATACTGAGAATGTTCCACCATTTAAGTCACAGCCTAATATGTTATGTATGCATAACATTCGCACGCGCCACTGCATGTTAAGTACAACCTAAAACTGGCTTAAGTAGATACATTTTGCCCTGTTTCACTTGCTTCTGTCACGCTCACAGTCTCAGAATGTGCCCATAAAAAAAAAAGGTATGTTGATGGCCTACTTCCCTTTAGTCGTTAACCCTCTCCCTGCTCTCTGATGCGAGGAACTGATCAATACCAAAGTGACGAGTGTGTCCAAACAGCGCAGGACCCTCTGTCGCGTCACAAAATCTATTATGTGTGAAGCTGTACGACAGCCGCGCCGCGAGTCACTTCACAGCGTCGCGAGAACAAATCGAGGAAGACATTGACACACGCGACCAATTAATGACACAAATACCCAGCTGGAGACAGAAGAGCAAATAAATGAGTCAGAAAGTTATCGCCCCACCTCATCCGTCACTTCTGCAACTCTATACAATCGGGACGAACCCACACATCCTTTTCCTGGATGATGACAATTAGGATTTTGTCTTCTTCTTTGCCACAAACACACTGAATAGGAATAGGAGCCACCATTCAGGTATGTGAAAGCAGCCGCTACAGACCGCCTAGACGTCCCGACTGTATAACGCACAGCACTATAGCGCTGATTCAATGACGATGGGAGAGGAAGCGGCAGCAGCTGGCCGGGTTTATGCCATCCGTAAATAGCAGCGCGCTTCTCTATCCAGAGCAAGAGTTTTGGTGCACAAAAAGCCACCAAGTCAGTGGAGGAAAGTCATTGAATCCACACTTAAAGACTTTCAAGTGAAGTTACAAGTAACACCGAGATGGTGCATAACTGATTTAACAGCAGTGGGTCCTGAGTCAGGTGAGCTGAAGCATACTTACAGGCCTGCTCCAGAGAGGTATCAATCATAGATAGTGCAGATCAGGAAAACAAAAGTGTCTGCTGTTTGGAAAGCAAAGTCAGACCTGCAGCCCCTCTGTTGGACCGCTCTGCAGAGTGTACCCGAGCAGCACAGTGTCCGCACCGCTCTCCAGAATGGACGGACAAGGGTGTCTGTTCCCAATCCGGGCCGGGTGAGCGTCATCACCGAGCCTGCCCCAGAAAAGCATCATTCACCACCACAGGGACCGCTGGCCCACTTCTTTTTTTTTTTTTCTTTACAAGGAGCCCAAAATGCTCCTCGCCTTTGCTAAACTTTTCTTTGTCAGAGTCCCTCCACCTGTGTGTGCAGACTGCTGCTGCACTGCAGGGACGACTTACCACCATGCAACACAATGCATCTTCACTGACACTGAAGGTAAGTGAGCATACACAACAAGCATCAACATTCTCACATCTCCCCCTTAGAGGCTATCACGTCTTCTCCCTGCCCGGTGAGGGGAGAGAGGGGGGGGCTGAGAGCTTCGGAGGAATCTCAGGCACGGCTCAGTCTCATCTGTGGTCTAACTGATTCAATCAGGCCCAGCTGACAGCTTAACCATCGGTGGTTGCCTCTCAATGGCCCATTAAAGGATGGGGGGGGGGCTTCCAATGGGAAGTGGATGGAGCTATAACACAAGCCATGAGGCAGCATTTCCTGGGAAGAGAAAATTAACTTCAGGAGCTATTACGCCACGGGCAGATGGAACGAGAGGTAATGCATGTTACTGCATATAGGAGAAGGTTCAAGAGGGAGAGGACCTGACCAGACTATTAGCCAGGCGTTCTGCATCTCACATGGGCCAGATGTGCTATGGTTCACGAATAAGCTATTCATGTGGACACTCATTGGAATAAATACAACAGACTTAAAACAACACACACACACACACACACACACACACACACACACACACTTGTTATGCCTGTTGAGAACACACACTTCTGTCTGTAGCTTTTCCTGTCAAAAAGTGTGTGAGCCTACTATGTGAATGAATTGCTGATGGTTCTTTGTGGCATCCCATAGCAGATAATGTCCTTGAGGAAATCCACTCTCCTTAGTCAACAAGGAGTGACTTAACCATGAAAATGTTTTTTTTTCTAAATTTGCAGTCTACCATCTCCACAATTTCTCTGTGAGGACGAACAGGCGAGCGTATCACGTCTTCCATCTTTGCCCGAACACACCGTGCCCTAATTAGATTTAAAT
Source organism: Anarrhichthys ocellatus (assembly GCF_004355925.1). Classification (NCBI taxonomy): domain Eukaryota; kingdom Metazoa; phylum Chordata; class Actinopteri; order Perciformes; family Anarhichadidae; genus Anarrhichthys; species Anarrhichthys ocellatus. Next base: position 703,436 of record NW_022280043.1, read on the forward strand.
GGAGCGCTGATTTATAATTGTATCGCCGAGATTAGACCGGCTATTACTTGACCGCTTCCTTTCCTGAGGCAAGGTTTGTAAGTTACCTGAGAGGTTGACTCGGTCTATCGCGTGAAAAGCATCACATTAAAACAGCTGTTCCTCCCGGCAGAAGGAGGAAACCGAAGTAGTGTTGTGAAGGGCTTCCTACGTCGACCTGCCTCCCTCTCCGCGAGCGGATCTCGCGCCAGTGGACTCAAGATGTTGATGAGCGACAGAGAGTAGAGCACAAGTCAAGCCAGCCTCAACGAGCACGGTAACTTCCGGTCAGACGCTTCAAAATAAAAGTCACAGAACGCATTTTTGCTACGTTTTGTACATAACACGATTTAAATAAACAAAATCAAGTAAAGTGTGATTTGTTATGCATGGATTTACGGTTGTTGATATTTTTCAATTACTTGCTTTTCACAAAAATGCAGATAGCACTCGAGGTAGGCTACATATCCATTTGTCAACATTTTAAATTAGCTTATTATTAGCCTACTTTGAAGCAGAGGGCTTCTATCGTTAAAGCCGTGTGTAATCCTGCGCCTACAAAATGAAGCTACAATTTAAGAGTAATTTCATTTGATTTGAGTAAAGTGTCCAGTTTTCCCATTCTAGCAGCATCTCCTTACTGATGGCTGCAGTGCAGACAGAATAACACATGCCAGAGGAAAGCGTTTCTAGAGGCCTGGACATGTCTTTTCCCACAACATGACAAAGCGTAAAGACAAACAAAACGGCATACAGACCTTTTAAGGTGCATCCAACTGACAGTCATCCGACTACAAACATCGACACACACCATCTACATCCCGGAGATCACACGCATCCTTTGTTGTGCATGGACGCCTGTGCAGAGATCAGTGGAAAATGGAGTTTCAGTGGTAAACGGCAGCAATGATTTCAGCGAAAACAAATCAGAACAAACACCTTTAACCTATGGCACCCATAGTGTGCAGGAAATGAAGCTATTTGCATGTAATGCTACTCTGTAAACGTTCAATTTACTCGGCATGCCGGCTTGTTTTGTGTCGGCCAAGTTGGAGCGCAACTTAGGTTATTGTCTGCGGAGGAATCTTCCCTCCAAACGCAGTCAGTAGTGCATTTGCTCCCCCGTGACATCAGACATCAAGTACCTCTCTCCCGACTCACCCTCCTGCACCTCCTCCTTTGAAATTAGTTACAAACGATTTAAAAATAGCAGCCCGGTCATTTCCTCACCTCACACTATCCCCCTCTTCCACTGCCCCGGTCCAAACACTTTACGCACTTACCGGAAACCATCCCGAGCTGGGCATCTCGGTAACGGTAGTTCTCGGTGGAAGCTGTAGCTCCTCTGTGGGCATTGGGAACACGGCTCTTCTTTGTGCCGGGAAGACTTCAGTACCCACCACGCATTGCATTGCATTGATCTGGGGTGGGAAGGGGGGGTGGAGGCGCATTCCGTTATATTTTCCCACCGTGATAATCACTTTCCCCCTCCTATAGCTTACCCATCATTTTATTATGTATATAAAAAATAGCTCCCAAATGTAATCCTGAAATAGCGCCTGCTGTCGTTACTTGAATCATAATCAACTTCAAATCATAAGCTTTATTGGGATCAAATTAGAAAAAAACAGCACAACTACAGTTTGCTTTTGATAAACTCACAGTGACTGACAGCTTCATTTAATTTAGATGTGTATAAACATAGCAGACCACAACCAATCTACATGACGTTCAATGCACAATATGAAAAAAAACTGAATTATGTTGTGTTACATTTTTTATCTATTTTTAATTCATAATCAAAATATCCTGAAATAACTCTTATTATACTGACATGAAGAATACATATGAACTCTTCTTCAGCTTCCTAAACAGGCTTTCAAAGGTTTCTGGGAGGTTTTCCCATGTAGGAAGCCACTGACTTACTGCGCTACTTTGGTGGATAAAGTATAATTTCTTTCTGTGAAAATAGCAATACCTTAATGTCAAACTAGTCCATTAAAAGTATTGCATTCAGATAAAGTATTGAGCGTTATTGGTAAATAACATATACAAGTATTGATTCTGTTGTTAACGCACATGCAGTATTTTAAGGGGAAAAAATAAAACAGACATTCTGCTCTTCCATTGTTTTTTTGGATATATTTAGTACATCTACAAACATAAATGACAGTTTCCTAAAGCCGTAAAACAGAGCAGCAAGTATTCAATAAGGTGATGTCATCAGGTGACAAATGAAAAATGTAGTCATATGTTGATGTTGTAGGAGCAACATCAACATATGACTACATTTTTTATAAATGTTTTATATGAGAGTGAGAGATCTGTTCTAGTCTGAGTTTCTAGCAGCCAGATGCCATCTACTGGCCAACTACAGTGATAGCATGCTTCTCCAATGATTTAGCTCCAAAACAACAGTACGGTGTCTTTTACTTCATCATAAATACCAGCGTGTATCGGTGCAATTGAAAGATCTAGAGGTTATTTTTAGGACTAGCTCATCCACGGATGATTTATTAGACCAAAATCTGGATAATTTAAGTTCTTTAGATATCACAAAGAGTAACACAAGGAAGCATTTTGATCCAACAGGGAAAACCAATACCAATTAAATCTTTTTTGTGAGCGTCTGCTGAACAAATTTCAACTGAGGAAGCCGATGGTACACTTAAATACACAGCAGCAGCAGCAGCAGCACTATATCTGGAGTCTTCCTGGTTCCATAGTTTAGCTGATACATATTTCATAATGTTTGAGATAAATGCAGGATAACCACCTCAAAGTATCAAAAAAGCTCAAACTGGTAGAATAGATATCTGCACACTATGTTTGAGATAAGAAATGATCTCAGATAAAGTGTCCGCACTGGAATTTTCAAAGCTTGTTTTAATGTGAATACAATATTAAAACAATTATGATTTGACAATTTATCATATTCTTTGGTAAATGGAGGAAATAGACCACAATGGAAAACCAAGTATCTGAAGAAAATGTGATGAAATAACTATGATGATCAGATGTTGAGTTAGAAATGTTTAGACTGAGGAATCCACAGCATGACACTGCATATACAGTGTATATATGTGCAAGTCAACATTTATATTTTAGATATACATTATTTATCTGTAGTTCATTCTTTAAATCATTGTGACCAATGACTCTGTCTTTGTGTTCCTGTAAGATGGACTGAACATTTTTAATTCGATTCAACTCAGATTACTTGGAATAGTAGCAAGAAATACACAATTCAAATCAAATACAATACAGTACAAGCCAGATAAATACATTCTGACATTTTGTAATATAGATATATACACTGTGTGTGTGTGTGTGTGTGTGTGTGTGTGTGTGTGGGTGTGTTTATCAAGAGGCCTTAATCAACTGATATTGCTTAAGTATGGCTGGTATCTCTGAGTGAACTTGATATCACTGATAAACTACCCATAACTAAATAAATCAAGCACTTTCCCTAGAAGTGCCCCACAGCAATGACGAGGGCAAAGTGAGCCTTTGCACTTTGCCCTATACTATGTTACACACAGTGTTGCACAGTAGGGATTGTTCCTGCATAGGATTTGGATGCTGACATGAACAAGACAGACAGCTGTCTGAGCTCACATAATGAAATATGATCTTGTGCCCTGGTGGTAAAGAATCATTGCAATGCACAGTAGAGGGTAAAACACACACTTGTTCTGCTGTAAGGGTTGGTTTATGTTTTTGACCATAGGGTCCCCTTGTCTTTGCATGATTCAGTACAGCCTTGTTGAAAAACACCCCCATGGTAAATCCCCAGTAACAGCTGTGTGCATGTGTGCGTGTGTGCGTGTGTGCGTGTGTGCGCGTGTGTGTGTGCGTGTGTGTGTGTGTGTGCGTGTGTGTGTGTGTGTGTGTTTGGGTGGCTGAGACGCTGCATGGGCTATTGCTGCACTGCACATTCTTGGGGAACAGCTGTGGAATATTTGACCACTGGCTGCATCAGGATTGTTTAACTCTTTTGCTGACTTGTGGATAAATGGGCGCCTATGAAGCTTTATGGATGCCTAACAGGTCCCACTCCTTTATTATAACAAACACTCATAAAGGCCCGAGGCAGGCGACCTATGACTCATGATGAGCAAGAGAAGGACAACGTGCCTCTAACTGCGTTATCATTTATGAATTTAAAGCAATCATTTCACCTCATGAGCATCATTTTCTTGATTTATTGCTGAAGTCTTTTCCTCGTGCACTCAGCTGGAAAGATTTACGATACAGAGGGCTATTCTGAGAGCGGGAACATATAGTGTCACCAATCACAGTCAATGCCATTTGGCTGTGACCCAACAAGAATGCCTTTTGAGTAAATAAGTATACATAGCACTAAAGCATTTAAGGAATGTTTACGGAGTGTGTTTAATCAGTATGGTTTGTATCTAATGTGCGTGACCATTTTAAGCTAAATATATACCACAGGGGTCAGTACTGGTACAACATATGAGTCGTTTTCAGGATTCAGTGCTATTCAACTAAATCACGCTCACAATGTGAATATAGAGTCTCTCCTATTCCAGCACCATGGACAGGGTTCTGCCACTGAGGCAGCCTGTGGTTTCTCTGCCGAGATCATCAGTCAATCATTCATAAGTGTGTTTGTCATATAATCTTAATTTCTTTATTTTGTTTTACAACAGAGTGGGTACTATTGTTCATTGCTGCTGGTGGTGCCACTCGATGACTAGAACATACATAGAAATGCCTCAATTTAAAATGAATCACAATATCATTAACCCCCTCAGTGGGCCCATGTGATTTCCGGTGATTGACCTGAGAATGGCCTCAGACTGCTACTTCCTGCCATTTCTCCTCTCTGTTTTTTGCACCGACATGAATGTTGAACATGTTTCCTGTTTTGCTGTGTAGGACACGACTATTTAAAACAAGAGAGTTGAGAGGAGTAAATGATAAAGAATAGTGTGGGGACAAGAATGAGCAAGAAAATGTACAAGTCAGGTTGAGCATGCTTTGAAATATGTTAACATTATGACGACAATGCCAAAATGGGATGTTACAGAACTTTATAATAGCATTATTAAAAAAGATAATACAAGTTAATAATAGTAAGGGACAGGCAACAACAAAAATGTCAAACACCCTTTCTTTAATGGAATAGTTCAAGAGAGGGTAGATGAAAGATTGATCCCACTCTTGTGTCTGTGCGGTAAATGTTAAGCTACAGCCAGCAGCTTCTAGCTTAGCCAGACAAAGTGGGAAACAGCTAGCCTGACTCTGTGCAAATCCGTTTAAACAAATGTGTAAAGGTGAGATGTCACAGCTGACTGCAGTATGAATATTGCGTAACTGTCTCGGACATTGTTCACTATTCTACTGTGGATGCAGGCAGCCTATATGTGATATTGTCTGAGGCGGTGGTTATTTCACTACAGCTTTATTCATTAGATTAAAGATGAATCCTCTCTCATTGTTTTTCTAGGCTCCAACGCCGGTCCTGCTCTTCTTGCATATTCAGGTATGCATGGACGTGATGTTCAGCGCAGGCAGTCAGAAAGGAACACGGGGTGACAGGGCATTTTGTTCCTCCTGCTCACCCCCTGAGCAAAGTAACAAAACGCTGCATTCTTTCCACAGATCCTTATGACAACACAGGCTGCGCACCCTTTGAATAGCAGGTAAACATATTATTAATGTGGGCCTTGAATTCCGGGACCATTCATCCGTCTCAGGCTCCTTTTGAACTCAGAAATGTGTTTGCTTGTCACACAACCGAATCACACAAGCCATCTAAAAGGATTTATTTGACCTCAAATTATCCCTCACGTATACTTTCTTTGCGGTAAGGACTTTATTTACGCAGTGTGCATTTCCAAAGCAAACAGAAGGCCATAAATTAGAAAAAAGGACAAAAACAAGATGGATGTCAATTTTTTACTTTTTAGTCTCAATTTATCTTTACATTAAAACACTCCTACAGACAGATACGAAGATACAGACTTGATTTTAATATATTTAATATACACTTGCACACAATAATCTATTATAAAGAAATACAACTTTCAGTAGACTACATAACTTTTTTCAACATGTATCCGCAAAGTCAATCATAACAAAAGTAATTATATAGATTGTAAAATAATAAATGTATTGATTGATAAAAGAAAATAAATACGTTTTACAAAAGTAAATACAGTATATGAGAAATTCCTGAACATGTATGTACAGTATGCATGTCCCTTTTTTCCTGTCACAGCCTTCTGTGTCAGTGCCTGGCCTGCCTGTCTGTCTGTGCAGTGACACACAGACAACCACCCTGAGTCTCACAGACCAATCGGCCATAATGTCCAAAATGACCACAGGTGCAGCGCTCTCTTATCGTGGTAGTAGCTCCTCTCAGTGATGATCCTCCACATCTGTTTACATGATATGTTTGCAGAACTCTGTCACATGTTCCACCCTTGACCCCCGGGTACAAACAGACATTTTTGTGGCGCTTTGGGCTTTCCCGCGTCGGACACCATCCTTCAGCAACCTTTTGTTTCCCACCCTTTCTGTCAAAGGAGTGTCATTTTTTCAGGTGCTCGCTGCTCTCATTCTCTCACTGCCTCAGCTGGCACATTGTTTAGCGAGTGCCCTTCCTCTGAAAGGACTCATCTCTGTCTGAATCAGGTGAAGCGTTGCCGCAGCTCTGAGCGACAATTTCAGCCACACAATCAAAAATATGATCAAAATGTAAGTGAAATTGTGTATGTTTCTCTAGGCAATCTTATCATTCAAAGCTCACCTTAGGCTGCTCAGTATGTTGAGTTGACTTCTCTTCACAGTTCTCTTTTGGGATGTGACTTCAGGACTGCACGCAAGGAAACAAAAATGACCAGTTCTTTTGAAATCGAAACTCACCCTGACATTGCAGTTTGTCCCTTTAAATGTTTTATTGATGTTACTGTGGTTAAAGAACACCTCTCCTAAATAGAAGCATCCAACACTATTTCCTTATTGTGTTGGATGTGTTTGATAGTCTTATCTTTACGGGCTCACTAAATGTTTTATGTTACAAGAAAACAGTAAACCACATCTGCAATGTCACAGTTTAAACAAGAGACCTCGCTGGCCTCCCGCTCTGCCTCCTGTCTCGGCCTGTCACTCAGTCTCTCTACAGTCTCTAGGTGGTGACATTATGTTTGTTGACATTTCTAGGAAAAATTCTCTACATAGTTTTTCATTGCTTCCAATGAGCTTATTCTACTCCCTCAGGCCTCAGCTGTGCTGTTTTGTTGATCAGACCCTCCAACAAGCAGAACTTACAGAACACATAACAGTACATTTAATTCCATGTTAGCATTGCAGTGAAATGAGGTGTTCCCTTACGCTGCACCACTCCTTGTCCTCCACAAAGGGCCACAATACAGGCCTTTACTAACCACACATGGAGGCCATACAGATCGGGGATACAACACTAACAAGGGCCTGCAACTGATGCTTGATAGCTGCGTGGGATGCTTGGGCATCGACTCACCTGTGATGGCAGAAGTTGGTACAGTTATGATCATCAAGGTCGGCACAGGTGCAGCGGCGAATGGACCTTCTGCGTCGGGACAGAGCGCTGCCTAGACCATAAACTGTCGTCTTACTGCAGAGAAAAAGAGATACTTAGCGTCAGGCACATGATATAAACATTCTGCAGACTTTGCTCTTTGATACTTCATGCAGCCCTGCCCAGTTGATTGTACACTGGCTCAAAGTGAGTATGCTGCATGTGTGTGTGTGTGTATACATCGCGTCCTCTCATGCTCACCTGGGCGTGTTGATCCAGATGATATCCAGGTGGCAGAAGTAGTGGCACTCAGAGTCTAGCAGGCTGCTGCAGGCGCAGCGCTTGATCCTCACTCTCTGTGTTGGGACACCGTCACCGACCTCCACTTCTAGCCGTTTTATCACCGGAAGACTCAGACCTAATGCGAGACAAAGAGCCGTTCAGTAACAGTGATCCAAATGCAGCATCAACTCCAGCTCAGCCAAACCAAGTAACTCTGCTCTTTTCCACTTCTACGGTTTCTCAAAACACAACACTGATAGATGTGTTATATCACCAGTCTGTTATGTATAGAATTTACAAGTTTGAACATTAAAAAGCTCATCAACTATTCTTTACAGATGTATTACTCTTGATCTTTAACAGTCAGCAAACAGACTTATTTACAGGATGGGAATGCACAAATTACTTTGCTTTTTCTTTCTTGCAAATATTATAGACAGTCAAAAAAGGCAAAGTATAAAGACTACAACTATTTTTTGAGATAAAAAACCTGCATTAACTGAGGACAACTACCACACTCCTAACACTTGTACTCTTGTACTTGTATTACAGGAATCTATTACAATTTGTATGTCACAATTTAGCAACAGTAAATAAAATCTCATTGAGATCAAATTTGCATCTTTTGTGTAATACATGTTTCCTGTGCTTCTGTGCTTGCTAAAACATGCATGTGCACCAACATAGGGATGCTCGTTGCTGCTTAGAGCACAGTGTGGCTGAGACAAAAGCCGGAGTACATATGAATATGTGAGTCCCAGTTTACACAGCTGACTAACAACACAAAAGGTATAGCAAAAGTTTTTGGCACTGTTTCTTCTAGCATAACTGGGAAAGGTCCACTAAAACAATAATATGAAATTGTAAAGTTTAAATAAACTCACCATCCTCCATGGATGCCCAAAGAGTGATGAGAAGAAGAACTGAACTGGTGCGAGAAGACATAGTTGATAGCAGATGGATGAAGCTCTCCAGTGAGACTATTGTCCACATAGATACAGCTGTGTGTCTGATGTGCTGCTGCCATGTGTCTGCAGGTGTCTGAGCTCGGTCACTCTCTTATGCCTCTACCCTCCCTCGCGTGATGTCATGACCTAAAGCTCCACCCGTGGCCGCTTGCCATGCTTGCCACAGTGTACGACCCCAGGGCGTTTGAACCTGTGACACATTCCACGAATATGCGATTCTTTGTTGCCCCTCTGTATGTCACCTGCTGAGTGACATGCATGTCTTGCAGTTTGCCTTTGAATGAGGAATCATCTCTTTGCTCTTGCTATACATGAGGTTTGAGGGGGAGGAAGAGAGAGACGGAGGAAGACATCGGGACTGCTGAAGAGTTAGTTACCTAATATGCTAGAGTAGAGAGAGGGATCCTGGTATGAATATGCTCTAAAAAGTGACTGAGGACCGAGGCATTGAATCCCAAAAGAGATCACTGGAACACATGTGGGAAGAGATAAGAGGGGAGATGCAGTGATATGCTCGTATATGTTGACGTTTTAAGTTGGGTTTTCCCTAAGCTAGTTTTTTTCAATTATATAAATCAAAAGGAACATTTTCCTTTTCAATATTTATTTTGTGAGGCTCCTGATATAAAGACAGACACAGTGTCAAAGATGATTTAATGTATTCTAAAACAGTAACATTTTTCAAGGTCTGAAAGAGACCCTTTTTTGTGCACTGATGGATTGATAAACCTTTTAACGATAAACTGTTGGACTTTCCAGACTGAAATTTGAAAAATATTCATTCTTTTTCACATAGTTTGTTTAAAAGTTACATGCAGTAACTCATACATCCATTACATAATTTGGATTCAATATTTTCTCGAATAAGAATGATTTACTGTACCCCACTGTACCAGCCTAGCACTTAATGACTAGCTGGGGAACATAGTGGAGTTTCTATGAGCTAAACAGATGGATATTTTTCCTCAGGATTTGACACCTGAACATATAGACCACAGAAGAGAGCAGACTGTACTCTTCCTCTCTGCAGTGGGCATGTCCAGTGCACAAAAACATGTGAAAACATGCTGCAAAGCAGAGGAGAGGACAAATCAAAGGAGATCAAATTAAAAAGAAATGTAAAAGAGGACGATTGGAAGGACAATCATTATAATGATTTTGCTGTACAATACTGCTGCGCGTAATCCTTTCAAAACACTTGCACACACTGTTGTGCTTACACTTTGATTTTGAGATCTTAATTTCACACATCTCAGTCTGTTCCTGCATCCTTCCCTCCCAGAAGAAGAGTTGGTTATTATTGAGTCAATCAGGATATTCTGGCATCCAACACAGACTTTCGGTGTACAGGGGGACAATATTTTCCTAGCTCGTAAATATTTGGTGAATGTTCGACATGGTGATGAGATTGCCACAGTGCATCACGATAGCAACACATTCTTGCACCAGAGGTTATAAGTTCAGTTCCCTCAGGAGCACAGATGTGCCCCTCTCCACAGGCATTGCAGCTCATCAGGCTATTCAGTCTCTTAAAATGGATAGCAAGTAAAAGTAACAGTCAGAGGCTCTTTTTATTCAGCCACACCACCGATGTGTTTGTCAACTTCTGTCCTACTTGACAGCTGCTGTTTCGTTTTAACTAATGCCTCCTCAGTTCACTCCATACAATCTCCCTCTAGCTCTGTGCTGTCGGCATTTACAGTGCTTTGAAGAGGAAGAATGATCCTCCACTACTTGATAAAGGTGTCTATAAATACAAGCTCCTCCTTTCCTTGTAACATTTGTTTTTATGGAATGTCGAGTCATAGCAGCAATCATCTTTTGGCTCCTCGTCAACACACTCGCTTGGCTGTGCCTGAGTCAGCTTTACGCAATCCACGTCTTGCTGTGCTGCTAAACATTTTTGTGCAAAGCATCAGTGAGGGTGAATGGAAAACACTGCAGGGATGGGAGTGACACATTTATATGAATATTGTTTTGTATTCTTAGAGCTGCATGTGACGGATTGGAGTGCTTTATCTATATATATATATATATATATATATATATATAT
>NW_022280043.1:719284-730261 GCF_004355925.1 Anarrhichthys ocellatus
GCAATGTACATTGTCTGAAAGACATTTGTAAATGCCTAATTGATGCCCAATATCAATAAAAAAATAAAATAAAAAATAAAGAGATATTTGGATGGACACTGGAGTGTAGAGAGTTTAGTACGGACATCTAGTGGTACTACTACATGCTTACAGCTGCCTTGTTGCTTCCACAGGAGAAAACACCTAAAAAGATGAGAATGATCATAAAAGAAGATGCCTCCTAACGGGCACAAAGGGTCAGAGAATAGTTTGGAGAGTATGAAAGAAAGAAAAAAAAAAAAAGGTGTGAATCATAATAACAGTCACTAAATCTCATCCCTACTGAACACCAATGAGAGGTTTTGGAGCGGTGTGTTAGACAGCACTCTCCATCATCAAAAGACCAAGCTGGGTAATATCTTTTGGAAGAATGCTGTACAATCCCTGCAGCAGAGTTCAGTCTGAGAATTTATGCCAACATAAAACTACTGTAACATTCCCTGGTGCAGGCAGACTTTACCTCAAAAGTCACACAATTAGACAAGAAATAGAAAGGAAAGTTCAGTTTACTTTAGAAAAGGTCAAAACCAGGTCACTCAGGGTACCAAGTCAAAAAAGGGGCAGGTAAAATATCCAAGGTCCAAGTAACAGGTAAGGGTAAGAACAAGCAGCTCAGGTAACATGGGCTCTGAAATGCTGGAGAGCTTGGCGGGAAAACACAAGACAATCTGGCAGGAACTAAGGCAAAGTGGACTGTTATATATACTGAGGGACTAATGAGAGAATGAGCTGCAGGTGAGGAGATGGCTGGAGAAGACCAGGTGAGGAAATGAGGTGATTGCATGGCCTGAGAAAGTGGCAGGGCCTGAAACGTCAGGAGAGTGAGTGAAAAAGCACATCATAACAAACTAAGAGGAGGTGGAATATGTGGCAGCTATTCTCATGGGCGGATTACTAAACAACGGGCTGCTGAGCACAGACATGCAAAAGGTGCCACCACTTAGGAGCAAGACACATAGACTTTATAGATATTTAGCCTCTTTTCGTAGTTGCTTTGTATCTCTTTGTGTCTCAAAGCAACTGTTTTGCATCTCTTTGAAGTTGTTTTATGTTTCTTTATGTCTCTCTTTGGGTGTTCAGTAATCCATCCATGGCTACTCTGGTATCTAGTGGTGGCCCAGTGCCTCAGAAAAAGTTCTACGTCACAGTACAAGTACCACAATAAAATGATTATCTTTGTGATTGTCACAGCCCACACACCCAGCAACAGCATCTTGTGTTGCTCCTCTGATCCAGCTAAACCCTGTCGTAGATGTTTTCTTTATGCTATTATATCTCGCTGATCTTTTGCGGAAAACCAATCAAATGTGTTTGATAACATGAACGATTCCTCCTAAACCTCCCACAGTGTAATAAAAAAAAAAAAAAAATCATGGTACAAACTCTATACGAGCAAAAGTACGATACTGTACACATGGTGAAAAGGAAGAAAGGCACAATCTCAAGGGAGTCTGGTGCATTTTTTATTTCTTCAATGACTAGAAATCTTGCTGTGTGTGAAATCTGCAGGGCACTTAATCCTCTGGTACCAGCCAAACGCAATCGCTCATCGTTGTCAACAATTCAAGTCACATGAACATCATGATAAAGACACAAAGATGGAACAAAATTTTTTTTTTTTTCCAAATTAAAATAGTAAAAAAAAAAAAAAAATGAAACAATGATCATTGTCATCAAATAACAATAAATATGGAGCACTCTTCCCTGTACAGAGATGTATTCTATTCTAAGATATTTTGTAATAAAATATAGAACTTCAGTGCATTTTCCTTTGACACGCTTCAGCTGCTCGTTTCAAAGCCGCCGCTATGCAAATCTCTGTTACCCTGGCATTAAAGCAATGGCCTTTAGAACAGAAACAATCAAATCACCAAATGTTTATCCTCCTGAACAACACAAAAAAGCAGATATAAAATGTCACAGCCTTCTCTTTGTCTATCTGTACTGTACATCTCAAAACACAAACCTGGACAGAAAAGGCACAAGTAACTACAATTAGAGTAATACTGGACGAAAGTTTGGACAAACAAAAAATGGAATTATTTTTGATTTAAGATTTTGGTCATTTACAAATTTATTCATATTCATTTTAAACAGGCATTAAGATTACCAGTATCAATAGAGACTATATATATATATATATATATATACATATATATATATAGACATTATTTCACAAAGAAAAAAAGTGCATTTTTATAACAAACCTGAATATTGCCAAAGAACAAACATTTAAGTTAGCAATAGTATTGAAAACTGTATAAAAACGAAGCAATAAAAAAAACAAGACTAGTGTAGCAACCAATAAAGCAAAATGGGATGCATTATGCATCAAGGTGTAGACACCTTTAAGTGCTCTGGTCTGTTCCGTCTCCTTCAGCTCCTCCCTCCACTAGATCGCCACCAGACGGTGGCTCATCCCCCTCTGGCTGCTGTCCAATGACATGCGAGGCTACGGGAGCTGCTAGGCTGAGAGTTGCTCTTGAACTGTCTCTGAAGCAGTGTTTGGTGGTCTCAGTAGCAGGCCTGCGGGTGTGGGCGGAGCTATGTGAGCTGCCATATTGCTTTGAGTCCGTGGTCTCCAACTTCTGTTTGGAACATATTAGTGCTGTGCTGAGAACACACAGCCCTGACTGGCTGGTTCCTGCTGTCTGGTCCTCTGACCAATGGTCTCCAGAAGTCCTAAGCCCTTGAGTTCTGGGGGTCCCGCCCCAGTATGATTCAAATCTGGACAGTGATGGCCCTTCCATGGGGGGAGACGTTGGGGACGAGGGGGTGGTAGGGTGGGACCTCGGACTGGCCTGTACCATCTGGATCCCTCCGATGGGAATCATCAGATAGGGGACCTTGGCTTGTTGGGAGTGCTTGGGAAGATGGCTGAAGATGTTGTCTGCTGTTTGGTGGCCCGGATAACCCTCACAAATGGAAAGACGGAAAGCAGGTGGAAACAAACTGGCTTCTGGCAATGTTGGCCCCTCTGCTGTTGTACCCCGTTTCACCTGTAGAGGGAGGAAAAACTTCGTCATTACATTTCTTGGACTTGCTTTTTCAGTACCGTACACCGAGATCTTCCTAGGAGGAAAGTGCAGTGGAAATACATTGTGGTTGCTGTTGCTCAGTTTAAATTTCTATGCACATATCTGTGCAGACTAATAAAAAAGACTCACTGGTTTTACATGACCACCCCTTGTACCAGGGCTCTCCCATGGCAGGTATCCAGGGGTCCTGTGCTGTAACCTGAGTGGCGAGGGAGGGGTCCGAGCCTTTGATGACCGGTAGCAGCTGGGCGAAATGGTACGAAGAGGAGAGAGGGGTCTGATGGGAGATGGTCCTCTCTCAGGGGAGGGGGAGACGTGTCGGCTGGGCGAGGACAGCTCTGTCCTCGGAGAGAGGCTGCGGATGGGCGAGGACAGCTCCAGACGGGGGGAGAGGCTGCGGCTGGGGGAACAGCTCTCACTGCTGGGGGAGAAGGCTCTCGGCGATGCCTTCCATCCCCGCCGAGAGAACAGCGCTCTCCTGCTGCCTGGAGATGCGGCTCGTCTGTTGAGCCAAACTCCCCTCGGGGAGAGCTCTTGTCCTGGACAGGGACTGGGGCCCGGGGGCTCAGGGTCCGGGGTGCCCTGCTGAGAGCGCCTACTACAGCTGGAATGCCCTCCTGTTGATGGGTGGGTGTCTGACGAACAGGACGACGGATTGTCGTGGGATGCGGACTCCTCTTCCTCATCATCGTCGTCGTCATCGTTGTCATCATCGTTGTCATCATCGTCCTCAGAATCCTCCACGTCAGTAAACTGATGTTCCTCCTGTCCCTCTGAGCCACACACACGTTCATCACTTCCTGCTGTTTGTGCAGAGAAAAAAAACATACACATCCTTTAAATGAGATCCCTTTACATCCATGTTATATGCTTAGAAACTCCAGTACTGAATGTACAGTCCTGACAAAAATCCTCACACTAAATGACACGAAAAACATTGTAACGGAACAATTTTCAGGAACAAGCACAAAGGGTTAGGACAGCGTACTGTATCTTTTCCTCACCCACATGTTATAAATAGCCTGAGGATGAAAAGACCGGAATTTAATTTAACAGAACCATGCCTCTATTCACAAACTATCTCAACAGCCTTCTGAATAGAAAGACGGTTTAAATGGCGCGTCCTTGGCTGTGATGAGGGTAGTCTGTCAGCAAGGGGTGGGGTAGTAGAGGAAGGTTAGGGAGGAGATCGTGAGGTGGCTGGCTTTGAGGCAGACGTAAGTGTTGGAATGCGTGTTGTCATACGCCAGCAATGCATCCTTGAGAACAAGGTATACTTGCCAGAGAGCAGCAACCACATCAGGAGACTGTGGAATAGTCTTCATTCATTTATCCTCTACTTTTTCATATTTTTTATGCAAGGCCAAAGGGAGGAGAAGAGAACATGGTGTTGCATAAGCCGTCAGTGCTGAGCAGCTGTGATTCTTCAGAGGCAGAAGTTCATCCAGCTGTGTACCAATATTTCTCTATGGCGGATAGGAAATATGTGAGATGCCTCCCCATCCCCTCTTAAGTACCTGTTTCCTCGCTCTCTGGCTCATCCAGTGATGACTCAGATACTCCCATTGCCTGGCATTTTTTCCCATGAGCCTTTGACTTCATGTGTTTTGTAAGGTTCCCTAGGAAGGAACAAGAAAAGCACATTAAAATTGTCCACGACTAACACAAGGCTAGTTAAATGAGGACAACCGAGGCAAAATAAAGTAGAAGGCTATACTATAGAGCAGTGGTTCTTAACCTTATTGGAGGTACTGAACCCTGCAAGCTTCATCAGTGCATTCACCGAACCCTTCGTAATTGGAAAAATAAAATATGATTTCTTCAAAACATAGGTATATATTTTATTAGTGCACAAAATTAACCATGCATCACTTGCACACAAAATCACTGTGTTCAAAGAACAAAACATGAATTTCACACAAAAACATAACTCAATGAATATTTACTGCAAATCAATGTGACTTTTGCTGTTGCCTTTCAGATACAAGTTCAGAAATGCGCGGCTTCACCTTGGCAAGTGCCACTCTCATATCATTTTCGCAACAAAGTCTGTTCCTTTTCTTAGTTTTTACGTCTACCATCCTCGAAAAAGATTGCTCGCAAAGATACGTTGTAACAAACGGTGTGAGTATCTCAAGGGCTTTCTTAGCAATAAGAGGGTATGGTACGATTTGGTGACACCAAAACGTTGAGAGCGTTGTTGTTCTGAAGAGTTGCTGTTGAAGCTGGCTCTGCTGAAGTTCAATGATTTCTTTGAGGTATTCATCGTTGACATCTGCTGTTGCAACACTAAACGTGAACGGCTGTCTCACCCGTGCTGGATATGACTCTCTGGTGGGGAAGTATCCGTCGAGAGACTTTGCGAGCTCATCTAAGTGCATGGCAATTGCTTGCTTCAGCTCCCCAGGTACAGAAATGTCTCCAATTCCAGACACGTCTTCGATCTTACTTACACAGTCGTCCAGCAGGGGAAAGTTTGCGAAGTTATCATTCTCTGTTCGTCGTTTCCATAAAGGTAGCTTTTTTTGAAACGCCTTCAGGTTTTCTTCCGCTTCGATGATATTGACTCCACCGCCCTGCATCTGTCGATTGAGATTATTGAGAGCATCGAAAATATCTGCCATGTACGCCAAAATGAGAATGAACTCAGAATTTTCGAAGCAATCTGCGTGACAATGTTGGTACTCTCGCAAAAACAGGGCCAATTCCACACGCATGGCAAAAACACGATTCAGCACCTTTCCCCGGGATAACCACCGAACGTTAGAATGGTACAGAAGTACCTCGAATTCAGAGCCCATTTCCTTACACAGCTCTTTGAAGATGCGGTGCTTCATAGCACTATTTCGCACGTAGTTCACACATTCAACTACAATTTTTAATACTTCTGCCAGTTTTGAAGGCAAGGTTTTTGTTGCCAACGCATGCCTGTGCAGAACACAGTGCGTAACAATGATGTGTGGTGCATCGGATTTCACCAGCGCTCCAAAACCAGAGTGTCGTCCTAGCATGGCTGGAGCTCCGTCCGAACAAACTGCAGAAACCATATTCCACGAAAGATCGTTGTCTCTGAAGAAGTTATCCACGAGTTTCTTCACATCGACTGCCTTGGTTGTTGTTGTTGTAAGAGGCTTACAAAATAAAAAAATCTTCCTTTATCACGTCGTCTTTCATATAGCGCACGAATACAACAAGCTGGCTTAGATTGGAAATGTCGGTGGTCTCGTCGAGTTGGAGGCTGAATTTTGCTGGGCTTGAAATCAGATCTGCAACTACTTGAGCCAAGATGTCATCGCTCATGCCGTCTATTCTGCTGCTGATAGTGTCATTTGAAAGAGGAATTTGGGATCACTTATCTTCAGCAGCTTTTCCCAGCATGATATTCGCCATCTTCAACACAGCTGGTTTTACGAGTGTTTCACCAATGGTGTGTGGTTTGCCCTGCTTTGCGATCAGGTACGCAACTTCGTATGATGCTGTGAGGATCGGTTTGTCGATGGGTACAAAGCCGAGAACAGGCAGAGTAGCCTTTTCATCGAATCTGGCTCTCTTCACCTTGAATTCAGCGAGCGTTGTGTTCTTGTATTTCCCATCTCCATGCAGCTTTAGGAAGTGTTCCTTTAGTTTTGCCGGTGCTGGACTAGAATTGCTCAACTTGGCATTCATGCATTCATCAATCATGCATTGAGGACGCTGACTCCCATCACGTTCCTTTATACACGTGAATTCATATTGTACACATTCGTCCAACCACTTTCTTTTTTTGCTCGACATAGTTAGTATGAAGGGATTGAAAGTTTAAAAGAAAATCACAAATGACGTACAATCACAACAGCCACAAGTCGACTACTGAGCGCACCAAGTTCCTGATCAGGCAATGTGGCATGATCAGCTGCAGCCAATGATGGCCAAGCGGAGCGTGATGTCACAAATAATACGAGTGGACTGAATTTATCTCACGCCGGGTTTACACCGGACGCTGAAGCGCCGCGCCAAGGAAAGCCAGGCGCCTCCTTTCCGCCCCCCTGTTACACAAATGTGCTGTTCACATCGGCTGCGATGCGCCGCACCGCGCCCTGCACCGATGATTTCGGTGTCGAGTCTATTTTTTCCGCTCGCCGCGAGCGTATCGCGCCAGGAAACACACTGAAAAATTATTTAAACGATATAAATGACATATTTTATATTATATAAATGATCAAATATGCATCCCATACTTTGTCCTGCTGTTGTCCTGCAGTTCCCCCTTCTGTTGTCCTGCAGTTTCAATCTCCCCGATATTTCCCCTCTCATTATTAACTTTCCCCATCTGCCCATCCACTACAAACAGACAGACAGAGGGAGAAAGAGAGGGTTGGGGGGGCTATGAAGACCATCATCATTTACCCCCGAACCCCTACATTGAACGGGTTACATACAACAACAAGCGGAGAAAGCAGAATCGCGGGCTGACCGGCGCGGAGAAATGCGCGTCCGATGTGAACAGCCAGGCGGGCGCGCCAGGCGCGCAGTGCTTGAGAATGGCGCTGCGCGGCGCTTCAGCGTCTGGTGTAAACCCGGCGTAACACGGCGAAGAAAAATTGTGTGTTGCCAATTTTTTGACGGCCGACAAAAACGGCCCGACATTGCTAGTGCGAACCGGGCTATACTGTATGTGTCTTGACCCCTGCCGAAACCCGGAGAGTGACTCACCGAACCCAGTTTAAGAACCACTGCTATAGAGCAAAGGAGTAAATTGTCACCTTACCTTTGGTTTTGAAGGCAAAGTTGCAGTGTTTGCAAATGTACGGACGGACATCGGTGTGCGTTCGGATGTGCTTTTTCAGCATGCTAGGCTTCTTGCAGCGAATGCCACAGTCTCCACATATGTACTTGCCCCGGCCACGACCTCTCACATAGACGTACTCTTCATTGGACCTATACCTAAGAGAGAGAGAGAGATCAGGGAGAAAGAAACAGAAAGATAAGAGATGTGGTCACCACAAAAATCACAAATTGTGGTTACTTTCATATACACTATATACAGACCACTCATTTCACTGTGTGGTAGTTCTAGGAGCTGAATGCACAAATGACTGTCTTGTTCATTGACCATCTCTAGTGAAATGTATATCTAATTAAATTGATTTGCATTTAAAGCTGCACTAATGGATTTTTGATCACTTGAGGGCAACAGAACAAGCTGCAAACACAGCATTAATATATTTTCACCTTGTTAAGTTGTTACGGTGAACAACTATTTACACATCCAGCAGTTATGCAGCAGCATTAAGACTCATTTGGAGTCTTGCTTCTGGCCAAATTTAAGTCTAACTTTGCTTTTCTGCTGTTTGGAGCCTGTAGCATACAGTGGTGTTTCCCCCTGAAAGCATCTGCTGCTGGAAACAAGTATGATGATGTAAAACCAAAGCAACGCTGAGTAGAGCTGAGGCAAACTGAAGAATTGGGTGATGGTTCACTGTGGCTTTGTCACAAGTGAACTCTTTCACTTATCAGTCATTTAACTTATTGTTCTAAGAAAAATATTGATTCCTGCAGGTTTAATAATAATGACGAATGTTGGTGTGGAAAAACATACACGCACACACACACACACACACACAAGGGAAACTGGGAAACAAGGCTTTCTTTATGGCGGTGGGTTGGGAAAGCCCCACCAAAACCCCAGCAGCACTGAGTCCCTTAGCTGTTCCCTCCACAACACCCTGGGCACACAGAGAATACCAGCTATTCTGCTGCGATCGCATGGCCCTGCCAACAACAGCAGCAGCAGCTAAAAAGAGGGAAGGGAAGCCTGGCCATGGTCAACAACCTGAAATAGACATTTATATATAAAAATCAACACTTTTAGGTTTAGTCTATAAAAACATTGTTTATACGCAATCTTGATGTTTACCAAAAAGGCTACTTGTGGACAACTGAACAAATATATGCACCACATCTGCAATAATCAGGGCTGTGTGTGAATGTTCCCCGTTGTATGTATAACAGAACCAGCAACGGCAAATCATAACAAATTGATACACGACTGTAAAATAGTCCTAACAGTGGCATTACGTTGCGTTCATTCAGGATCTGGCTACCGTTTTACTGGCATGTATTTCTCGCCATTGCTAAAAATATCCACCCGCATCTCAGGAAAAACAAGGCAGAAGTTGCACTTCACAAATGGAGCAGGCACGTCTCTCAGTAAACTCAACCCACAATCTGCCGCTGCTTGTGCTGTAACTTTACGGCCGCCATTGGCAGATTGGAGGAGAGAATATCACTTTCAACCAGCGTGTGATTGACTGATAAGGCCACTGAATTTCAAAGCAGCGACAAGTGAATAAAAGTAAAAGGCTATACTGCAGGTACTGGAAAATACTTCAATTGCTTTCTTTGGCCAGAAAGGAGTTCGGCATAACTAATCCCTTTAAAACACCCTGTAAACGCTGCTCACAGGAATGGATATGCCCATTTCACCACTGTGGTTAAAGTATTGTGAGAAATCTGCAATGTTAACCAATTACACCATGCAAATGAATCTGCATTCTGTTTTAATAGAATCCAGAGGGACACAGTTCAGCTAGTGCTCGCTAAAAGGGATTAAAGCTGATATTCCACAGAGTTTTGCTGCAACCAAGAAGAAGCAGCTATGCTTGCTTAATTGCCAAGACGTGTGTTATTGAGGTGAAAGCTGCCGAGATCCAATATCTGTTTTTATTTAGCTGCGTGACACTAATTAACTCTAGAGACCCCTGCACTCCTGTTTTTTTAAAGGGATCTCTGAAGGGGGATCAGAACATAAACAAAGATGCACAATGCATATTCATAAAAAACGTGTCGCTTGTTCTCCAGGATAAAATGAGTGGCACACAGTCATGATATCAAAGGGTTGACAAAATGGAGATTGGGATAATGAGCCCTAACAGAGTCAGAGTACAACATATTCTGCTGTGTTGAGAGGGAGGCTGTGCTTATTTGCATGCACAGAGAAAAGTATTAAGAGGTGCAGGTACACAGAGAGAGAGAGGACACAGATGAACGTTGGAAGGGAATGAAGAGAGAATAATACATAGGTAAGTAAAACGGGAAGAGGTGCCAGAGTGACACTGGCAGCATGAACGGATGGAGGGGGTTTGGTGTGATGGAAACAGAGGACGCGACGAAGGGAGAAAGCTGTAGGCTGTTAACGGATGGAAATGAATGTGTGTAATGTGTGGCTGGAAATGATAAAGACTGGTAATTAGTGCCTTATCTACTGTCAAGCACACTACTTCTTCACAATCAATCTGTGTGCACATTAACACAAAACACAGGCCTTAAATGTGCAATAACACATATACAAGTAATACCCATTCCTAAAAAATCTCTTATATCTCCTACGTAATATCTCTCTCAACATTTCTGTTCCCATCAGAAGAAAAACAGTGTGCTCTGAAATGTTTGTTAATTGGGAACATTTTACCTCGGTCCACTATCCTTTTACTGCTTTCCCTTTTATTCTTATCTATTCCTACTTGCTTCAATGGTAACAGATCTGGGGAAACTTAGACCTCTTACTGTAACACAGTAAACCTGGGAAAGAAGAGAGAGGCTGCACTGAGAAAAGAAATCACTCTTTCCTCACATTTATGGACAGCACAAATGTGTGAACGCAGTCAAGAGTAGAAATGTGAAAAGATTAAACAAACACATGCACACATTGCACACAAACATGACAATCTTGACTGATACTGATTGTTTGCAGATTGCTTCATACTTTTCCTCTGTTTCTTCTAAGTTACGTATGCAACTACAAAAAAAACTGGTATTAATGAGAGCCTCACAAAGTGAAGTTGGAGACAACCTTTTTACCCATTACCTAACCAACACACACACACACACACACACACACACACACACACACACACACACA
>NW_022280043.1:730271-740018 GCF_004355925.1 Anarrhichthys ocellatus
CACACACACACACACACACACACACACACACACACACACACACACACTGTTATCTCTCCAAAATAACATTTCTAAAACACAGACTTCCATGCCAGGAGTAAGAGGAAAAAGCTTGGCTGCAGGTACAAATGAAGTCCCTGCGGGTTCCACTACCTCCCATCTGTTACTGTAATTCTCTGTGCACTCGTCTCACCATAGTCGCTGTTCTGCTGTCACCAGGCGTTGGTTTGTGACAGAAGAACAGGTTACTTGTGTAATGAGGCCCTGCAATCTTTCGAAAAATGTTGGATTTTGAATTAAAAGATGTGCATGTCAACAGTCTCGCTCTTGAAGTTCTTACCCGCCTTCACAGATGCGAACCCGAGAGGGCTCGCTCTGTTTGGAGGTGGAGGGCTCTTCTTCTTCTCTCATCTCTTTATTCTCCTCCTTGTCGTGTTGTTGCTGATCCTTTACTTTAGTGAGGGTGCTGGGTGGGGTGGCATGTACCTACACTCAAGACACACATAGAAAAATTCAAAACAACTTAAAATAAAATGTTTTTTGTTTTTTTTGGTATTCCACCAAGCACTCCTATAACATTGCATTCCTCAAGACCTGGAAAGAGACATTGTTGAGTAAAATCGTGGCGAAGCCCTTTAAGCACATTAATGCTGCACAGTATGTAAATCCAACAGACATGATAGAAATATTTTCTACAGATGTTTAAAGTTCCTTAAACAGAGAGGTCTACATTGACTTATAAATGTAAGTGTTTATTGTGATTATGTTTACCTCTGACACCCGTGGGGTCCTGCTACTGGCAGGGGCCAATTTGCTTTTGGCCGGGGTCGGGGCCGTGGCCATGGTGTACGTTTCTGAGCTGTGCTTCTGTTTGGAGCACAGCAGAGACAACGCCACCTTAGTGGTGAGGCCCGGCAAGTTGGGGTTGTGAGCACTGATGCTCCAGGTAGAATAGACTGAGCTGCAGGGGTCCCTCAGGGCAGACGGGTTGGGTTTGACGTAGTTCAGGTAGCACCAGTTAACTGAGGCGGAGGTGTGGAGGCTGGGGTATGAAGGGGCGGCTGGTCTTTCAGCCCCCTTTTCCACAACTGCCACCTCCTCCTTTTTTTTACTAGTCTTTTTAGTAGACTCCTCCTCCTCCCCCTTATCCTCCTTTTCCTTCCTATTATGTTTCCTTGGCACTTGCTCATGCTCCCCCTCCACTTTCACAGTTGTCAGCTCTACCCTCTCTGGTTGTTTCTTCTCATTCTCTTCCAGTTTTCTCCCAGTGGCTTTACTTTCTTCTTCCTGTCTTACATTCTGTTCAACATCCTCCTCTTCCCCTCCAGCCTCATCTTCTTCCCCTTCCTCCTCCTCTTTTACCCTTTTCTGGTGGCGCTGGGCCTCTGTGCTGAGTTCCAGACTAGCTGCAGGAGAAAGCATGCGTTTACTTCCTCCAGTCCCCAGTGGACCGTATCCCTCCCCAGATCCTGAGGCCAGCTCCGTGGGCAGAGAAAGGGGAAAAAGGCTCTTGATGTATGGGGAAGGGACCTTCAAGTAGGACCTTTGCAACTTGTCCCGCTCCACCTGGCCCATAATGACCATGGCTGTGCAAGAAATTGGTTCCTGTGAGCAGGTGGAGGCCAGGATCTGGGACAAGGTGGTGTACATGGCACTGGCATAGGTAGGTATATGAGTCTGGAGGCGCACTGGCACCACAAGGGATACCACTGGTGTAAGCTGAGCCAGGCATGTGGCGATGACCGGCCGTGGGTGGTGGTAAGAGATTCTTACAAGGGATTGATGTGTAAGAGCAGAAGACATGGAGGAGATGGAGGGGCTGCTCTCTGTAGTGCGAAGGGAAGGAACAGTTAGTCTTGGAGGAAAAGGCAAGTACAGAGCCTGATTAGCTGTAGTCCTGGAAGAGAACGGGAGAGGAACTAGAGCAGGAAGCTGATGGAATGGTATACCCAACCGTTCTGCCATGTGGATCTGCCCCGGGTGTATCTGTATAGCTGGTGGTGCTGCCTGTGAATGTAAGAAGGCTCTATGGGTGATTTGGGTGGATAGCACTTCAGAGATGGCTGTGGTGACGGGGAGCAGCTGGGATAATGATCCTGGGGGAAATGCTTGCTGCAAAGGTAGCGCATCCTGAGAATGTGGGAAGATCCGTGGCTGTAACAGCTGCAAGGCTTTCGCTGTGACTTCCAGGCTAAACCGGGAGCTTGCTTCTGTTGAGTAGACAGGAGGATGGATGGAGCGGGAAGGCCCGGGTTTTGGACTCTCTGCTCTGGACAGCTGACTCATGCTGGCCCCCTCCTCTTGCTCAGCTTCCCCTAAGGTAGCATGCTTCACAAGGAGACACTTTCTCCTTTCTTTCCAGGAGGATGCAGACTGTTGAGGGGACAGGGACCCGTAGTCAAATGACTTACTTCTGGTCTCTGAGACCTGTTCTGTTTGTTGGGGGGTGGCTGTGATCTGCTCTGAGGCGGAGCGCCTCATCTCCTTGTGGCTTTGGTGGTGTTGGTGGGAAGCGGATGGCACCATTAACATCTGGGAGCTTTGGCTACTTGAGGCCCAGATGGCAGTCTCTGGTCTTGCTGTGTCCTCGAAAGAAGCAGAAAGGCTTGAAGCGTGGGAGATGTTGCTCTCTTGACTGGGGCTGCGGGGCAGAGATGCAGACTCAAAGCTAGACTCCCCAGACGACTGGGCTGCTTCTGCCAGGCGGAGTCTCTTCTTCTTTGGTGGCAGCTTCTCTGCAGGGAGCTGGGCCAGAGTCTGGCTACGCTGAGGCCATTGGAACTCCTCCACTCTCTCTGCCTCCTAGGACAGAAAAATAGTTTACTAAACTAACATTACGTGTAAGATGAGGTGATATTGACTGCTCACATGCTAAACATTTTTCCCAGGATGTTGAAGTTCAAAAACAGCTTTAAATCAATGCATGTTTTACAAATATTTGAGGGAAGGGAAATTAAATAAGTTAACAAAAGCAAAGCAATCAAATTGTGTAAAATGCAAAAAAAACAACATATTGGCCAAATGCTATTTTAAATAATCATGTACCTTGAATGAGGATGCCGTCACTGGCGGAGAGACCGATGGCATGTCAGCATCAGGCTCCACAGTAACAAGGATCTCTGGCACTTGGATGTTTGGTTGGCGGATGAGGCGAGATGTAGACGGTGATGGTTTTGGCTCGAGTTGTTGTGTATGCTGACTCTCTCTGAGTTCTGTTTCCTGACTCTCCATGGATACACTCTCCTGCTTCTCAAAAGAGCTTGTGTGCTGGATGACAGACACACACTTCCTGTTTTGCTGCTGCTGCTGCTGCTGCTGCTGCTGCTGTTGTTGTTGTGGCTCAGTCGGTAAAGAAACACCTAGAAACAAACAAAATACAGAAGAAAAAGCTACCATTATATTATACAGGTAAACTGCTTTTAAATGGTGACCTTTAATTGCTTTTGCATTGCTTTACACTATTGATGTAGATGCAGATAATCACATGTTTACATATTTTCCATCGCTATGAAGGTTTCTCAGATATTAAAAATGAAAGGAAAGAAATATATTGCTCACACAGAATGATGTTGACAAATTTGATCTGCCGCTGCAGCGATTTATAAACAAACCTGTGAGGGTGTGGCTGTGCTCTGGTCTGCTAGGCACAGGAATGAGGCCTGCAGAGCTCCCTGACATGGCTACAGATCCCGGGCTGGGAGGATCCTCCTCCAGACTTTCCTCTTTTCTTCTCTTCCTCGCGGCCATTGCCAGTGCTCGGAACGTATAGCGCATCATCATCTGGGGGCGATCCTCCCGACATGTTTTACTTGAATCCCCGCTTACTTTTTCCAGGGTTTGCTGTCCTGGGCATATTCGTCTGTGGGCCTCGTAGCCTTCACTGTGTTGGAAGTGGACCCCACATGCTTCACATTCAAACAGGCTCGGACTCTTTTGCTGTTGTTGTTGTTGTTGTTGTTGTTGTTGTTGTTGTTGTTGTAGCTGTTGTTGTTGTAGCTGCCTGGCTTGTTCGGCACCACTGGCTGATGAGGAAGAGGTGGGGCCGGCCTCCTCCAGCATTAGCTCAGCTCCCAGTGGATCTTCTATAGCAGGCTGGCGCCGTAGCATACGCTGGGCATGGCCAACCCTCATCTCTGCTACCACCGCTTGCTGCTCATCGAATGACTGACAGAGACGGTAATCCTTGGGAGACATGGTGCCAGAGGTGGAGGGCTCTCCTTGGCTGGTAGAGGATGGCATTGAGTGGCTTCTAAGCAGAGGCACTGCTGATAGCTCCTGGGTAACTGCTGGATCCGCCTCAGGATTGTGGAGGTGCTTCAAACCACTAGGGCCAGGGGCTTCTCCTTTGGGGTCGAATGTGTAGGGATCTCTCGGAGAGGTGAATTTTGGGGACTCCATGCTGCTCTTCCTGGACAGAGAGGAGCGTCTGGGCTTCACACTGTCAATCTCCCTGGTGTCTACTACCGCTTCATTGATAGTGATGAGCTTGGTAATGTGTTCTATTACTTGGGTTTTGGGTACAGCGAAGGGAATGCTTTTCTCCTCCGTTCCTGCAGACGAGGAAAGTAAAGAATGAGGCTGCTGCTGATGGGGACTGCGCTGCTGCCCTCCCAGCCTTCCATATTTTCCTAGAATAATTTCTGCGTAGGTTTTGGCACTGGCACTGGGAGGGCTAACTTGGGACAGGTCAGTGCTGCCTGACCCGGAGAAGTAGCCAGACTCTGTGCTGCCTTTACTGCCAGGGCCTTGAGAGGAAGATGAGGTGGAGAGGGAGGAAGGAGGGTCATCTGGAGAAGCCATCGGGCCACGTTTCCTTTCACTAAGCCTCAGTGCCAGCCTTTGCTTGACAGCCTGGGAGTCCTCAGGCCTCTGGCTCTCCTCTGAGCCTCCCAGTGGCTCCTTACCACCTTTCCTCTGCTGGCCCAACATCTCCTTAGAGGAGGATTTTCTGTGT
Organism: Anarrhichthys ocellatus; assembly: GCF_004355925.1. NCBI lineage: Eukaryota > Metazoa > Chordata > Actinopteri > Perciformes > Anarhichadidae > Anarrhichthys > Anarrhichthys ocellatus. Next base: position 735,226 of record NW_022280043.1, read on the forward strand.
TGGCCCGTCTCTTCTTCAGACTCAGTGCTTTCTCCCTCCGTGTGTTCCTCAGGGTCTTCTCCAACGCCACTACCCTCTGGTCCACTCAAACTGGGTTCATCACGACTGGATGCCAGGCCCGCTTTAATGCGATGGGCATGGGACTTGCGGTGCTTGTACAGGTTGCTCTTGGTCTTGAAAGAAAAGCCACAGGGAGCACAAGGGTAGGGTCTTTCTCCTGTATGGGAGCGAATATGTTTCTGAAGAACGCTTGGCTTGGCACATGGACGGCCACAGTAAGTGCATACATATTTTCCTGGTTTTTGGGGTTTCTTCTCCCCTTTTCTGGGTGAGCTGACCCCTTCTAGGCCCTCTTGGCTGGACTGAGATGGGACCCCTTGGCCATGCTCACCCCGGGTGGAGGAAGTAGATGGCAGCGATGTGGTTGATGAGGAAGCTGGAGAGAAGAAGCTGCCTCCTGAGGGACCTGGGGTGTCTGAATGCTGCCATGCTACTGCTTGCTGCTGCTGTAACCGAAGCAGAAGGTCAGAGCGTTTGGGTTGGCGATTTTGCAGGCGACCCAAGGCTCTGTGTACAGGGCGAGGATTAGGAGGGTGCTGGGGCTGCTGAGGTGGACACGATCCTAGAGAGGATTCAGTTGTCAAGTGCTGCTGCTCTTGCCTTCCAGAGCTCTCCCCATCAGCCGGACGGCTGTGCTCAGCCTCCATAGAGTGGGGAGGAGGCCTCACAGACACACAAGGAGGGGCTCTCGGAGCCTCATGGGGCTAACCGCATGGCAGCAGAGAGGTCAGAGAAAGGGGAACATCGACAGACTGAGTTGTAAATCACAAAAGAGGGCCTTTTTCAGTGTGGGCCAAGAGTTATTCAAGAAGACCAAATGAGGCATGATTAAAAGCTGCCCTGGAGCTGCACGGTTGCAGGTAAACATGGATCATCTCTCTGTACAAAGCAGTTGTGCTCCTGTCCAGCCTCAGCCATTGTAACAGTTCTCCCAAGGTCTTCTCTGCATCTCTTTTGTTGGTTGTCAAGAGTGTCAAGAGTTGGTTGTCAGCTTCTGAATGGGTCTAAAGAAACAAGGAAAAAGCCAAGGAAGGACAGAGTTACAAAAGTGGAAACATATTAGAACATTTATTAGATATTTCAAAAGGTTTTGTCACAAAGAGCTACAGCATAGCTAAGTGCTGGAAGCAATATTCCCTTCTTTTTTGTCCTAGTAAAAGCAACAAAACAAAGATAATAAAGGTCCCAGTCTGCTGAAGAACAACACAGCAAAACACACAGGACCTGGTCCGGATTACGTAAGCTTCTTGACATCCTAAGGGTTTCCAAAAAGCCTCCCATGCAGTCTAAAAAAAGAGTTATGTTGGTAGAGCAGAAGGCCAAAATCAGTAGTGTCGTTATATCAAACTCACTATTAAATTTTGCCCCCACATATCATACTATGACAAATAGGGTTACATTTCCTGGAGTAGTGTCGAGTGGGGTCAGTTTTGTAATGAGAACATTAGCAAGGTAATTGCATCATCAACATGTTATTGCTCTCATCTGTCCTGGCTTCAACTCTTCATAAGCAGAAAGTGTGCAGCGATTCAGGAGATAGAGGAACATGTACTGTGAATCTACTGTATTAAGAAAATGTGAAGTCAAGATGTTTTTGTTATTGGCATGGTGATCCGAGGACACAGGAATCTATTATGTGCATGTCCAAATAATGTTGAAACACGTTTTAACATTTTTGACTCACTACAAATTGAGCCTTCTACTTAAAAAAACAAGCAAATCCAATTCATATCTGACCCACGACTGGCCCACTCTGCAGGAGTCAGAGAGCAGCTCACAGTCAGTCAGGCAACATCTACAGCACAGGCACCAAAGGAGGAGACCACAGTGTCAGGGCACGGAGTCAAAACAAATGCTGGAAATATAGCCTATGCTTATCTGATCTGGCACTGAAGGTAAAGGGGGTAAATGGAGGGGGTGGTGTTTACTAGTAGATAAAGGGACTTGACATGCAACTGGGTTTCAGCCTACACCACTCACGCTCTGCTGTTGTACAGCCACCAGGGTGCAGTGTTTATGAGGGGCCAAGAGTGGCTGCTTGTTATGAAGCCTGTTGTAAAAGGGTACTGTGAAAACGTTTATCAAGATAGATCTATTGTAATATTTCCCACTCACACACACACACTACTAGAGAGCTGTGTATATGAGGAGCCAATATAGCTGATCACGGAGACTTGCGGGTGCGATGAAATCTTCTCTTTTATCAAGATGTATGTTCTGCAATAATCCCCACTTACTACAATATCTGCACTCCATCTCAACTTGAGACACAGGATTCTTGAATCGCGGCCAATCAAAACACATTCTGGGAATGGATGGGGCCAATCATAACATTTTCACCGAGCAGCCATGCCCAACAGCTGACAGTCCCAGCACAGGCAGATCCAGAGTATCAATCATCGCCTTAAGACATTGACACTACTTGCTACCTCCCCCGATTCTGTCAGACTCTGCAGATCAGCGCTTGCTGAGGGAGGACCGCTGTGTGTGTGTTCACCTCTCAGCTGTAGATCTATGTGATGGTGTAGACAGCGTGCACCACCTATGACAGCAAAGAGCATCCCAGAAGAAAACAAAGGATTGGTACTGATTCAGAGCAAACGCAGAAACTGACTAAAATGAGGTGAGAGATAGAAAATGTATAGATTTTCTTTAATATTAGAGATATGCATATGGAGTAGGGGTAAGAAAGAGTGCAAGATGACATGAGAAGAGGTGGGAAAGAGAGAAAAGACTCCAGTGATCCAGTGGCTGAATAAACAGGCCCAGCAGAAGACTGCAGCTCAAGGTGCCAGCGGTGGCAAGGCAGCACTGACAGTTTTTTTTTAATGAGCCACACTTTTGCTCTCTCCATATGTCTAAAAAAAACCCACTGCACAGTCAGCCTTCATTAGCGCCAGTTTACAGTGGGAAAAAAAAAAGAAAGAGAATCAGCCTTCCTCTTGGAAACAACTTGACAGATTCTCGCTCCATCTCCACGTTCCCCCACATCTGCTGAGGGCTGATCATCTGTTTAGTGTGTGTTTCTCCAAGCAGATCAACGCTTTGATTACAGCAGACTTTTACCATCAACACACAGCAATTAGGCAGCACAACAAAACAAATCAACACCAATTATATTTCACTTCTCTGTTTTCATTTGCTTGTCTTCCACATGTTCGGCTGTACGGGGAGACTTTTGTATGTGAGAGAGACACATTACTCTCGAGAGTTACATGTAGATAAGTTAGATCAGGAGGGGAATGGAGCTTGCAGAAGTGTCTACATCACATCGTCACTGAAGAAAGTTGTTCCTTTCACACTTGACTTTTAGAGAGAAGAGTTTGACGACAATAAAAAACAAGCAGATGAAAGAGAGACGGCAACCAAGTTGGTAGTAAAAAGTGAACGTGGCTGGATGAGAAGAAGAATGATCCCTGGCGTAGCTGTTGATGCAGCCCTTAAACGAGGCGATTAGAAGGTTTTAAGGTTGGGGAGAGCATTGCTTACATTATTCATGGCAGTCTAGACTGCCAGCTCTGAGCGGGGAAACACAGTCAGGGCCGTGCCAGGAAGAAGAAAAGCCAAAGTCTAGCCTACATTAAGCCAAAACACACGCACACCGTACAGCGCACATACAGTGTACAGCACTTCTCTCCTCAGAGCCCCTAACACACAGCAGCAGCCCTGGGTCTACTCTGACACATCTGACCAGCCAATCAGCAGCAGTGCCCTGAGGTGACCTACCCTGGTTCCACTCAGCCGCTCCTCCTGCTGTCTGACGAGGGGTTTTCCTTTCTCATCATACTCATTCCACAGAGATGACTTGCTATCAGTGGCGCCTATTACACGCAACACTTTAATGCACGAGGAGTTTCTACAGTATACACTCTCATATACATCAGTTGACAATAATAAGACCTCCGGTGAAACACACAGGTTATGTAAATGTGTCTAGCGTTACAATGTGGGTGGGGCAAGGGTGTTCTTCTCTCCGCTCTATTTTTAGGCTGAGGTGCGAGCAGGAAGCCACTGATGCAGCTCTTAACAGTGTCAGATCAAAACCACAGAGATAATGCTCATAGCAGTTTGCAAAATAACAAACTGGGCACACATGAACATTTCACCTCCTCATGACCCATGCTATGATACTTCACAGAACAGTCTTACTCTCTAGTTTCTGATGTCTGTGCCTAAAACGTGATTAACGACTTATCCACAGAGAGAAAAGAATGAGTGAGGAATGTGTGTGTGTGGGTGTGTGTGTGTGTACTGTACATGCAAAGAGGCTTTGTCAGCAGAAACAACAACTGATGCAGGTACCTGAGGGAGCCCTGACACAGATGATAAGAGATCACACACACACACACTGTCTCACACACACACTGTCTCCGGCCATCATCTCTGCTGCGTCTATTAAGTCCATCAGTTCTACTTCTAAAACTGTAAATCCCATAAAACAAAATTTTGCTTGACTCCTGCTCAATAAGTAGCAGGAGCTTTGCAACAGTTTTACAGTTAAAACTTCATTATCATGCACAGGGGAGTGTGGCTGGGCAGTTTGTGTTCATTTCCTCATCAATACCCAGATGCATCCATGCAGCTGGTAATGACGGATAAAGAAATATGGGCTAAACAGTAAATTACCTTGTGCCCTGAGAACAGATAAACCCTCTTAAGTGCTTTTTAAAAAATCTGTTGTCATACCTCTCTCTCTCTCTCTCTCTCTCTCTCTCTCTCTCTCTCTCTCTCTC
>NW_022280043.1:740028-766224 GCF_004355925.1 Anarrhichthys ocellatus
CTCTCTCTCTCTCTCTCTCTCTCTCTCTCTCTCTCTCTCTCTCTCTCTCGGTTCCCATGGAAACCAGCCTACTCTGAGCAACGGCAGATGGAGAGGGAGCTGGAGGTCTAAATTTATCTCCCAGCATCCTTTCTGACTACAGACGCACACTGGCAGCAGGAAGTGAGGAGGGGAAATGCTTGGCCTCGCCGTGCATTGACAAGCTGGCATGACCCTTGACATCTTATGCCCTCTGAGTGACGACGGGTTGACACCACAGCAGTCATGCCTGCAACAGCTTGAACCACAAGGGTCATAATCTCAATGCAGCAATACAACATGTGAAACTGTACAGGAGGCTCTGCAGCATTCCTTAAGTACACAGTCTTTCCCCTGCCACCACCTCCAAAAACAGAGCTGCCAATCAAACCACAAATACTATACAGTCTAGCACTAACCAATCAAAAGAGCCACAGGAAGAAACAGTTTGGTTTGATATTAGATGACTGGAGAAGAAACCAAGAAGAAAGAACCAGACGCCTGGTACAGCATAAAACCTCAGAGGCCAACACTCACACTCACCCAGGGATATCACTGCTGTCAGGAGAAGCCGCTCGCTAAGGAGGACGCCGTCTGAAAAAACACCACATACCAGAGCTCTCACTCACTCTCTCTCAGCTCTGTGCACCTCTGCGGGTGTAGAGAAGGATTTCACAGGGCTTTGATGAGACTGGCAGTTCACAACCGTTGCAGTGTTCACTTTGATTAAACACAAGCCAGTGAACTGCAGGTGAATACCGGCCATTAAATCAAACACGAGTGGCATGGCAGCGCCGGGTAATGCACACCTCGACGGCAGGAGAAGATTGCATTGAGAGTTTTAATAATACCCCTGGCAGCGGAAAACCTGGTACTTTGGGTGACATAATCAACCGTAAAAACAAAGTGACCACAACTTTGACTAAATTGATGGTTGCTCGAATTTCCATAACTTTATTTGCGGCCAGGACCTTCACGGATGGAAATCATCCTTTCGTAGTCACTTAGTTTGTCAATTTAAATTATACGGTCCAACATTTGTCTCAGAGGGCTTTGCCTCTGACTGGAGAGGAGCTCTATCCTTAGACCCTCGATTTGAATTGTGAAACAATTCCACAAGATTTCCAGAAAAAAGGGAGTAACCTCAGGCAAGATCGACAGAGGAGGGATCCCTCTTCCAGAACGGACATTCAATAGAAACCTTGAAGACTCTTTCTGACGAAAAATAAATCCGTGAATTTAAATCCTTTCATCATAACGTATCAGTAGCCTTTGACGTGCTAAATTAACTCAGTTATTTAATCCTTAAACAGAGTTTTTGACATTAACAAACTTATATTTTTTGAAATAACAAACGATCAAATGTAAACTCACTTGGAACAGCTGCAATAACTAAGTAACTAATTTACCATAGCTGACAAGAAAAGTAATGATAGGGAGGGAAAGACAGGGGGGAGGCTGAAGGGAGAGAGGAAGACCGAGATGGATTTAAATAAGTGAGGAAGACAGAGAGCGAAAGACAGAGTGTGAGGGGAGGGGCGAGCAGAGAGAGAGGGAGAGAGAGGGAGAAAGAAAAAGACGGAGTTTAGATTACCTGACAGAGCAGTCTGGTCTTCCCCTTCAGAGACGCTTCACAGGCACTGTGAGACAAGCAGGGAGAGCCAGAGAGTGAGAGCGGATATGACTGTTTGAGTGGGTGTGTTGCTGAGAGAGAGAGAGAGAGAGAGAGAGAGAGAGAGAGAGAGAGAGCGAGAGAGAGAGAGACTGGGGGTGAGGCAAAAAAAGAGTGATGGAGAGAGAGGGAGCGAGAGGGAGCAGGGAAGACAGTAAATGAACAGTTTCCACTGTACAAATGCAAGGGGAGGAGGAGAAAGATGCGGTAGCAAAAATAAGCTAAAAGCGACTCATATTCCCATAACATGAGTAACACCTCCAACAAGTCACACCATCCTCCCTGAAACCACAGTCATTGCATCAACTGTGACGTTTCTCATTGCAACCAAAGTGCACAGCAAATCGGGAAAACAAAAACATGCACCTACAGATTCAGGTTCTTGAGGTCAAACTCGTTCTGCGGCTGGTGGCACTGCCAATAGATAGGATTACAAACAGGTCTTGCATTGGGTTTTCCCATGTCACACAGAACCCCGAGGGAGATTCCTTGCAATTATCACCTCCTTATCAGCAAAGTTATTGTATTGTAGTGGTGGGTGAAGACAAAACAACGGCAGCCTTCTTCCTCAGTGACAAACCCTCTGCCCACATATACAAGTCTCATTTACGTAAACCTTCCAGTCCCTGCCATCATGCTGCATCTGCAAATGAATTCCAGAGTAGCATCCATTCAAGCAAGCCCCCGCATTATGCAGAACTCGGGCTGGGCCTATCAGCGGTGCAACACTAGAGAGAGAGAGAGAGAGAGAGAGAGAGAGAGAGAGAGAGAGAGAGAATTGAGAATGAACGGAGGTCCTGCTGTTCCTTAGAGCTTTGCCTCACTGGCAGAGCACAGGAAGTGTGAGTCACACGCTCTAAAATAAACACACTCACACAGCAACGAGCCGGCGTACAGAACGAGCGGATGGCTGGGCTGCTGATCAGAAGGCAGGCAGAGGGAACATGGATCCTCACAGCCCAGCAACACGTGGTGGCCTGGTGGGACTCACGGCCAGATGACGGGATGTGTCAAAAAGGAAAAGACGTTTCTCTCCTTCTCCTAATTGATCGATTATATGTGTTTTTTTGTTTGTCTTTTCAACCTCATCTAACAACAATACACCTACTCATTGGCTCTGTTTTCGTCCTCTTCTCCTGTGCTGTTCCGTGGTTGTTCACATGTCTTCCTATTCTTTCTCCTCTGCTCTGTGTTTCATCTCTTATTTTATTTGGTCCCAGTCAATAGGAGTGTTGTTCAGGACTTGGTGATTACCCCTGGCTCCGCGCGGCTGCTGGCTGACTGCTGTAGGGGACTGTGCTGGCCTGATGCTGGACTACTCTCACAGGCTGCTGGCTTTGCGGGCCGAGGCACTGTATTGTGTCTGCCCTGAATGTGCTCATTGTCACCCTTTACAGCACACACCTTCTATACTGTACTTCCCTGCGCGGGACCTTCTCCCATCCGTCATCCCTTTGTCCTCTGTTCCTCAGACTGAGGGGTTCTGACGGGAAGGTTGGGAGGGGGGGCAGAGGCCCGGGAACAAAACTGCCACTGTGGCAATGATTGACAGGAAAGTTGCTCTACACAGACGTAACGATTAGCGAGGCCGGGGACCGGGACACACAGACTGGTTAGGAACTAGAGAGAGCTGGGAGCTATTAAGTTGAACAGTCCTGCAAGCGACAACACAGAAGATGACAATCTTGAAGACAGGGATCAAAAGTGGGAAGTGCAACGATCATAAAGGTGTGCTTTCGTGATGCTATAATAAATGGTAACCATATGCTACCCAATGGCCCAAAGCATGTCAGGCTCACATTATGCAAAACTGTTCTCATTTACAGTACATTGAAACAAGGGCTCCCCTGTGGTGTGGTCACATGAGACAATTTCACATACATGACACACACCAACCTACCTCGTATAATGCAGAGGCAAGCAACACCTAAACTGCACACATCATGCTTTATATAAGAAACTTCATGTTGTTTTGGAGCAGCCACAGACTATAATTTAGACCAAATGAGTGGTTTGCGCATTTACAGACAACCATACAGATGACATATTTTTGGACTTTCACCCTATAAACTGCAGACACAGGCAGTAAAAGGGGCAAATATGGGAGTATTGAGAGAGGGTTCTCTCTGTTCCAAAGGCAGATTATTTCAGACCTGTGGTCTTCCAGTAAACTGACCTTATGACTGTCTGTCCATAAGACTGTGGTATTATGATAGAAACAAAACCCATTTAAAGAGGGAGTCCATATGGTGTATAAAAGCCACTGTACCTAAGTGTTGCTCTACCTGTTTGCATCGATTTGGTAAAAAATAAACTGGGGTCAAAGAAGACGTCCATTTAAACTGGTGGGCTGAGTCTTCTGGGAACAACATGTCAACAACACTAAATCCAAGTCATTACTCGGGTAAATGTATACAGCTACATTTATTCACCACTTGATTCTCACCTTCCACTTGAAAATGTGACACGTAAAACTTAGATAGACTACATCTGATTTTACACAGAGTTCCCAAAGCTTGACATAAGCCTCGGAACAGCTTTCAGTTTGACTGGATGGCACCAGCCAAAAAATAGTGTTAAGACACTAATGGATGTGTGTGTTATTGAGCAGACAAGTTAGCATTGAGCAACTGGTGTCATACATCGAGCTGGAGGAATGTTTTTAGCCATACTAACAGACTCTCCAGCACTTTGGTCCCGACTGAAATATCTCAACAACTATTGGATGAAATGTATGTTTCCCACGAGATGAATCCTACCGACTTTGTTGATCCCCTGAATTTTCTCTAAGCACCATCATCAGATCAATCATTTCAATTCGTCCAACACTTTGGTTGATGACCAAACACTTGCAAAATTATGCAACAATCACATTCCCATCAGCCTCAGCTGTACTTTGTTGTTAGTGCTAATTAAGAAAATGTTAGCATGCTAACACACGAGACTACGATGTTGAACATGGTAAACACAAACAAACACACAGACAGACATAATACAGCGAGTGGAGAGTGGTCTTAGACATGCAACCAACCGGCCTGCTAATGGAGTCGAGCATGCTAGTCTTTTGTTGAAGCCAATCGATGTGTCCTCAGCAGATGTGATATCTGATCCTGTAAAACACTGAAAGACTGGCCACCCTCTGTTTAACTCAGCATCGCTCTTTTTTTTTTTTTTTTTTTATCTTGAGGGGTTTCACTGCCTCTCTTTTCTCCGTTTATCTCCATTTGTCTGAGACACAGAAATGCACAGTTCCTTCTTTGAAGCAACTCTCCCCCCATTTAGTTCTCAATTTCAGCCTTGCAACGCACTCTCATTGTGTTTTCCTGTTCCGTGGTGCTGGAGCATTAATAAGCCCCCTACTGTCTTTCTATGCTGCTAAGTAAACTTCATGTATATTATGAGGAAGCCTACCAGGAAACCCCGTCTCCAGGGTTGCTGTGGGTAGTGATTATTAAAAGTAGCCCGGCCCTGAGTATAGTCCCTGATTGGTAAGCGATATCATATATAGAGCGGATATATCATTAGCAATTTGCAATGGTAGTGTATACCCAGCAGTTATGGTTTATACAGTATTGGTGTTTTTCTAAGTCTTAAGCATTAGTTTTGATTCACTGCCTCAAATCTAAAGTAGTCTTCTGACATGAAACCAATACATTAGGGACAGCAGCAGTGTACAGAGTGTCTGTCTAAGAAAGCTCATCTGCCTTTTGACAGCTCAACACCAAACTCAAAATGCAGCATGAGTGGTGTGCAAAAGAAATAAAAGAGTGACAAAGCAAAAGGGGAGGGGCGGTTTAGCAGGAGTGGTTAAATATAGAAAGAGGAACTGACATTTTCAAAAGCTGTCCTCCCTGCGCCCACAAGTTTCAGTGGTGCGTGGATGTCGAGACCACAGTGCAAATTCTCCCACACAGCTTATTGTACCCGTCGTTCACAGTCGACTGCTTCATCGGCTCTCTCAAGTCGTGGTGCAGCAGAAAAGAATGTGGTTGAGGTTGTGATGAGATGAACGTCTTCAGTTAATGTGATTGGAGAGCGGTCAAATATATATACAGTATATTCGTCCTCAGTCTTTTTCGGTAGGTTAAGTTTAAAATGTTTTGCTATTATCCAACAATAAAAACGTGGTATCATCTGTATTTTTCTGAATCTCCCTTTATATGCTGTTAAAGGAAAACCGTCTGTACACTGGTGCAGACATTTCTCACTTTACAACAGCTGTCATTTCAGTGCAGTTATTTTTGTTTCCACTGAAGTGATCTATTTTTCTATGAAGTCACCCGTGTGGATTCATCCCCAGTGATGGGAAAGCCTGTGCCACTTCCTCTTTCTGCAGCTGCTGCACTGCATCCTGTGTGAAGCTGCAAGCAGGTACAACACACACTGCTGTAGCACTGTGCATGACCTGGCGCCATGCCTTATCTACACACATCTCAGGAACCTGTGACTATGTTCATTTGGGCTGTTCGGTTTGAGCTGCTGGTGCTTTCAGTGCTGCCTGCACAAACACAGACACGGGGAAGAGTCAACAGGTGGGAGCTCAGCCTGAGTGTGTTCAAACACGAGCACCAGGCCGCAGAATGTATCAACACGGCCTCCGTCCCTCTTTCTCTCTCAGCCTGGCAGAGGGGCACCCTTCTGATCAGGGAGTTTACTTAAAGCCAGGCCAGTCCATGTAATTGCTACCCACCAAGACAAACAACTCCATTCAGCCTAAGTGTTGGTTGACGGTTTACTCTCCCTCCTCCGCTGCGTGCCCCCGCTGCCCATTCTGCACGGTGTCACGCTGCATTAGCGGCCTGTCAGCAGAGGCTCACCTGACGCATCATCGCCTCGTCAGCTGCCCTTCAAACCCAATGCACATATACAAACGCCATGTGCCGTAACCCGTCTGTTTGTGTGTTTGTCTCTCTGAAAGTGCGGGTGTTTGTGAGCGCAAGTGATAAATAGAGAAAGGGAAAGAGTGCGAGACGGAGAATAACAAGTTGGAGGAGAAAGACAGCGCGTGCAAATGCGTAGGAGAGAGACGGAGACATTGAGAGAGAGCTCTTGTACTTGGTCATTTTGTCGTCTCAGTACATGGCTCTGACCAAGTGGTGACTCTTATCTGCCAGCTGAGAATGTGTGGGCCGTGTGCAGCCTCTATATCTTGGGACTGCAGCTCCAGGGCTGAGTGAGGCAGCTCATCAATCACACACGACAATCAAGTGCAGCTAAAACTCTCTTAGTAAATCTGTGTGTGTGTGTGTGTGTGTGTGTGTGTGTGTGCAATTGAATGTAATTGAAATGCTGAATCTACAGAATACCATAAACTGCACTGATTTTCTAACTTCTCTCTAGTGGTGTCTGGCCCGACAAAAAGTTTTGGCATCAATCGGTCCAGATTTTTTGAAATATCCTTCTGAGTTATTATCCCTACTGACACAAGGTCCTGGTTACCCTGGATAATCCTGAGAAGCAGTCTCTGGAAAATAAATAGTTCATATGAATACTGCTGACAGCGTGTTCTATGAATTATCCTGAATAATAATAATTCATTGATTCAGAAAATCTAAAGTAGTTTTTTAATGCAACTTTTCAAAGCTTTGCGCACCACAGAAAAATGTACCTCCATTGTATTGAAGTCGAGGCAGAAATTTCTGAGACAAGTATCTGAAAACTTGGGCAAAAACAAGCCAAACTTTCTGCATGGATGGAAACAAAAAATTATTTTTTTAGCTTGTTTTTTACCGAACATGTTAAATCATCATGCTGCTTTCACTGCGCTAATCGTTACAGTAGCAGTTGTCAACAACAGATTGCTAGAGATACAGAGCCTTACTGTACTGTAAACACTAGGTCGAGAAGGATTAAGGTGTCAAGATGAGTGTCAATACCTGCATGCTGCTTAGTAACAAAGCACCAGGGACAAGCAAACATACACTGGCGTCCAATTTCTTTACCAAAACTCAGACAGCAAGGAAGTCAAGTTACTGTAAAAAAAATAAATAAGTTATTTGCTATGACAAACACAGTTCCAATATCAAATTAAATATCATTACGGGACACTTTCATAAGTCTGCGCTGTAAGTCAAACATGGCCCACCTCAATGCAAACCAAGTGGCCCACTTTGGGTTAGCAGACAGACAGAAATGTGTCACAGGCTGTACTCATTGTTGCTGGGAGACGCAGTCTAGTCTGGCCACGAGGGAAGGCCACACTCAGCCACAGCGTCTTGTTCCAGGGTACAGAAACAAACCCGTACTCCTGCACACTGCTTCTAAATGAGATAAAATCATATACAGTACATGACACACACACATCATAGATGAACATTTTTCTTCCCCCATGAACAACCAGACCGTTTAAATTGCTCTGAAAGTAAGCCCCAAAAGGTCACAAGACCCGCTTTAGGGGGCATTAGCGGCGCATTCCTCCAGCTGTCACCACCTCATAAAGATCTGGTTAGGAGAAACCTGACTCTGGAAGCCACCTTTCTCTCTTCACCACCCTTCCCACAAACCTGCTCGTCCTCAGACAGAGCTGCATCCTCCTGCCGGTGTGAGCCTGATCATTTGAATACAAAGCAGAGAAACAAAGACGTCCTTAAAATAGAGACGCTGTGGTTTTCAAAGAAGCACACTGCAGGAACACAGCCAGAGAGAAAAAAAAAAGAGAGAGGCGGCGAGATGAGCAAGAAAGTGAGACGCTGTATTGATGTAGGATAGGTGGCTGGATACATTGATTTCCTGTTAGTTCTTGCCCGGGTAACGTACGGCTGATTTGTCATCCAATACAAGTTGAAACGCTGTCTCTGAACATGCCCTAAGCCAGGCTTCCTGGGCTTCTCTGTATGTACATTGGATCATTATGTTACCTCAGAGAATGTTTCCTGTAAGAATTTTCTGTCATGCCAGGTTACAGATATCTCAGTGTCACCTCAGGAACCACATTTGCTCGCATCAGGACTGCAGGTTGGGTGTCAAGCAATCGCATGATGAGGCAATTTGCCTCCTATTATCAATACTGATTGGGTAATACCTGTTTGAAGCTGCTGCAAAACACACATTTAATTGACACCTGAAACCACTATTGTAATAATATTGCGCTCACCTGAGATTATTTCATTTTACCACAATTTCATATAAGCATGTATGAGTGCTTATTCACCAGGGCTATCGACTCTTCAGGAACTAAATTTAAACTTTCTGGCCTTTCTACAACTTTATATCACAGTTTTTTTTTAATCTAAAACGCTGAACTGGTTTGAGAAAAGCAAAATCATCAGGCATAAAGCAAAGCCCCAAGCGCTCCCATCTAATTGTTTAAACGCAAGTAAACGCTAAAAGGCTGGATACGCAGCAAACAAGGCACTAATGTGACAGATTTCTACTCTCACTGGAGAGCACATCTTGCCACTTGTTTAAGTTTTGCGAGTTCATGCTTATGACTGCGTTATCAGCTACTTATATGTACTATAACACATTTCTATTCTTCCTGAAAGTGATGCTGTTAGTTCGGCAGTTGTAGGTTACCTGACCTGCTGCTGTTTGATTTCTTCATCTCTGCACGGTGACATTTGTACTCTGAGTGATTAGATTACATTAATGTAATGCTTTCGAACAGGGGAGTCGTACTGTTTATTGAGTATTTTTTGTAGTTTTTATAATGCTTCATCATAATTAAAATAGCTTGACTGAAACCACAAATTAACTCTTAATAATTATATATTTACTGAAGAACAATTAAATAGCTTTCAATCATTTATTTGGATTCAGCTGTTTTCTAAATATTATATTTTCAAAACTGTTGTCGAGACCTGGAAAACTTCGTGCCTGTCAGAAGAAACCTGCCTGAATCTACAGCTGCTGACCACAAATAGTCCGCTGACACGCTCGTAAACCACGCCACGGTTTCCCTCATCGGTCAGCTCTCTAGGAAATGAATTAACTTGTCCTGACCTGTTGATTATATAACTTACTGTCAGAGAGACACAACTGTTAATTGTGAAGGGAATAGACAGGAATTTTAACCTGGAGGAAATCAAGAACCATGAACTGCTATTTCTGTCCAAGTGTTTTTTTTAAATGGCGTGAAAAAAAATTGTGCTCCGACCTCAAACATTAGTGTAGTTTCAATTACCCTGTGTTGGCTAGTACATCAGCAAAGCAAGAAATCAGGCACTATGTTTGAACACTTGACTCTATAATACTGAATGAAAATAGAGCTACTCCCATCAAACAGCAGGCTGCACAAGCATACAGTGTGTTTGAAAGGTTTGTGGTTAAAAGGTGTTTGAAAGGTTTGTGGTTAAAAGGTTAAAAGTTCCAATTATTTCCCAAAATTTGGAGGGTTTCTATTGTGTTTTGACTGAGCTCCATAGACGAGGTGCGCAGCTGAATCATCAGGGTGAATTGGACCGCGCTGACGACAGATGCAGTAAATTCAAAGCATGGAAACTATTGAAATGCCATCCAAAAAAATGAAACTGTGTCAGAAAATCTGTGTGCATAAGAGGGTGTTTCTGTCCCGGATATCTCCACGGTACAAATGCTCACCCACAAAGACATAAAAACACGTCAGTTTGTTGTCATTACATGAAAGGCCTTATAGCTGTTACATTCCGGCTATGTGCAACCTTTCAGGTTTCAGTCTTGCTGTCCTTAAAGGAGTAGTTTGACTTTTTGGAAAATACTGTTATTCGAGAGTTAGAAGAGAAGATTTATACCACTTTCACATGTGCCCATTTATTAGAAAAAAAGCCCCCAACAACATAATCGCGGTCTTAGTTAGACTTACCCAAGTGAGTGGACGAGTGAGACTGAACTTAACATGTGATACGATTAATACAGTAGCCTAAAAATACACCGTATCATGTCAACAGACCCATGCCCTCCGAGGCCCGGGGAAAAAATGAGGAAAAAACAGTGGTAATTTGGTAAATGAATCTATTGTATAATAGCTTAATCAGAGTCATACTAGCTAACTCTACGACATATGGTTTGCTAATTTAATAACTAACTCAAAATAACAGAAATTACTCACACCTTAAATTAATTAGGGACAAATGGAAAGACTATTTGGGTGTTCGGGGAATAACTAAATCATTTGAGAATACAGTTTTTGTACTAAGTGTGATCTGCATAGCTATGCAGTTTGAATGTATGAACACGATTGGCGGTGGAACTGGCTGTGATTCAAGAGGCAGCAGCTCAAATCTTGCCTTGGGCACTACATTGGTCAGGGCCTCTGTTTGGGAACAACCAGCGTCTGTACAAAATTCCATGGCCACCCAATAGAGATATTTTAGTCTGGCCCAAAGTCATGGACGGACTGAAAGAACCCAACATTTACTGACATAGAAATAAATAAATCAATAACTCGGACTAAAGGCATATAGTCTGGCTTTTGAGGGACAACGTATTTTTTAAATCTTTACACAAGCTTGTTTGATGACACAGAGTAGAGTAAAGACACACCACAATGAAATACAACGTTCACCGTGAAAAACTGCACAGAGGATAATCTGATAACACTGTAGTTACACAGAAAAGCAATAAACAGCGAATTACACTGATTGATGGGATGAAACGATGATACTCTGCAAAGCAAACTGCAGCTTCTGAAGTTTTGCGTCTGCACTTGAGCTTCAAAAAAAAGGAAATGTTGCCCCTTTCCCATCCTTGCAGCTTCTCCAAAAGCCATCGAGTATGCCATCCAACCTATGACTTGTGTATCCATGATGCTGATAACAACATGACCAAGCATGCAAACCAAAACAAACAACTATGACCAATGAAGGAAAGACTGTTGCAGGCTTAGCAACAGGGAAACCTCGCTCTCACAAGACAAAGAAACATTGTGCTTTCACACAAAAAAAAAAATCTCCCATGAAATTTAGCTCAAGATTTACAATCTTGTAATTTGGAAATCCTGTAATTGCACACAGGGCATCTTTTTTTGAATGCCTGCAACAATGTACGTGTCGCTCAGAGACAAATTGATTTCTCCACTCTATACCCCCCTCTCTCGCTCCAAAACTCTTCCTAGGGCTTCTCCTGATCTAACTCTTCTGTGTAATTTAGGCACTCCCTCGGTAATGGACACCCTACTCAGGGGCAGCGAGTGGGAACCCAGTCCCGCTGCTTCAGCTACTTTACTCTCAAAGAATACTGATCAGCTTCTCAGATAGCACACCGCTACAGCTTGGTAGTGAGACCAAGAGAGACAAAGAGAGGGTCGTGGAGAACAAGGAAGAAGAGGAGTCGGGGGAGCTGTACCCTCTAAATCTACAGCTGGTCACATGCTACCAGCCGTGCAGCTCCTGGTCTCCCTATGCCGTGCGGGTGTCAGAGTGAACTATGGCGTTCACCCCGGGCCGAGATGCACCAGAAGCACCGTGTGGTCACTCTACCACAAGCCACCTTGTCCCTCCCACGGAGCGACCTCACTGGCTCGGCAACCTGTCAATCAGCTGACATTAGGGCAAGACGGGGGGTCCTCGGAGGGCGAGCGCAGAGCCATTAAGCATATTAGAGTTGCAGAGTGAAAATTCCAAGTCTGCAGTGACAAAGCCTGGGTTGCTCCCTGGCACTGTGCTGATAGTGCAAAGCAGAGAAAACGGAAGGAGGTGGGGGACTACCTGGCTGCAAACACTGGGACTGCTGACGGTATGAGGTTGTTGAGGACAGGATGATTACATAATATAAATCACTGTAACACCTCAGAAGGAGGAAGAGCTTTTCCCCAAAACATATGCCACCATGCATTATAAAGTCAAAGCGTTTGTCTTATCTAAATCATAATTCATATAAGATTGATAAAATCCAAATAATTGAACTTTACTGTGCCTCTAGCCCGGTATGTGCTGAGAAACGCTGCAGATCGTGCACAGGATAAGAGGGTACAGTATGGAAAATGGATTTATGGATGCAGGACTTTCATGTGTTAGCCTCAACTATTTGCCTCTTTCCTCAGCTCCACCCACAACTCCTCCATCCTTGCTCCCCCAAAAGGTGTTAAAAACCTTGGCTTTAGCGTCCAGCAGCAGAGGATAAACATGGAGCCCTGTGACGAGCGGCACCAGCTTTTTTTTTTTTTATCATCCGTTTATTTTCTCAATTATGCCCGGGTGAGCCTGTCTGCAGCTCTGTGTGACAGAACATCTAGAATATCAAACAAACGAGTTTCTCTCCCATTCCATCCATAACTGCCCCAACAGAGCGAATCATGCTCAGCAGCACCATCACCTGACCATCGGTCTCAGACTGTTAATCCACCATGACAGTGACAAATGTGAGACGGGATTACTTCACTGAGGCTGCAGAGCATTGTGGAGCTTGATCCCGCCTGAGATGATTCACCTGCTGCCATGTCTTCTGTTTGACTGTGTCTCATCGAGGATTATTAAGGCTTTCAGACAGAAACCTAAATAAACAAATGTGGGTTTGTCCTTACATAATCTTAGATTAACATTAAGATCAGTAACAGTCTGACTCCTCGTGTCTGTTGCTCAGATGGACCTTAGTAACTGACTTCTAAAATCTCAGCAATCACTTTTGTGAGTATAATGTTATGTTAGCATAAATAAAATCATGGAACCGATGAATGGAGTTACAAAAATGAAACTAAGTTGCAACAAGCCAAAGTTGTAAAACGACTACCGGTATGGTCCTTTAACTGGGCCTTTGTTTTCTGCTGTGACAGTATAGTCTGTTCTGTTCACTTGATGCAACATACAGTTGACCCAGGGAGGGCTGCAACTAACACTTATTTTTAGTGCTCATCTGACTATGATTCATTTGGTCTATGACATGTAAAAAACTTAACATAACTTCGTAGAGCTCCGGGTGACGTCTTCAAATCTTCAATCGACCAATCGTTTTAGCTCGACTCAAGTTACTCACAGACTTTGACCAAACTGATTCAAAAGACCGCAGTCAGAATGAGCCTGACTGTTGCATTCTGTCTGTCCAGTCACTGTTTTATCACATTGGGAAAGTTTGCTGAATTTAACTAGCCTTGTGCCATGTTTCTAGTATTTAGCAAGAGAAACTGCGGGCTTTTCAAAGTTGGTGATCCTAATTGGTTTTACAAAAATTAAAACACTTTTTTCCCCCATCTCTTGCGGAATAATTGCGGGCTATGAAAGACCTCCCCACCGCATTGGCACAGTACAAATGTACCTTAGTGTTGTGAGATAGCTTTGGCAGTACTAGACTAGAATATGACAGGCGCTCTGGTTTTATTGAAGTACAGTGGTAGCCAGTGTTCTGTTTAGACCAAGCTAGGAAGGTTGTCTGTAGGAATGCTCATGCAAATATTGACCTTCAATTAGGTGAAACAGACGCCCTCGCTTATGGAAGCATCAGCAAAAATATTATACACATAAACAGTCACAGAATATATATAAACACGAAGAGCTATACCTACACACATTTACACATCTTGTGTAAATGCATTTGCAGTGTGACATCAAATGGAAGACTTTAGCAAAATCTGAAGCCTTTTAAAGTTAGCCCTCAAACAGGATGTCAGCACAGCATCAGTAGCATCGCAAGACCACAACAAAACTGAACAGTTCTACCCCCAACGCAACACAAACAGACCAAAATCTGTAAAGATGTGTGCCCTTTACCGGGGTGAGGAGCAAATGACCTTCCCGAGTG
Organism: Anarrhichthys ocellatus; assembly: GCF_004355925.1. Taxonomy (NCBI): domain Eukaryota; kingdom Metazoa; phylum Chordata; class Actinopteri; order Perciformes; family Anarhichadidae; genus Anarrhichthys; species Anarrhichthys ocellatus. The sequence continues at coordinate 754,367 of NW_022280043.1, forward strand.
ACGGCAGTCGACCACACTCCTGCATAATTAACAGCATCTAAAAATGAGGTGTTCTTTAGATGACCTAACCTGACAATGTCACGGCACAGCTTGCCTACAGGGACTATGTGGTGAATAACAAATGCACATGCATGCAGGCCACCGCGCAGCACACAGACAGACCGACTTGTTTCAGATATTTTGTATATGAGACTATGGATCACACAGCAGAGTATGTCCCACAATTTTAAAAGGAGCATCCACAGGGAGCTCCCTGCAAGCCGACACATCTCAAAGCATGAAGGCCCGCCAGGTAAGAGAGCGTTCCTCGAGGCTGAACATGGTACACCGCAGACTGACAGCACCATGAGAGAGACAAAACACATCTGGAATCTACTGAAGGCTGCTCCACAGATTTCACAGGGATTTTAAAGAGTGCAGCTGAAGGAGGGGGTCCAGGGGTGAGTTCAACGGCTCTGCTTGAGTGACAGTGACGTGGCTGGGGAGGATTGTACTGGAGCATCGCCTGCCGCCTTGATTTGCTCGGCAGAACCGCGACAGTGTTGGAAGGATTTTCCTCCCAAAGCCCACTTACCCTCCCGCAGAGCAGAAATCCCCTCCAATCCTCACTCGCAGTTACTGCAGGGATGCCTTACACACTGAGACAAAGGACCCCAGTGAGGGAGGAGAGGAGAGGAGACAGAGGAGAGGAAAGGAGAGAGAGGATCCGTGAGGAGAAGAAACAAGAGCAGAGGAGAGAAGAGAGCAGAGGAAACAAGGGGAGAGGACAAGAAGCGAAAGGAAAGTGAACGAGAAGAGAGGAGAGGAAAGGAGTGGAAAGTGAGGAAAAGAAACAAGGGGAGAGGAGAGAAAAGAAGACGAGAAGACACGGAGGAGAGTGAAGGAATTAGAAGGAAGCCAGTATAAGGACATAAATACCATTGGAAAGAGTTTATTCATTAGCGAAGTAGAACTATCTCTCTTCTTCTCCTTCACCCTCTCACACACATATATTCATTTTACACATAGCCATGGCACCGGGATATGTAACGGTGCCTAAACACATTTTGGAGGAAGTAAAGCAGAGACTAACCACGAGTTTAATCAGCACATATTATTGGGGTGAACAGACACCTGGAGTATCTGTTCAGATGCAGTGTGTGTGTGCTGAGGGGTGTGGTCAGAGGGTTATCATGGGACCCAGAGAGAGAAAGCGAGAGATTTGGAAGAGGCAGAGATATCTAGCTGTGAAATATGACACCTCGGCTGCGTCACCAATCAATGGACACACTGGACGTGCATCTTTAGCTAATCTTTCAAGGCAACACAGAATCCTTACTGGAGAGCTGCATGCCCGGCCTCCTGAGGGTGGGCTTACATTCCTTCATTCAAATCTGAATATCCAGTAATTGATAAGCCACTACGTGTGTTATCAATTTGTTTTCGGGCAGTCCCAAGCAGCCTCTCCCAAGCGTTACACAAGCCTAGATATTGAGGTCCTGTCCGAGCCCTTGACAGACATACAGTACATGTGGTGAGCAGCGCAGGAGCTTACCATCCCTATTGCACAACACTGGCCACTGTGGAATGTGAAAACCTGCACAAAAATGCTCTCAATGTTGATACAAGAAGAAAACAGATTTTAACATATACAGATGTGAACCATAGAAAATGTTAATCTCGTCAGAGTGGCGTATTATGGGCTATCGAAAAGTTGGAGTGGTGTAAGGAACTTGTGACCTATTTTTTGGGAGGATTACCCCTCGACGTTCCACTGGGCTACCAACTGTGCCGAAATAGCTAATGATTAACTCTGACGAAGGGGAGTGTTTGAATGAGTAACCCCTCTGCAGTGTCATGTCAGAACCTGGGCCGCCTGTACATCATCGTCCACTTCAATGATTACATAACCTGGGCTGGCACACATGGGAGCGGGGCCAGGCAGGCACACTAACACACATATACAGGGCAGACTCTCGCTCTCTGGCAAGCACAAGGAAATTCTATCTGCTTTTGAAGAGTCCGCCAACACACTGGCCTGGGCAAGAGGTTGAGTCGAGGCCAGACACTGATAGACAACCGCACCCCCCTGACACACACACACACACACACACACACATACACACACACACACACACACACACACACACACACAAATTACACAAAAGCAGAAGTACCGACTACAGCGAGGCCACAAGACTAAATAACATCTATTCAGAATATGTTACAATGCAACTGATTGCATGCAATCAAATTAATAGGCTAGTGGGGCATTTGTGAAGTTGCCAGGCTGGCACTCCATGGCCTCCATTTTGCATGTGTGCCTGTGTGCGTGTATGTTTGTACAAGTGTGTATCCAAAGTCTTGTTCCTGGTTCGCTCCGGTCTCCCAGCACTACAGTGGGTCTATTCTTCTCGGGTGCTTCAGAGAACAGAATTAATGACCGTCAGCAGAGACATGAAAAGGTTGTGTCCGCCTGCCACCAGGATGTTACAGCCTTCACTGGGTGTGCGTTTAGTTTTCTTGCAGGAGACCAATAACAATGCCATCCTTCTTGCATGCCCACGCGGAGAAAACAAAACTTTCAACATGCTCACACATGCCATTTAATACTTTGTGTAATCTGTCAAGCCTACATTCATGCATGAAGCAGAACAGACTGCCAACTAACACTTGTTCACTTTCTCTACAGGGTCACACCATCCGTGTAACACCTAGGAATTTCACATCAAGGGTTCAGACTACACTGTCAGTCTTACTCATCCCCTGATCCTTTGCTCCGGTGTGGCCGTGGTTATCAGGCCTCGTTATCAGCGGGAGGTATGTCCGAAGGCCTGAACAGGAACTCCACACGACCCTCTGGCTGCCGATGGCATCTCATGCATTTAGATCAACACGTTGGCACCTGCCAGGCTGACTCAGTGTGTGAGAGATGGAGGTGCTGAGGGAAATAGACTGTATCAGGTGATGAGTGGTTGTGTGTTAACTGGCAGAAAACGGTCCTTTTCCATGTGCCATGTTGCCTGTGACAGGGAGAGATATAGACACACACACACAAACCTGCCTGACTAACTGACTGAGGTCTTCAGTAATCAGTGTTGGTGCTGACAGAGTTGTGTTTCACTTTTAATGTACAAACTCATTGGGCAGGTCTACGGCAACGTTACCGAATACCAGAGCTTTTTGTAATGAATTGGCACGGCTACACAAAGGTTGTAAAGATTATAGCACATTCAATTCCAGCTTTAAAAAAATACTAATTATTCTTTACAAGCCACTTTCTAACATTTCAGCCAAAGTTACAATGGTATAAAAAAAAAAACATCAAAGTAGTCTGACTCGCAGCTTAATGCTTCACGATGTCAAACAATCTTGGGAGTTTGCAAGGCAATGGAGGAGCGCTCTCCTTGGGTGCCTGCTGAGCTAGCGCCTTTCTGTAGCCAGCACCACAAGTGGTCTTGATCCAGGCCAGAGTGGAGCCCTGTATGGCTGCCACTTTGTGCTGATTCAATAAGAAATAATTGCATATTGGCCTCTCTGCACTCATCCCCCCTTCACCACCGTTGTCTGACACTTTACTGTATTTCTGTGCTCTAAGTTACAGTACGGACCCAAAGCTGGGGGTAGGACACTGCAGCAGTGCTGCTATTGCTACTGAGATACTGAAGCAAATAAAACAAAAAAAAATAAAATAAGAAAAGCATTTTTCAGCAGTAACTGGCTTCTGTGGTCCTCATGTGCAGAGAGCAACACACTTCATGTGCTTTCCTTAACTCACTTCCTGCCAAATTGGCATCGGAGACACACAAAATGCAACGAATTTGCCTGGAGTCAATCCTCTTATTTTTCTGGCTTCTTTACTTGATCGATATTATACTCACAGGTCATACTGCGAAACTCAAAGTATTGACAGTTAAGAGCTCATACAGACAGATAGACAGATAGATAGATAGATAGATAGATAGATAGATAGATGTTAAAACTGCTGCTAACTCAACGTGACTTCCTGTTGCTCTGTTCAGCATGTAGATGATGGTGTAGATGATGACTTGATACATGGTTTGTAAGGAAACCATTTAGCATAATAAACGTGTCAAACAACAGTGACACAGTAATTTATTGTGTCTGTATGCAAATTACAATAACACTGGCACGATTACCTTGCTGTGCAAAGGTGAACGCTGTGTGAGAAGTCGGACCCTAAAAACAGTCAAAATAACAGAAGGGACTAACCTAGAGTCGGACTTACTGATTGAACAGCTGCCAAATTGAACTTGTTTTGGTCAACTTCGCCCATCTATCATATAACAGCGGATCAACTGAGCACAAAAGCATGATGTCATCCACTAAAAATCCGGCCAGTGTAGGTGTAGCCCAATAAGTTCACAGGAATGATTCGGGAATCCTGAATGTGTGCGTAGCCTGCGTGTGTCAGCCCGCACTGTTGCTCTCCTGAGCCGGTTTGTTATTATGGACCAACGCTATACGTGATGAAGCACATTCTGCTGTCAGCTGGATGTGCAGCGCACCCGCCGCTACTTCAGCCGCCGCACGCGCTGTAGTTCAGAGTCCCCAAAAATCCCTCTGAACTGACCGCCGCTGTGCCTGCATGCATGCAGCTCATCTTCGCACATCGCATATCAACACAACACATGAACGAGGCAACTCAACTTCATGACACACTCTTGACTGTGAACGCACGGGTGGGACGCTATATGCGCTCAACTTCACTCCTCGACGTGACAGCCGCTGCAACGCAACGGACACTGCGTGATAAACAGGCAGTAATATTACGGTTTAATATTTACCAGCTTGCTTCAGTACGGGCGCTGCAGCCATTTATCCCGTAGCGAAGGGGCCAGAAGTCCGCATTTCCTGGATTGCGATGCTGGATAGAGCTGCTGTCGGTGGGGGTGGAGAGGAGAGCCGGAGGGGCTCGGGGTGCTTCCCACTGGTTTGTGTCAGACCGGACCCACATTCAGCTGATCGCCACAACAAAACAACATCGCGCCCTACGCACAACACACTCCCGGTGCTCCGCACCGCCCCGCACGGCAGGTCCGATGGGCACCGCCCCCCTCTCAGCCTCCACCAGTGGGCTGGCACGTTGAAGCCCGCCTCATGAATAACCACGAGGTGGCAGAGGCAGCCATTGGTTGAGCGGAGAAGTAGCCGGTTAATGCTATTAATTCCAATTAGCCAGGCAACCTCATGCTTTGAACAAGTGTTTTGGAGGCTGACTGGGCTAATCATGCCCCCTCTGATCTGAGCTGGTTTTCTTCCTTTTTCCTCTAATTCTGCAGCAATATTTCATCACCACATCACCGCCGATCACACCCTCCTGCTATACCTATATTTAAAGTAATGCTGACTTAGCGGCACTTGCATGATAAATAAATGAAAGGTCAAGATCTGGGGCCATAAATAAACGAACTCCTGGATGGCTGTGTGAACTGTTCAGACTTTATGGGCAGTGTTGTGCAATCTATTGTGCACAGGTCTGAGTGAAACTCCTGCCGCTCTGATGGCCATGTCAATCTGACCCCCCTTATGCCTGAGGGCCATGGATGGGGGGGAGTGCTGGGGGCCACTGAGAAAAGCAGTCCTGGTGGATGTGTCGGCATCTTTGAGATCAAATGGGTCTCTGAAGGCCTGTGGACATCAGAGCTCACAGGTGGTGGTGACCGGTAACACAGCTCATATTTTCCACTGAGTGACATCATCACTGCCATAGTGCACGGCACACAGGGAGTCAATAAGAAGCCTAAAGCTGCTTTTCACAAAAAGTCATATAAGTGCAAGTAAATGTTTAATGATGTTCAGTGGAGGAGAAATAGTGTAGAATAGGAAGCGTTTCGTCCTCTCTGCATGTGAGCGTGCAGTTAGTCCCCCTCTTTTCTGTCTCAATGTTTCAATGCTGTCCATGCATCTGCATCCAGCAAAGCTAACTCTTTGTTTCCGGGTGTTGGAAACGGCTCCGCAGCCAAGAGGAAAGGGCAGGAAAGCAGAGGAGAGGGAAGGTGGGGAGAGTTGCAGAAAAAGAGGAGAGGAGAGCAAAGCAGACAGTGGGAGGAAGTGAGAGACCGAGCAGGAGACGGTGGAAGGAGTGCAGGGACACGCTGTGGTGTGAGCGCTCTGTACTGCTACAATATGACTCTGACAGGCTTATGTAACCAGACAGGCCTGGCATTTGGCTCACAGCAGACGCCGGCTGCACTGACTGTTATGTAACTGCATTAGCTGCTCCTCTGAGCTGGGGGAGAGCATGCGCACAGGAGAGCCCTACACACAGAAACACACTCCAACTTTCAGACTTTCAGCTTAGTGACTGCATTGCCAGTGTGAGAGAATGGCAGCAAAATCAGAAAAACAATGAAAGTCCAGTGGAAGTTTAACAATTTATTAGAAACAAACTATTAGAGCACACATTGTATTCACTGGAAAGAAACAGCGAAATGAGTCTTGACAGGCATCGACATCTTCACTTCCCGTCATCCAGCAACAAGTGTCCCATCCTGAAAAGCCTAATTGGGGCTTAATGTTGGGTAAATGTTTTCAGTGCACATGCAGTATGCCAGCAGGGCTCAAACTCAATTAACTCCCCTGCATGCAGCACATAATTTAATGGGCCTGGATCCCACTCTTAAAAACCCAATTACACCTAAGACGGGCATTTCCAGTAGTTCTGTCAAAGAGGTGTTCAGGGATGCACAATCCTCTCATGAAACGATGCTTATCCAGATCAACATCAGGGACACTATTCAAGCTTTGTTGGTTGTAACGATAAACACTGAAACAAAGCTTAAAACAGAGTGCTGATCTGTGTGAGAATGACCTTATTCATGAGTGAGTGAAAAATGCAGCTAAACGCTGACATTTACAGACTAATGTGGGGAAGGGTAAGCGGAGATTAAGGTCAGGGGATAACACTGCAAGTGATAACCATTGTTTCCGTCAATCTGCAATTAAAAATCCCTGGATGCCTAACCAAGCACGGCCGCAGAGCTGCAGTAAGTGGTTCATAATCAGCACATTACAGCCTCTGATCTCTTATTACAGCGACAAATTGCATCTGACGATAACAGAGGAAATGAAGGTGGGATTTATGACACTGGAGCCAATGGCCAAAGGTGGAGAGTGTCTTAAATCTATCCTAGGAGGCAAAAAAAAAAAAAAACGAGTTCACATTTGTAAACCTGATGATAACAGGGGGAAATAAAAGTGAGATTCATGACACTTAGCTAATTTGTTCTCAGACGCTCTTGGCTGTGTTGAGAGGCTGTACAATTTCAGGAGACTAATGGAAGAGTATAGTGCAAAGAGTTCTTTGGTCTCGTAAAACTTAGATACTATAAATGCTTCAATCAATAACATAAAAGTGAAAAGAAATATGAGGTATGCCTACAAGAGTGAGGGCAGTTCTTGAAAGACAAAAGAGTGAGACTGTGTTAAGTGGACAGGACAATGAAACTGAAACGATTTGGTGGAAATGCTACCAGTCTGTTCTTGATAGAGGAGTGACATCATTGGCTTACAATGTCTGTGCATTCGACGATGATGATCGCACAAGACTGGACGGACCCTCTCCGTGCGTCTGACCCCTGACTTTCATCGCTGAAACTTCAGTGTTTGTAATGACACAAAAACACATTTTGACCTTTTTTTGCTCTAGTTTTTCGTAACTTTTTTTTTTACCATTTTTCTTTCCCCCTCTGCCAAATAGCAAAAACAATCTCATAGCTGTTGTTTTTACATTTACAGTTGTGTGCTGTTGTCCTCTCTACAGCGTCAGGGAAGTCTTCGTTTCCTCCACAACATGCAATGGAAATGAGAATTCATTCTATCATCTAAAGCGTGACACAATCCATCAACTCAGGATCGTCATGGATAGGCTAAGCGAGGGGTGGTGTTGTGGGAGGGTGGAAGTTGACAGGAGCTGGTGTGTCCTGAACAGATCCAGACTGTGCCAACTAGTTGGAGTGACTGTAGCAGCCAAAACCAACAGGCTCCGTTTGCCAGCCAGGCGAGAAGGAAATAAAACAGCAGAGGTTGCAAACACTGCCACACACTGCTCTGTTTCGGTAGAACAAGAGTACATCACACACATTTACTGATTTGGTTTACAATTAGTCAAAAATCTGGTCAGAGCTATATGATTATAATTGGATTCAAAAGTCTTTCAATTTATCTTTGGACTTCTGTCACAGAAAGCTAAATTGGCAGAGCAAACACACAGTGAAGGGTCAAGACATTTGTGGCTGATAAGCGGTGTTCAGAGTTTATGGAGCAAACAGTGAAACACAGCAGGGGACATGGCAGAGTAAGGCCAAATAGTAATCTGACAGAAAGCACTGAAGCAACGTGCCAAACATATGGTTGACTTGTTTTGGACTGTCATCTATGCATATGATAAACATCTGTACTTAGTAGGGAACACGCTGTGATGTCTAAGCCCCTCCTTTGTCCTCAACTCTGGTACCTCATGACCTAAATCTATGGGGCGATGTATGGAAGCAAAAGGTGCTTTCACACTATCTGCACCCTGGTGGTACTTAGAGATAGGGAGATGTTATGCACAATCAATAACATCCATGGGGCTCCTAAATCACCCTGAACGTCTATGTATTAATTAGCTTACCAGTAATTATTGCTACTAGTAAATCAAAAGGTAATCAAATCTTTTTATCAAATATTCTGTAGTTTTTACACACAGCATACCGATAAGGATAATTTCACTTATGAAACAAGTGAAAGGCTTCTCTTGAAGATCAATCAAGACGAAGAGTGAGTGATATATTTCCATCTTTATTAAAAACAGTGTTTATACATTAATATTAATTCATGTCATAAGCCTATGCCTTACTGGCATGCAATGACTGACTGACCACAATGTAAGGCAAGGCATAATGAGCACACGTCAGCATTAGTGTTTAATTCTTCTTGAAACGCAGGACTACAATAAGGCACATCGTTTTGACATTTTAACACTTCGATCTAAATAGAGCAAACTTTTGCACACCAGTAGGTCGACAGGTGCGTAGGAGAATACCTTCAAAAAACAGAACAAATAAAAACTGCTGCACACTGTCTTCTTCACTTGCATTCAGAAATAGTCAGTGACAACGTTTTGGTAATCATGATTCTTGATTGATTGAGTGATGTCATTTTAGTAGTGTGACCTGATTGGTTTAAGACATGCTCTGTCATTGCTTTGTAAAGTAACCCGATGAAGGTCTGTGTACCGAAAGCTTTCGAAATATCTCGGAATGCAAGTGAGGAAGACAATGTGTGGGAGTTTTTATGCTCTAAAATTTTCTGATCTAAAAAAAATAAAAAGATTTGAATTCATTGCAACACACTATTTATAATACTCATTATGCAGCCAGAGAAACAGGAAATCTAAATTCATATGTGTGGGCATTGACATTTTTGAAAAGAACACAACAAACAATAACATTCTCAGGATTGTACCAAAAGCATTTGAAGGTACAAAACATGTTGGTCTTATTTAAAGTCATTGAAAGTAAGGTAACTACTAGAAAATGCATGAAATGATAGCACCATCACAACCATAAACACACGATGAGAGTCATTACCATTTAACAGCAATTCATCATTTCTGAAATATATCATTGTTTTGTAACAATTAAGAATTCCCTTCTTCAACTCTACTCAATAGCACGCTCTGCTGCAACATTCTGGAAATAATGGCATTTGCGAGAGCACAGGTCTGTGGAGTTCAAGCCATCAGCTCCTGAACCGTATCGCTGCACATCGCATGATGCCGACAGCTATGGATCAATACACGTCTCCCTGCTTCAAACAGACCGCTATGCAGGTACAGGTTGTTAGACATAGAAAGGCGTAGCACCAGAGTTAAATTATCCTATGTTGGAGTGGACGAGGAAGAGCTGAGATTTCGACTGGTGGTCTATTAAGAATCTCTGGCTTGAGGTATAATGACGTGGATTTGCACACAGCCCAGCAGCTAAAGGGAAGCCCTGTTATGATCTGTAGGGCGTGTCATATTCGTCCTATCTAATTCTCACACTCACTCTGGGGCTCCTACGGAGGGTTCTCCTCGTTGCCTCCAGCACTAAAAGAGTCCAGCTAATCAGGGATTCCAGACCTGGCCAATCAGAGGAGTCAGACCTCACAGGCCCTTAAAAGGGAACCTGCTACTGAAATAGCTGAGCTATCGAGAAAGTGCCTTGTTTTTGAGTCTCTGTGATAGTTCAGACTACATCAGGCGGAAGGTTGGGAGTGGCCTATGAAGGGGAGGCATTGGCAGAAAAAATAACTTCTTGGAGCCAAAACCACCACCAATCAGGCTGAATAAAAAATATCCATTTCCACTTTCAAATAATCTGTAGTGATCGTCAAACTAAATAGAATTGAGAGAAGTAAAACAACACAAGCACTATAACATCAGAGGCAATTCATTGAAAAAAAAAAAAAAAGAAATGCATTTCCTTCTTAACATCCTTCACATTTCATTCATAGCATCCTTCACACAGCCGGATACATGGGCGAGAAACAAAACAACCACTAATACAGCTAAAAAGACAAGGCATAGGCATACTCAGGTGAAATCCCGATCACGGAAGATGAGAGGGGCGATGAGGGTCCAGAGATAGAGGCCGAGGCCCAGCCAGCTGGAGCTCATCTTCACCCACACGGCTGGCATATGGCTCTGCATGGCCTGGGAGGTGGTGTCTGGTCTGAGGTAGGACACAGAGGCAAAAGTACAATTTAAACCTTAAAAGTTAAAGTTAACATAACACATGCACTGAAATTTGTGTCCTCGTATTTTTCACATATGAAACTGCACTGTAGGGGAAGGGCTTTTTGATTTTAGAAAATGACATTCAAGCTATGTTCAAGGAATGGATAACTGTCGGGTACGGGGAGGTGCCCTCTGGTGGCCAAGCGGGAGGCCTACAGTGCCTGTGCAACAACTACTGAAAGCTTCTGGTGTCAAGATGTTTGGGCATCAGAAAAGCATCAAACATGCATACATTCTTGAATGAGATATTGCATTACATATCTGAAGAATCGTGCCGTCAGCTTGGGTAATACAATTGTTTGTTTGCATTAGTATCTGTCTCACATACTTTATCGGTCCATATCTAATATTGTAACAGGCAAAATTCTGTAATCAGACTTGCACCTGGATTTTGTCAAGTTCAACTACAATCATATCTGTTGATCACCGGTACACATTTCTTTAAAGATGGTTCGATGTGTCCCCATCAGCCATGCCAGTGAGCCAGCATGCACAGTGTCCGGACCCTGGAGCTGAACTTGATGGAATGCAGTTTGTATTTACAGTTTCAAAAACGCGTTTAACAGTCTTGTAGGTGACAGATACTTACTGGTACCAGTTGGTGAGAGTCATCATGATGTACAGAGAGGCCAAACAGAGGTGGAAGTGGAAAACGGAGTAGCTGTAAGAGACTCTCTCTTCCTCGTTGTCCACGGCTCTGAGGATGCCGTCCTCTCCCACCACGCCCTGTCCACCGGACCCTCCACCCTCCTCCGTCTGCATCAACTTGTTTACCTGGGTGTTACTGGACGAACGGATACTAGGGAAGGGACGGAGAGAGACAGGTTTACAAAAAACATAAATAATACAAAACTGAACACTGTGATGGTTTTAAACCTACCTGGCATAGAGAGTGCAGAAGAGGAAGATGATCAAGCCAACAATGCCCTGAGCGTCCCACCACTGCACCTGTCCGGGGGTGCCGTCACCAGAGGGCTCAGTGGTGCTGATGTTTGACACGAAACTCAACAGGCTGGGGTTGCAATTTCGATCTAAGACATTTAGAGCACACACACACACACACACACACACACACACACACACACACACACAC
>NW_022280043.1:766234-778732 GCF_004355925.1 Anarrhichthys ocellatus
ACACACACACACACACACACACACACACACACACACACACACACACAAGACATTTTAATAAACTTTAATAGTTTACATCATTAAATACATCATTAGATATTAAACCTGTTTACGCTTTCCTGTATTCATCCTAAATTGACCATAATGACAATAAAATGTTTTAATTAATATGTAAATGACTTTAATTCTGACACTGTAGATGCTGCAAATAGATTAGAAGGTGATAAGAGATGCATTTGGAAATGTATGAATATTAATAACAAAGTGTACATGTTTTTCTGCACACTATGCATTTCCAATGTTTTGTGTAAATGGTTCTCAGATGCCTACCTGTAGATAAAACTAACTCTACAGTCACCACAAGCGTGCCCGTTCACTTAGGAAAGGTAGATCGCACGGCATGAGACAAGGAAGGTGTGCTAACTATTAGCAAAAAGCAGCTCTTTGTTCCTATAGCTTGCCATGTAAAAACCTACCCACATGATTAAAATGATGCAGCAGATAATCAGCAAATACATATATTGACAGAAAACAGTGAGAATAATTACAACTGAACAACCAAAAATCTACAGAAAAGAGCTGCAACTGTGGACACAGTCAACAGCAGACTCACTTGGATTGTTGGTCATTGCAGACCAAGTGACATACATGGTGTAGAGGGAGATGAGCGACGCCTGGAGCAAACCGGAGTGTGGCTGGGCTTCCTGTAACAAACAGGACAGACGTACACTTAATGTGTTTCCAAGTATTTCTGCATCAGTACAGTCTTAGACTGGTCCACACCGTACCTGTATCTTGGGCAGAATGGAGACGATGGAAATGATGACACAGAAGATGAGGTTGAGGCTGATGAAGACCTTGTGCTCTGTGCAGTCATCAGGCTGTGTGTAGTAAACGTAGAAAAGCACCACAGCAGTGAAAGCCAGTGCATAGTAGAGGACGGTGAATGACAGCAGGCCTGGAAATGACATGGATACACATCATCACCGATGGCCCAAAACCACAGATATAATAATGTGCTACTGGTACTCAAATATTACGTTGATTGTATAATTAATCATTTGGCAAATATGTAGAATAACATTGGCAATAAATGCCTCTTTTAAGTGAATGGTGTACCTGCAAACCAGCCTTTGTTGCCACCATCTTCAGCATTCGCAACCCACACCTTGTTCCAGGAGTGGGCGAAATCGATGAGAAGAATAAGTTGGATTAGAATGAAGACGAAGGATCCCACTACTCCGAAGTAAAACCACACTGTGAAGGGAAAAGGAAGCACAGCTAAAATAGTTTTCTGAAACTAGAGATTTCTTACTTATAATTCACAAAGTCAGTGTCTGGTTTAGTCTAGTTTAACTGTTTATAGAAATTGAACAGAGTATGTTAGTACCAGTATGAAATGTTCCGTCGGGGATGAAAAAAGCTCCCACTGTAATCCCAATCAAGATGAGAAATTTAAAGAACCAGAACCTGGAAAGTAAACAAGTTACAAATCCACCATCAGTACAGCAGACGGACAGAAGTAGCACATCGCTCAACACACGTCTTCCATATAAGCTCAATAAGGCACTTCACCCATTTTGAATGGCTGCACGTGGGTCTTTGCTGCTACGGACACGAATCATGATGGCGGAGAACAGAAAGAAGAAGCAGGTCATGGCGAAGCACATGCGGTACACAGACTTGTAGCCCACAATGACATCACAGTTAACCTGGTTTTCAAAACCAGGTACAGCACTTCCTCCCTGGCAAAATCCTGGGATCTACAAAACAGCAGACAACAATGTGGAATTAAGCTTATCTACAAAGCATTACCAGAGAGAATATATACAAATGCTTCCAACTGCAGTAACAGCATCAAGCTAATTAATGCGATACAACCCTGAACACTGTTTTGCAACCGGATTAAGAGGAACGGTGATCTCACTTTACGGAGCTGTGTCTCCATTCCAGGAAGGATCATGATGACAGACACCAAGGTACCCAGCAGCAGGAAGAAGGAGAACACCAGCCGTGTGATGGTGGAGTTATTGGAGGAGGGACAGCAGCCACACAGGAGGCATGGTGCTGAGCCACACAGACAGGAGGCCTGTGAAGGATGGAGAGGACAGCAAAAGGAGATCACAGACACAGTCACACACAATTTTGGGCAATTGCTTTGGCAGAAAAATATATATTTTTTCATTAGAAATACTGGGCTGATAAATTATTTAACGAGGAAGTGAATACTGATAGTGGACACTGGATTCAAGTGGATGAGCATCACCCACATATCGGATTCCTTAGCACTAACAGCTACCTCACCTAGCTTAAATGTTTCTGACGTTAGTGCAAAGGGCCTCTTCAGACACTCCCTCTGTCATTATTTGCAATGCTGATTAACTATCTTGATAAGCCAACTTCCCTATATGTTTAATGCGTCTAGTACGGCTGGCATTTGACGTGAAGTCAATAATTTAACTTGTCGTAAACGCGTTTATCTCCGACTGTCACGTAGCGCTTCAAGTAACGTTGATTCTTTAGTTACCGTGAATGTAAGTTTAGCTATTAACGTTAACCTAACGTTAAGTTTAGCGTTAGCTCACCTAACGGTAAAACGACGACAGTGAGCTGACGTCAAAGCACTCCTAGTATCTTAAATAACGTTAATACAACTATTATATACTTACACAGCTGGCTAAAGAGCACAATGCCAGACAAGCCCCCATCTTGACATTAAACTGCTGAAATGAATGTTAGTGTAGTGTAGCCTGTCGCTCACAGTGGTCAGTGTACACAAACAGTCGGAAGTTATTCGAATGCTTTTCAAAATAAAGGTATTCACGATTAAAACCTCTTCAATGTAAAACACCTAGCTGTCGTAGAGTGAGTAGGATAAAAATGAGATGATGCTGCATTTTTAGGAATGATAACACATCTTGGTTAATGTGTTAAACGCTGTTGTATATGTTGCGGCACTGTTTATTTCCCCCAATCCAAAAGAAAACGTCTATAGTTGTGTCTGCAGAGCACAGTGGACAACAGGACAGTAAATGTTGGGAACCAACTTTGAAACCAACAATCTGTTCAGCATCCCAGGAGCTGAGGTCTTTTTAAAACTACATGGACATAGAGAGGGATCAGGACAGAAGCCTCTTCAAAGCCCCTGCTGTTGGTAGTGCACCAGCACAGCAAGGAGCTAACAGTGATGGTGTTATTATTAGACCCTTTAATATCTTATCTGGAACAAGAGATATGCCAGTGCCAGACTCTCGATTCATTTACTAGCAAGCAGGAGTACTATTTCAAGGGTATTCATAAAGCACAACGTGACCATGCAACTTAATTTAATTAACATGAGTGGATTGTGTAACATAAAATTAACTTTGAAATACTTAATTAATTGCTCCAAATATTATGTGGATTACAGACACAAAGTAGTTTTATGCATTTAAAATATGTGTACGGTTGATTTGGATATACAACTCTAGGTGGAAGCATTCAAGCACCATTACATTAGACATTTGTGTTTGGAGGCATTGCTGAGACATCACAAGAACCACCACTACTGCTATTAATAATATTAATTCTGCAACACTGCCATTACTTTTAATACGACTACCATCAGTATTACTATTATCAAGACTACTAAGGTTACAACTATTACTATTGTCACTACTACTAATAATACTTTCCACACTACTACTTCTATTCATTCCACTACATCACAATTATCTTTCCTAATGATTGTTTTACTCTTGTCGATAAACTACCTCATGTACATTACTATGTTCATGAAAATAAATAAGTCTTTTCAGATGGTACCTTTTTTGGGGAGCTCTGATAGCCAAGAAGTTTATTCTCAGCTGAAGGAAAATAGAAGAATTTTGAACAAATTTTCCAGGACAATTGACCTTTTCTCTTATTTCCCATGTGCTTTCCATGACTGGAAAATTGGTCAACTGTTATTTCAGGTTTTCCAGGAGAAGTGGGAACCCTCACTAATAGTACTATGCGTTGCTGGGTAAGAGAATGAAAGCAAACAGTGATTGGATGCGCCAAAATATTCTCCAGTTAACTGTATATAAAGTAGTAAAATATTTCAGCCCACTTGCAAACACAGACACTTATCCAGCGCTATGTTGGCGGGGTTCTGTTGTGATGAATGGATGGGTGAGGACTTGACCAGGGGTGATCCTGTCGTCGGGATCCATTCGAAGCATTGCCTTCAGCAGGTCAATGCACTCCATCTTTTCATCAGCTTCCACCTCAGTCAGGTAAGTCAGGGGCAACTAATGCGGGAAACAAAAGGGCAAATCCAGCAGAGTTTTTTACTTTCTGATTCAGAATCAATTAAAAGCTCATCTGTAGCAGCGACAGAACAATCCATCTAAACACCTACCGTTTCCAAATCGTCCAGGTTGCAGAATTGGTAGGCTCTGCAGTCGCAGAAATGAGAGGTTATGTGGTGCTCCTGAGATGTCAAAAAGAAGGTATTTCAACCAGAGAAGAGAATATTGAGGAAGACACAACTTTTGATCTTGTCGTACCTTCAGTCTCCAGTGACCGGAAGACTTTTTTACAAAATAGGTTTTGGAATGCATCCCAGCACTCAGAAGATAGTCTGGAGGGACACCCAGGAGTTCCACTATGCACCGCATCTGTAGACAAAACACAGCATCACACCAAGATAAGAACAGGATTCATCTCCCACAGTCAAAATAATAATTTGGAATGATGTATTGCATCTTTCACATTAGAGATTACATGACATCTGCCCCAGAGATGCCGCCAAATCAGACAACAGGTCGAATGCTGCTTCATGCAATCCATTCCATTGCACTTTGCCGCATTTTGCTTTTATTGACACATCAGCTTTTTCATTTCCAAATTTCCACGTTTCCACTCAGGTTTCTTTAAACGCAAATTGATAATGCGCATAAAAACAGGTGGATGTAAACGCAACTAATGACATACCACATCGTATTCACTGCAGCCCGGGAAGAGCATTTCACCGAGCACCATGTGTGCCATCACAACACCGAGAGACCACATGTCGATGGCCTCTGTAAATGGAAGTCCCAAAATAATTTCTGGAGCCCTGAAAATGTAACAAATGTCCAACACAGAATGAGGAACACTCGTATTTGAGCGGGTGGTAGACATCTCCTACGAACATAGAAGAATGTGATTGGAGTCTCTCTGTAACTCACCTGAACATTCTTGTTTGGTGACGTTTGCCCTGATTCATCCTACAGGACGGAACAGCCAGTCCGAAGTCGATGAGCTTCACCCTGAGTGGCTGCGCTTTACTGTCCACCAGCATGATGTTGTCTAACTTTACGTCTGCATGGATCACTCCAATGGTCCTCAGGACAAAAAAGGCTGTGGCCAACTGCAAGATCAGCAATGACATTTAAAGGGTGGACTCACACCTTTTTGACTTTAGTGTTGTGTCTGATGGTACTGTATACATACCTGTTGGACTACACTGCTGACGTCATGTAAATTCAGGGTTTTGACGTCTTTCTGGTAGTCCCACAGAGTCATTTCCAGCAACTCGAAGGCGAGAGCAGTTGTATTGTCCCTCAGCGGGAAGGAGTCAATGAACCTGACGATGTTCCACTGGTCCAGGTTCTTACACTTTAACTCTTTCAGGACAGTCAACTGGGGAACACAAGTGTGACGAGTAGTTGTTGACACAAGCTTTAAACTCAGGAGAACAATTTTTGATATTTAGATAAAAGCAATATAAACATGCGGATGAGTAATTACTTCATCGTGGCGGTTCCTGCCGAAATTAGGGATCTTTACAGCAACAGTCTCGTTAGTGTCCTCTTTGACACATTTGAGCACTTCTCCGAAGCTTCCCCATCCTATTAATTTCAGCAGAGTATAGTTGCTGGGGAGGAGGTGGCCTTTATTCATCTGTTTAGGACATGCACATATGGATTATGAGAGAACCACATCACACACACAATGAGACGGCAGTAGAAGTCAGAGTTCACCTACACTTTGGTTGTTTCATCACATCTTTAACAGTTTTCCAAAAGATTACATTGTCTATCTAACTTTCAATATGAGAAATATTTAAAAAGAAGCAGCAGCACATGCTTTCTGTTCATGAACACATCTTCGTATTGTATATCGTATCTTCAAGTTCTCACAAACGTTTTCTACATGAGGGAGAAACAAACAGCGACTTACCGGCATCACGAAGGATTTGTCGAGTCGATCAGTCGAGTTGGTTCGATTCGTCGAGAGGTTGATTTCGTTAGATCAATCTGTCTTATCTGTCCACTTGTTAATAAAATGACAAACTGACAAGCAGCAGCAGAACTTGTGTGACATGAGTTCTAGAACATCAGGATGATGCGATGTGTTGCGTCTGTGTGCGTTCTGAATATGCAAATGATTAAATAGCAAAGCTTTTAACCCACACACAATGCATGCTGGGAAGTGTGCTTACAACTTCTCGAAATGTAAATTTAAACATAAAGGCAGCTTTAATTCTTCAGCTTTGGCAGACTATTATGACACAGTTAACTATTTGTATGTTATCTAAAAAGTTACATTTACCAGACTGAACAACCTGTGATCTTTATCTATGTTAAAGAATAAAAGTTGGTCATCTAGAAGTTTAAATGTACTTTTAGCATTCCTCATTTAAATTAATGACAGCACAAAGCTGCTGGCAAACTGCAAAACAAATAATAAAAATGAGAAAGGTGCCTGTCACTGAGATCTCAAATATGAAGGAATCAGTTTGATGCTAATTGTTGGAATAATGGACTCAAATGATCTGATCAGATGACGGCAGAGATTGATGGACTTTATTCAACATACTAGAGGAGAGCATGAGTTGGTGGCTGAACGTGGAGGATGAGGAGGAGGAAGAAGCACCTGCTCCTGGTGGATCTGGAAGTCTGTGGAGTCCACCAGGGCCTGGAGAAAACCACAGAGAAAATGTCCAGTATGAATATATCATACAGCACCAAACCTCCATTAAACATATTTACATTCAGAAGAGAATCACAGCTTCAAGGAGTTCACACCTCAGATATTCTAAGATGTTCTATCACAAAGATATCAAACATCCTTGTTTTCACTTTGTGACTTCTACAGACTTGATCATTTCTAACAAGCATTAAAACACCTGATGAACTGAAACTACATGGAAAGACACTGAGACACCACAGATACAGTATTCAATTTAGTGAGCTCCTATATTTCACAATTCAACAGACTAATCAACTTTCAATAATAATGTTACAGTTTAAGAGACAGTCCTCTGGATGTCCCTGATAGACAGGCCTTACACACAAGTTTAGAGCATTAACACCTCTTACCTTTTCTTTACATATTCCTGCAGGGGAAGGTTTTTAGATACAAGCAATACTGAACAACCTGAGCTGGAAAGAAAGTAGATTCAAGGGACATTTTGGAACACAGTCTCTCTTTGATTTAATGTAACCTGTCCCAAAATGCCTTGTACAACATCAACAACAGCAGTCAAATCTAATCACTAAGCACTAGAAAACTGTTCATGTCTTATTCTCACCACTAGATGGGATGATGATTCCACAGAAGGAACTGGTCGTTGGCTAGAAAGCAATTAAATTAAAGTAAGATCCGGCGCAATGTCAACCCATCTGTGCCATTCTTAACTATCTATTGGTTTGAGATGAATGGCAACAGGTGGGCTGTTTGCAGGACTGAGATTAATATTTGAAGAAGGTCTGTCAATGAATATGAAATTTGAAATCGATGATTAATGCCTGTACCGGGGGAAGGTTTGTGTATTCAGGTCCTTGCAAGGTGTTGACATAGTATCTGCACTGAAATCAGAGATGGACAATAAAACATGGAGGACAAGTGACATGAGCATAAGTCGATGATGGCTGTAGCTCCTGATACTAACTCTAGAACTCTGGGATTCATTTTTAATATGACTGGAGTATATTGCTAATTACAGTCAAACCCCAAGATTCCTTGAGGATAACGAGAAAACACATTTCCAGAGAATTAAGGGACGCTTTAAGGACTAGTGATGACACTCATTTGTGGGCTTTGAAGTTGAAGAGTGCCGTAAGTGCCTTAAGACTGGCTGCAATTAAAACATTCATTATTTCTAATTAAGCATGTAGATGCTGATTAATTAAAATCCTCCTTTGTCAGCTGTACGATGAAAAAAATAAAAAAATAAAAAGCATCATCTTATTGCATGTCCACTGATGAGGAACACAGAAACCTCAGTGTCATTATATAAGGGATCCTTACGAACATACTGCTGTTTACATGTGTAAAAGACATTGCTAATTAAAAGAGATGAGTCAACCTTTATGCACAGGTTTTCTCCCGTTAAACATACAGCTATATGAGCTGCCTTCAGGGACTTAGTTTCCCCAGGAATCTCAATTATTTTAGTTTTCTTGCATGTATGTGGTGAGGTATTCTTCACACCGAAAAGTAAGACCCTGTGCAACCAACCTCTATCATCCATTGGGCGGGTAAGCCACTCACCCTTGCGAGTCTCATATAATCACCTCTTTGTTCTGACACTGGCGGGCTCACTTGGCTGGCAGCAGTTGGTAATGTCTGCCTTTGTGCAACGAAGCTACCAGGATTAAAACTTTACTTTCATCATCACTTTTTTTTCTCTTTCAACTCCAAGGACATTCTCGTAGTTTTCCTTTTAAACAAGATTATTCTGAGGAAAAAAGATTTATTGTAGATTAATCTTTTGGAACCTTCCTGAGCAGGAAGTACATCCTCTGATGGGCATTTTCCCTGATGGTGTTTGGCGCCCAGTGTGGGTCCTGGGCGATGGTGGATCCCATAAACCTGAAGGATTCCACAGTAGACACAGTGTTGTTCAGTATGTTGAATGGGGCAGGGCCAGCCATTCAACCTGGTTGTGTGATGTCTGAGTCGGACCGGGTTAGGGATCTGAATTTGGGCTTTTTAACCCTGCAGTAAAACACATTCAGGTTGTCAGCCAGTTGATAGTTGTCCACAGTGCGGAGGGGTGGTCTGCTGTCACTGGTGATGTCCTGAAGGCGTCTTCACTTTAACGTAGGGTTGGATGATGTTTTAAAGATTCCCATCCCAGAGGACCTATGCGCATAAGAGGAGCCGGACAACGGGGAGTACCGCGCTAGTCTTCCTGTTCCCTGAAGCAGGGTCTGAACCCTACACAGCTGCCTTGGGCGTCAGTAAGCTTCTTGTGAATGAGGAGAACCACACAGGCTGGAATAACAAGTATGTATTTTTCATCCAAGGAAGCCCCAGCTCACAAAGCTTTGATAGGCTAGATATCTACAATGATATATGACAATATTTAGTCATGTAAACATCATGTCTCTAACACTTTTTGTTAATGTGGATTTGGTAATACCTTGAGTTTCCTTTTCTATTTTTTAATTATCATGGATGATCAATCATATGTCTTGTTACAGCATGATGATAGCATGCATGCATCCTCTGCAAAGAGCAGGTATTGATGAACGTGATGACAATAAATACATTACAGTATCTTCTGACAAAAGTCAATAGATACACTTTGAGACATTCATGTTCTGAATTTGGGCATTATTTAACTATAATTGTGGGTGTGTTAGTGGTGTGAAGAAATACAAGCAAGACTGCATAAAGTCTAAACATGTGTATTTTCATGAACAACATACTCCTTTTTAAGTTGCATGTAGTTTTTAATACTAAATAATCTGTATGTCATAATACCTGCCAGGTTCCTTTCAATGTAACATGTACTGAATTGCATATCTACTTATGTGGCTAACGTGGATGATTTAATTAATGTTGCATAACTTTGGGTAAACGCAGGCTTGTTTTGCTCTCAACGCCACGAGGTTGTCCCAGCTTTGTGTGTCTGTTATTTTGGCCTGTTGCTCCTCGCGCTAAAGTTACAACCCCCTCTGTGATTGGTGGATGTGGACCAATGAATGCAAACAGCTCTCGTGACGGTTAGGGTTAGGAGGGTTTTTGCGCGAAGAAGGTGCAGATGTTGGCGGTTGTGAACAGAGAAGAAGGAGAAGAAGAAGAAGCTGCTGTTCACGCTGAGGCACTTGACGGTGAGAACAATGCGGTTATGCTAATAATTAGCCAGGCTTTCAGACCATTCAGACGACGTCTTGCTGGAGTTAAAGGTCAATGTGGTCACCTTTTGCAGCATTGCTTAAGTTTGTTCAGCTGAAGTCAATTGTAGTAACGCTAATTAGTGGACTGTATTGCTGTGCACGTCGAAATTCAAAAAGCTTTTAAAATGCATTCACGCTGGGTCCTAGGCACAACGTTGAATTATTCCAACATCTCACCAAACACTATAAGACGATTCATTCATTTACACTCACTTTGGCTGGCTGTATGTAGTGTTTTTTAATGGACAATAACACGATGTAATCATGTAATAACGTTAAGTTTAGTTAAATGTAGTGGTGTAGTCAGGCATTTATTTTTTCTTTGCTCTTCATCACTATTATCACATTTAATTACCTTTCCAAAGTGACTTGTTTGTGTCTGCGTATTTCAAGTGTGTGTGTGTTGAATGAGGTCTCGTGCAGCATTTGTATTGCCCCACCTCCGCCATTTTTGAAACAACACTCTCGAGCAGTGGGCCCCAATAATCAACACCGTTTACCCGACTCGTGATTAGCTAACCGACATCATGGTCTTACCATGCTGGAGAGACCATCACGTGCTTATATTGTACTTTTAGTTCTGAAGGCCCCAGTGAGGTGGAGAACTTGTTCTGCCTGACAAGTCATGTCATGTTTTAACTGGTAACCTGACACATAATGCAACATTATAATGCACAATGTGCAGCTATGCAGTAAATTAAACAACATGTGCATACATGGAGAAATGAGGTTATGCAAACAATCGGCGGTTTGATTCCAGAAGCAAAAGAGGGAGGGAAACTTAGATGGCGCTCGCATGCATGGTCGATTATCTATCAAAACGTAAGCTGTCAGCTCCAGCACCATTGCTGCTGTGCTGCTCCTGCTGAGAGGACATGTGCACGCTGCATAAGTACTTTAATATGTGGACAGTTGACCAAAGGGAAATGAAAGGTTATCCAGTTTAGACATCTCTCGCTAAATAATAATCTCTTTGTTTCATGTTTTCTTCTAGTGATATCAAAGAGGCGACATTTCTGCTGACATGGAAGGCTGTGGAGGTAGGTGTAAACAACTAGTTATGTAATCTCAACGGAAGCATCTATATCTAGTGAAGTGCTGAAATAGTTGTTACTTGTCATTACTCAAGTAAAAATGGCTTATTAATTGAAAATATGAATGTGAAATAAAGCATTGCTATGTTGTGACATTGAGCTCATCACACATCTGCAGACATCCAAGTGAAGGAGCTGAACAAGCGTGCTTCTGGTCACGCGTTTGAGGTCATCCTGAGTCCCACAACCCCAGATGCCAAGTGCAAATCCCCGTTCCCATTGTCCCCCCTGAAGAAAAAGCCAACTTCACTGGATGAGATTAAGAGGAAATTGGAAACCGCAGAAGAGAGACGCAAGGTATTTTTTAAATAAGTACCACTATGAATACCCCTTACTGAGCTGTGAAGCTTTGCACGTTGGTTTAGGATTCAGGTTCTTACTGAAAAAGTTCTCTTTTTGTCAGAGCCACGAGGCTGAGGTGCTGAAACACCTGGCGGAGCAACGAGAGCACGAGAAGGAGGTCATCCAGAAGGCCATAGAAGAAGACTACAACTTCAGCAAGATGGCACAAGAGAAACTCAATCAAAAGATGGAGGCAAACAAAGAGAACCGCACTGCAAGGATGGCAGCCCTCAATGAGAAATTCAAGGAGAAGGTAAGCTCCTAATGGCGCGTCAACCTTTGTCGTGTTTAGTGCTGAAATATTAAACTACAGCGTTGTGATGCTTCTGCTTATAAACACCAACAGGACAAGAAGCTGGACGAAGTGAGGAAGAACAAGGAGGCAATGAAAGAAGACAGTTAATTTGTTTAGGATCTGGAAAACAGTCTTTACATCTCCAAAAATAAGCTTTATTTTTTAAACTGACACTTCTATCGTCATGTTTGTTGTGTTAGTTCTGCTGTTGAATAAAGTTGGTTACACAATGTTAGATCGGGTGTGGATATAGTCAGATTTTACTTCACTTGTAGATTTGTTATTGGCAGCTGATTAGTTATTGTGGTACAAACTATATTTTTTTACAAAGAGGCATTACTTTGTAACAAATTCTTCCTTTAATTCATGCTGTTGAAATGAACATGTTTTGTATGGTTGATGATGTTGCATGTTAATATTACTGTATGATACACAGGTTCAACCATTAAACTATATTCCCAAATTATTTTATTTGTCTCTTTGTGTGTTTGTGCCTCATGAGGGTTGAAGGTGAAGGATTATATTTCCCTAATTTGTGATGAAAATTGACAAAACTTAAATTAAGGGGGGGGGGGGGGGGGGGGGGGATGGAGAGAGGGGGAAACACTTCCTTTTGTGTTTTTTTTGAACA
>NW_022280043.1:778832-849161 GCF_004355925.1 Anarrhichthys ocellatus
GGGGGGTGGGGGGGGGGGACTGACTAGTCATGTGGCATATAATGTATTTAGTGATATTTTGACACTGCTGACACCTAGTGGCAGTCAGGTAATCTTGAAATTGTTAAAAGCTGTTATTCTCAAATGGTCCCAAAATAAATCTGAGGGGTCAATAGCAGACGTTTTTATAGAGGCAACCTTTGAATGAAACACGCTGCCTGATTCACAGGCACTTCAGCTTAGCCTTCATTTGGAGCAGGAGGTTTGGGAATCAGTACATTATTACAAAATAATGTATTCTATGTATGTACCGGCAGTATCATATTCAATGTAGTCAAAGCCAACAAAACACCTCTTAATGTTTCTTGTTTTTTCTCAATCAAGTACAAATCTTTAAATGATTTAAATAAACCAGAGAAAGGAGCACTCTTTAGTTAACCTGGCCATAACCAACACACACATGAGACCAATGACTGTGGGTCACAAGTAGACATTGCTTCACTCTGAGGGGCCTCAAGCCCAAAAGGCTGGGAACCACTGTCATACAGTATGTAATAATAATATGTGATTCATGGATTAATATGTTTGCATCAATCCATTGCTTATACTTGCTCTTGAAAGTGTACAAAGCGGTGGCTCTCTCACTTGTAAGCAGTGACATCATCACCCATAAGCAGCTAAATGGGACCAGTACTGACTGTTACAAGTTGAGTAATTACTTCATTGTCACATGTTGTTGTAGTGAACATGGCTTTGTAGGGACTTAGATGCGCTGACAACATGGTGGCACACACTCAAGGGTTCTTCAGCCCTTGTAAGGCTAACTCTACACTAACCGATTGCACGTGTTAATTACACAAAATTATTTGAGTCTTTGGCTATTTAGTTTATTTTTATTTTTTTAAACACTGTGTATGTTACCTCAAGCAGTTCATTGAAACAGAGGCCACAGACATTTTCAGACAGATATGAGGCAACACCTGCACGCCACATGACCCGCAGCGTTTTGTGTGCATTCAGAATTCTTGTCTTACGGGTTTGTTTACATTTACAGTTGCAGTAAAGAAATAATTCTTACTGTGCTTAAATCCAACCAAGGACAACAATAGAAACGTCGCTCTTTTGAGAAGTACCTGAACTCACCACAAGTAGTATAGTATAAGTTGGAATTGTTTGGACTGAGTTTGTATGGCTACGCACATACACACACACACACACACACACACACACACACACACACACAGTGCTGCACAATCCCATCTTTGTCATGTGTTGGGAAGAAACTGCCGGACTCATCGGCCCAGAAAGCTGCCTGTCCCACAGTGCAGTGTTCCTTGACCGACAACACCGGGGACAATGGCTGGCTCGACTCCAAGATGCCTTTCCTAGCTTGTGCTGGCTGTTTGGAGTCTTGCTCATGGTCACGACTTTTCCTAGATTCACCGATGCATTGTCAGCATAAATTGTATCTGCTCTATTCCATAATACGAATCATGCTTTGAGCTTCTGTTGCCAGATCATCCTGGAGTGAATACATACCCCAAACATATTCAGTGTTAACGTAGACACACCCTGAATCCATCTCTGTTGGGAATATACACTACAGGATGGTTTGATTCAGGAAACAATGCAGATCTTTCAGAAGCTCTGAGTCTAACAAAGGAAACTTTGTTTCAGAATGCTTCGCAAGGGAAAGTCGCAGGCCCCTAAACTGATTTGGCCACACAAGTCGAGGAGGCTTGTTTTGATAACCAAATGAGATCCAGTCGGGTTATCACTGCAATTTGGATGTCAACTTAGAAAACAAAATGCCTGAAAGAAGGGGCGTCCAATTTAAGAATGTACATAATGTCATGCATCAAATTCTAGCTTTGTTACAATACCAAGCATGAGGTAGGCCTACTATCTAGCCTTTACATTTTATTTGAATGTAGGAACTTTAAATTTGTACGGGCCATTTAAATTACTGCCCACTTCATTTATCTACAGGCCCAGTTAGTTATTAAGGTTTTTGGAGAATGATGCATGTTGAAAGGAATACTATTTTCAAAACTGTAATTCCCCTTCAACATTTGTTTAATACATTAAACCTTTTGTTTTCATGTAGCAGCCTGACACACGATACATGCAGGTGAGGTATGCAATGGGGGAATGTAGTACATTTACTTTACCATATTAAATTCACATTGAACTAGAAAAAGAAAATGATATTACATTGTTTATGATTGAAACAGAATCTATTTTATATAGGTAATGTAACACTTTGAATAATGCACACTTTTACTTATCATACTTTAAAGTGGCAAACATGAAGATTTGTATTTAAATGAATGTTAAGGATTGCCACTACTGTTGATACTTTAGCACTTTAACTTAATAATACTTTGAATACAGGACACCCATTCTAATAGTGTGTTATAACTATCTTCCTCTACTGGAGATTGCCTGAATGCAAAGATGTGGGAAAATATGTGAGGCTTTACAGAGTACCGACTTTTATCATCAGTATAACTGTTGCAAGTCTCTGTTTGCACAGACTGTATATGAGACAGAGTCTCATAACTTAGTCACAAGGGATACTGGTATATTAAAATCTGTCCTTCATTACATCATGGTGTCCCCTGTGAGTTAAAATAAGATTATCATAAAGTAATAGATGCTCATTTAGACTCGTAACTTTACATTACTTATTAAAAGGCATACCTGTTAATTAAAACTGAGGTCAACTATAAGACAACAAACCGGTCCTCATCGGATAGAAATGCCTAATATGAGTGCCATACATTCATATGTCAGTGGAAGAATTTCAGTGGACGGCGGGTGGGCCGATCGGCCAGGTGGCAGCAGTCATTGGTCAAACGATGCGCGCGGCCGCAGGAAAGAGCGGCGCCGCGTTTGCTGATTGGCTGGAAGACCCGCTCGTCAAACCGCCCTGTATCCTCCCAGCAGCTGCACGGTGAGAGCCATCAGGCGCTGCTCCTGTCACGGTCATCCTTTCTGTGTACCCCTTCAAACAATGTTATCTATATTCTGCGCGGCTCTAAACCGTTCATCGACTGCTAAACCCACGGCTTTGGATTGAGTCTACCGTCTACAGGTAGGTCCGTTTCATTCGTGCGCTTCATTTTAATCCAAGCATTTTTTTCCCCCGGTAAAATGCTAAAGTGGCATAGCGTGAAATACGTTCAGTTTGCATTGGATGTGCAGCGGCATCTTCTTAATACAACACTATAGGGCACACAGCGCAGGGTTTAGATGCACACGGGGAACAGAAGCGAGGCTCGGGGGGAGGGGGGGGAGGAAAGGGTGAATGATGCACATTTTCTTCCGGACACCGGATCTCACGCTCACACAGACATCAGGTGCATATATTCGCTTGAGGGAATTGACTGCAACAGGCCCATACAGGCCGGGGTTTTATACATACAATTTGATGCATCCTTCCTTCTTATTGTCGAGCTTTTTTTTTCTTTAGCCATAAATATTTTAAAGGCATGCAACCCTTGCTGGGAACGGAGGGTGTGGACGGCGGCTGGGGTTATGTAATCTCTTCCCATTCATCACTGCACGCCTTTCCTCCTGAACCTCGGCCTGTGTTCATCCCACACAGCCTGATAGCTGAGAGGCCGCTGTCTCTGCTCGCTGCCTTCCCAACTACTGCTAATGAACCCGCAAAGACCTGGAGTGGACACATCACATCAATGGTAGTGGAACTGATGGTAACCCGGGTCCCACTATCTGTAGGGTAGTTGGTTCAGGCTTTGGAAGCAAAAGTCAGGCATTTTGTCAACTGTCTTCTACCAGTTAAGTTATGATCCCCACCTTTAACGTCTCTGGGTCATAAACAGACACCAGTCAGATTATTGTATTCATTAATCTTTCCTTTTATTAGCATCGCTGTCCACTCTCTCTTACATGAAAACCTATTTTTAAATCTGACCTACACCTCTTGAACACAGACGCTCCAGGAAATATTGACTCTGTCGTGTTCTACGCCTTACAGGAAGTAATTTTACCGTTTGCAATCACCGAAAAAAGGAGGCCTCATTGGCAGATTTTATGACCGTGAGGGCAGCTGAGGTCGGAGCTTTATTGTACCTGAGCTCCTGTGGTGTGCAACAGTCCTTCAAAGCGGTGCATCATGTTGTAGAGCAGATTAAAGCCTCGGGGACACATTCAGAGACACAAATCAGATGGTCAGCCGAACGAACAGAAACAAAGAGACACAACTACTGCCACCACGGATAATACTCATATTCAACAATTTGAGAAGAGTCCATGATGAAGCAAAGTGATTCACTCATTCAAATGAAGACACTTAAAACCGCACTAATCAATATGTTTGTACAATAGACCCAAATGACTAATGTGAATGGGGTCGCTGTCAGTGTAAAACACACAGGATTATCACTCAACACTGCAATTGATCTCTATGGAGCCTTTTCGTCTATGGCTTATTCCTTTGGTTTTCTGGCCCATAACTCTCATAACTCCACTCTTCCGTCAACCTCGAGTCCAGCAGCTGCTTTTAGCAATAACCACTGTCACCACCACGATGGGCAGACAGACACATTTAGCGACTAGCTGGTGAACGATGTGAAGCATTTCGGGTAAAGAGAGTATTTTTCTTAGGAGTTGGTGTGGAACAAAAACCGTGCTAAAAGGAATATTGCATTCGTAAGGTGGCCAGATACATGGCTGCTGATGAACGTTGATATTGCTCTGTGTTATGATAACGGTTTGTTCTTATGTTGACAAAGTAAAAATGATTGCAGCTTTAAGGAAACATTTTAATTAAAATGTCATCAAGCATCCCACGGGTGACTTATGTATCGTTTGACCAGATGTTTTCAGCTGTCTTGATTTTTGGTACAGAAAATGTAAGAACACAGAAAAGATGCCTGTTACAATTTCCCCGAAAAAAAGACTTGCTTTGCTTGAACAACAGTACAACTGTTTGCTTGATAATTTAGACAATAATTCCTTGATTATTTTTCCGTCATTGCACTAATACTCTACTCTTTGCTTTGCGATAGCAGTAGTAGTAATGCAGGAACGCACACAATGCATGGTGCAGTTGCACACAAACAGACCTTTAGGGTTACCTGGAGACCACCATAGCTCAAAGTCAGACAGATATTGACTAACTGACTGTTCGCTCCTTCTTTCCACCCCTTCCTCTCTGGCCTCCAGTTTGCCATGGCGACGGTGGTGATGGAGCAGATCGGTCGCCTGTTCATCAACGCGCAGCAGCTGCGTCAGATCCCTCAGCTGCTGGAGTCGGCCTTCCCCACGCTACCTTGCACTGTGAAGGTGTCCGATGTTCCCTGGGTGTTCCGCGAGCGACACATCCTCACCGGCTACAGACAGCCGGACCAAAGCTGGCGCTACTACTTCCTCACCCTCTTCCAGAGGCACAATGAGACCCTCAATGTGTGGACCCACCTGCTGGCCGCCTTCATCATCCTGGTGAAGTGGCAGGAGCTCTCGGTGACGGTGGATTTTTTGCGAGACCCTCATGCTCAGCCCCTCTTCATCGTCCTCCTGTCGGCCTTCACCTACCTCTCCTTCAGCGCTCTCGCTCATCTCCTCTCTGCCAAGTCCGAGCTCTCCTACTACAGCTTCTACTTCCTCGACTATGTGGGGGTCGCGGTCTACCAGTATGGCAGTGCCTTGGCGCACTACTACTACGCCATAGAGAAGGAGTGGCACACTCGAGTGCAAGGGCTCTTTTTACCCGCTGCAGCATTCTTGGCCTGGCTTACTTGCTTCGGCTGCTGCTACGGCAAATACGCGAGCCCTCAGTTGCCAAAGTTCGCCCTCAAGCTCTGCCAAGTGGTGCCCTCTGCCTTGGCTTACTGCTTAGACATAAGCCCTGTGGTTCACCGCATCTACAGCTGCTACCAGGAGGGCTGCACCGACTCAGTCGTGGCGTACCATTTCTACCACGTAGTCTTTTTCCTAATCAGCGCCTATTTCTTCTGCTGCCCACACCCGGAGAGTTTGTTCCCCGGGAAGTGTGACTTCATCGGGCAGGGCCACCAGATCTTTCACATATTCGTGGTGGTGTGCACCCTGATGCAGATCGAAGCGCTGAAAACAGACTTCACAGAGCGCCGCCCCTTCTACGAGCGCCTTCACGGCGATCTCGCGCACGATGCCGTGGCGCTCTTCATCTTCACTGCCTGCTGCAGTGCTCTTACCGCTTTTTATGTGCGCAATCGTGTCCGTGCCTCGCTGCACGAGAAGGAGGAGTAAGAGTTTAAAAAGAGTAAAAAAAAAAAAAAAGAAAAAGTCTAATTTATTTTACTGACCATTCATTAAAAATAAACTCAAATGTTTTTGTCAATGAAGGTTATCAGTTTAAGCGAGTGACTTTTCATTATTTCTTCTCTATGTGATCTGCCAAACTACAGTGAGCTAAAAAACAAAAATGTAAAAGTGATTAATGGTGTGTTTTTTGTGACTTATAATGATGAAAAGAGAATCTTATGTTTTGTCTGTAGCGATACAGGTAGTACTTTAACACTGCAAAGAGTCCCTGCATTTTAGAAGTCTGTTTCTAGTCATTGTCTAAGAGAATGCGGTTTTACTTCACCGTACAAGAACACTTTCTGTCGAGGTGAGCAGAACAAGGAACAGACGAGTTTCCTAAAATGCCTTTTACCTAATCGTATCTACAACAATCTGACTGTCTTAATCAAATTGTAGCATTTCAAATCATGACGCAAGCATTTATTTTTTACAATTTACAAGTCCAATAACACTTTGTATATTTCAGCCAGATGCCAATTCAGATCCAATTTAAACTGCTGGTCTTGAGACACATTTGATTCTGCCCCTCTCTTTAAGGATCAAAACAGAGATTTTCTTTCTTCCTTTTTTTACTATCAAGGCGCTAACACTAATGTTTGAACATATTCTGGGAAAGTTGAGAACCCAATTTTAAAACCAAATATTGTACCTCTCATTAAACAACAAAAAAAAGGAGATTTTCTTTCTTTGGGTGATGACATTCTGTTGAACTATTTTGCAAATGAGGCTGGCACTCAGTAATGGTTAAGAGATAGATGGAAGATTACTGATGTCGCTTAGTTTTGACGGTGTTGATCTTTTTATTTTATTTTTTATTCAAAGGGCTGGAACTTCAGCTTTTGCCTTTTCACATCCCATGATGTCAAAGCTTTTCAGCTCATTGTTTTAATCGTCGGTTGATCAGATTTGACACGCAAAAAGCCACCTGGCAGGTGTTCTGCTTTTGGTATGTTTTTGTTTTGTATGATGAATATGTATGTGCCTCTATGCATGTCTTTTGGTATGTACTGTGGATATTAAGTGGGTGAATGTCTATGAAAGCTTAGCCTTGCACTTCTTTCTTACCCTGTAAATAAGCTGTATTTCTCTAGAACGTCGCTTGCATCCCATTTTCTCTCCGCCTAATAGCACTCCCAACTGAATGCGTATTCTCTCTCGTGGAATACGGCACATTCCGGTTTTGATACGTTGTGTTCAGTGTCCAGCTGCCTGTCAGACTTTAAATGACTATGAATACATCATTTCATACTGCCGCACTGTTAATCGACGAGTCCTGATGGGTTATTTTTTTCCTCTTAGTTTGATGACTTTTGTTATGAAAATATCACACAGATATGGCTCACTGATAATGTTGCTTAGGTTTTTACCTCACAGAAATCTTTAAATGTCAGAAATGAACTATATTCATTACAGCGCTCTCTGTTTAATGTGCCAATGAATCTGTTATTGCTTCAGTGATGGCACTACTGAGAGATGGATCCAGAGACGGACTGTCAGGAGTTGGTTTTAAATGATGTCTTGACCTGACTGCGAACATGTTACCGCTGCCACTCCCCTAAATATGAAACTTTTAAACTTTGGCATTACTGACCTTGTCTCATCATGCACTGCCTGAAATCAACACTGTATATACTGTAGCTGACAACACTGGCTATGTTTACATGCATGGAGGTATCTGCTGTCAATGTGGTTATTCTGGTTTTGTGTTGACTCTTAGAAATGTCATTCCGAATAACCCGGAGAAACCTGCGTGTAGACGCCTCCCTTGTTGGGATCGGTTAAAAAAAACTAAATTGAGGCTCTTGTGCACAAGGCTGATTTTGTTCATGTAGTCAAATGCTTCACTGGGAGGCTTCATCGCAGGCTAATGATATCCGATTGGCAAATGAAGCCTGCAAGTCTCTCACTAGCCTTGCTAGTCATGCCTGTGACATGAGTTTATTGTCCTGACCATCAAAAGAGCCAAAAATATGACTACTGGGGTTATCATCTCTTACCCACGTGTTGACGATGACCTGGACTGTTCAGTCAGGAAAGGGGGCAGTGGGAAAGTGAGAAGTATTGTTTGCTAAATGAAGTGTTTGTCGCAACATGATACTCTGCCACAGATTATCTAGGTTGCATGCCAATTATACCTGACGAAGATGGTAACTGGAATATGGCCAGCACTCTTTACTGTATAAGTGAATTTGTTTGTAAACGTAGCCTCTGATGCCACCCAAGGTTTCCCTTTATGAAAGCAGGGTGAGAGGGACCAGAATGTCTTCTGCCTGTGTGACTGTACTAATATTCTGTTGTATTTAAGAAAATAAAGTGTTACAGTAACTTCAAATACTCTTTTTTTTTTTTTTTTATTCTTCAGAGGTTGGGGATTAAATGGAAGCAGAGAAAGCCCATAATAACTTGACTCGCAACTGAAAACCTTTATTGTGAAGTTTAACCGCTGCTGGATGTTGAAGTTCAATAGTCATTGAATTCATACAGCATTGAACTATTTTACTCTGAAAGGAATACGTATGAATTTATGTAGTTTGCATTCCCCACATTGAAATGACCTCTGCTCTGTGAGATTATGTTCATGTCAGTCATATCAACCGTGAAACTGAAAAAAAGCCAAACTAGATTCAGATAGATGGTTTACAAAACAAAATAACAAATGTAATAAATTCAATGGTATTCAGAAATGCAAGGATATGTATTCCGGTGGAGGTTTCACAAGTATGTTTTCAGTGTCGTATATAAAATTCAAATTATTACGGCTTTTCTTTGGCTCCATATATCACGACAGATTAATGCCAATATATTTCAACATTTTAAATTCATTTAAAATGTTGGTGAGGCTGAAGGTTTATGAAGACTCATTTTAAGTGCACGCCATTGTAAATCTTGCATTGTTTTATTTTCCAACACATAAAGAAGGTATGCCAAGATACAAGATTTCATGGTTTATGTTATCTATTTGGCCTCTCGTTTCACGCTGCAGACAATAAAACAGGTCTGAATGCAGATCTTCTTAACCCATACCCTCACCAGTAATGTTATATGGTCCACAAAATATACGACGGGCAGTTCATTTTATTCTGAGACACAACTACTGGGTGAGTAATAGCCCCGGACTACAGGTAATGAGTTGGTAAATGTAAATAATAGGCTGGAAAGACTCTAAAATCTAGCTGTTTCTCAGACCTGTCTGTTTTACTACGAGTCATTCTTCGAGCACCACCAGAGGGCAGCCTTGTTGTTCGGTAGGACAGTTGCAGTTTGACAGCGAAGGAAGAACTTCAGCGTATTAAGAGCATCGACTCATCTCAGGTAAAACTGACGCTGAAGAGGTATTTTGAAGTAAAAAGTATTCGATGAATGCAAAAGATGCAAAACGTCTTTCTTTTGCCAGAGGAACTAATCCGTTAATCACAAGAGTCTTCAATGACGTAGGAGCAGTTAGTCACAGAGTCATTATGGAGGTTTTCGTTAAAGGCATCCTCGTATTGTTGATTATGGAGCGTACAAAAAAACAGTTAAACCTGTGAATCTGTTCGTAAGGAAAATGGCTTTAGGTGTTTATTAAATTCAAGAGTAGCCTATTCAGTAATTAGCATTGTTCAGTTATTGAATAACAATGGATAAACAAATGCTAATATTTAAATTAGAGGACACATTGAAAGCCAGTGTTGGCCTGTTTACTGCTGCATGTTGATTAATGTACTATTATGTTGATCCCACTAGTGGCAAAAATGCAAAGCAGATGGCTTCTCTCCTCTGTACAGTATACATGAGTGAAATATAGATAAGCACACAATTATCTTCTTGGTGAAAAGCTTTAAATTGTATTCAGGATAACTCTCACACGATTTATTTCATCCCACAAAAAAACCATGAGGGGGCACAAACGATCTGCATATCTTCCCAAATACAGTATATATTACCGATGTATCACAGCTCTTTAAAATGAACTTGCAGGTCGATCAAGGCGGTTCATAAATGCATGTTATTGATAGCGATGCCCTGCTGTAACGTCTTCATTACAATCTGCAGCCTCGATTACAAAACAACATACTGTATGTCATTGATTTTGTTGAATTAAACCGTCAGTTAAAATGAACACAAGTTAATTATTGTTGTAAATATTTGCCTAATAGACTAAGAATAATATTACATGATTAAATCTAATTTTATTCATGCAGATGTTTCCCTCGCAACAACATTCGGAGCGGTGTCTCGCTCAAGCTGCAGCCTTGTGGGTGGCACATATTGTTTATGCATGCATGCCCTGTATGTGTTGATGGGGTGGCTCGGGTGTTGATGCTTTTTGTTTACACGTGTCTATTTCTTTTTTTTCCTACATTAGTCGAACTATGGACGTTTGTGTGGGTTTACATAGCATCGCGCCGTTTTGTTGATATCCGCCAGGAGCTTTGCATCTGATAATTATGTTGGTACTGCATTCACATAGGGTAACTTTCTCATCATGCCTCGCCTTCTGCCTCTCTCCTACCTACAAACACATGCATAACATATCCACCCGGAGTGAGTGGAAATGGATATGCTGCACTAATTTGAATATCTCTGAAGAACATTTTTCAGTGATGGAGAAGTATTGAAATTTAAGGCAGAAATGGGCTCCTAGTGCACCTATCCTGGATGTGATTAATTCACAGTATTACACACTCAAGACGGTCTTAAATCAAATGGCAGAGATAGTGCTAATTGCCTTACAGCCTGCTTCCTGTCCTCTATCAATTGCTTCTCCAGACTCCCATCAATTTTCATACGCCTGTTTCTTGAGCAGCTTCCCTTTGAGCATCACTCCTCTCCCTCTCTGTGTGGTTCCCTCACTCGGCGAGTTGCTCTGCAAAGCTATTGCTCCTCTCTCCACTCCTTTTTAAACGCTTCATTTGCTTTGTATGATTTGTATCAAGGTTCCCGACGTAATATTGGAGGGGGGCCTTGGTCTCCTATCGTGTTTTGTAATTAAAGGTTTGACTTGCTATAATGGAACGGCTTTGTTCAGGGTTATTAAAACGCCTCCTCTTTTTGCCAGGTGACAGACAGCCAACTTCTTTTTCCATCTGTCCTTTTTCTTTTTTTTGATGAACCTCTTCTGTGCTGCCTGGTATTTTTGTCCCCACATCTTTTGTTATTGTGGCATGTTCATGTGGTCTCTCGCTTTTGTTATTACTTGGAGAAAAGCTTTGGGAAAGTCACTGTGTTATGAGGGATGTAATGATATGAGGAACTGAACAAACCTTTGTCAGACTGTAAATTAGAAATGAATCAAAATGGAAAATGTAATACCTGTCCTCCAGTCCCTGTAACTCATAACTGATAATGGTACAGAGTTGGTGCATGTCAAAGTAGATAAAGAGCAGGGCTAGAAATGTTTCTCCCACTAAAACCTCATTGTATTCTTGATACAGTAGATGTAATTCACATTACAGTACAAACAAATGTCTATTTGAAATATGAAAAGTGTAGTGAAACGATTTTGAAAAGTTAATTTGGCTTTTTAAGTCTAAAATAACCTGAACAAAAGCCAGATAACCTTTAGTGCTGTATAAACATATACAATTGATTAACCGAACATTACGCAGGGTTTTGAACAAACATGTTCTTGCTCTTGTATAGACTTTTGGGAGCTTTGTGAAATTTGCTTTCTTGCCAAGCATTTAATGAGAGGATAGATACCACTCTCATATATGTTTAATATAAAGCTGACGCCAAGAGATTGTTAGCTTAGCATATCTTAGCATAAAGACTGGAGGTAAACAGTTTGCCTGCTTCCTTCCAAGTTAACAAAATCCACCTACCAGCATCTCTAAAACTCACAAATAAACACATTATATACTGTTTGTAATTCACAGCAAAACTGAGGTATAAAAATAACAAGCTACAGGTTTTATGGGGGATAGGAAGTCACTGCTCGCAGCCAAGAGTTACTGAGACACATAACCTGCAGCTTGTCATTTTTACACTCCAGTTTTTATATGAATTAAACAAACTATGTGAATTCACGAGGATTAAACAGACAAGATATAACATAAGGTAAGACAGATACAGGCTTTCCCCCCAACCGGCTTCACATTTAACAGACTTTGAGAGTGGTGTCAATCTTCTCAGCAGGAACGTGAATAATGAGAATTTCTCAAAAAGTCAAACTATTCCTTTTAATCTACAGAAGAACAAAAACAGATTTTTCACAACCCGCATGGCTCCAGCTTCACAACCTTTCTTTACAATCTGACCTGTCTGAGTAAAGAAACCTGGCCCTCTGTAGTTTTTGCATGTCTATACTTTCCATGTTATATTCTTTGTCACTCGACTGCTCTCCTTTGTATTGCTCTCTGCATTGTGTTGATTGCCACTGTTTTCCAGAGTCACATTTAGCAACTAAAATGGGTACTTTACTCGTGCAGTGTTCGGTGTATTCCGGCACACAGCGGTGTTTCTCATCAGTCGTCTTACTGTTTATTGTTAAGCAGAGGAAGACACTGCCGTGGACGGATAAAGGCTAAAAGACACCAAACCATGAAGTATAAATAACGGGGTAAATGAAGCAGACTGTCGAGGAATGTAAATTGTGAGGCTCCAGCCAATCAATGGTTGTTTTAGAAAGAATATGATCCCCCTCAGGTTACACAGTGTGACTGGATTTGTAAAAAGCATTAGTGAGGCAACGGCTCCTCGATAGTCTAATGTTAATGCTACTCGTAAAGTATCATGAGGGAATCAGCGTCTTTACAATTGCACTAAAATTGCATTGTCCTTGTTGGCAATGATTTATATTGGAGCACTCGTACTACAGCACTGTCAGAATTTACTACAGACGTAATAGATTCAGTCTGTTCCAAAAGAGACGATTCCTAGCTCCTCTTCATCTTTGCTGTAGCCTTGACGCTACTTGCTTCACCAATCAGCTCGCCCATTGATCGGGCCTATTCATCATGAGGTGGTTGCCGAGATACTGGAGGCTGGCGGAGGTGAGGAGGAGGCACGTATGCCCTATCTGAAGGTCTCTCTCTCTCTTGCCAAAGCCTGTAGCCCGCTCAAGGATAATGAATTCCCTCCTTCTGCCCCTTAACCTCTCTGTATACAGCAGGGTTACAGACACACATTATTAGAAAGGGGGAAACTTTAAGAGGCCTGGACATTGTGTTGTCTAGTCCAGAAGGTAGACTTGCTGTGGTTTGAATAACCTTTTGCTCACTTTAAGTACTCCATTCTTCTGTAGCGCTACTCCTTTACTCTAACCTAAACCTTTCTTTGTAATCTGCCACACTGTGTTAACATAAAGTAAAGTATTGGCTACTCGCTTGATTTTTGAGAGTCAATGTAACTATTCTCCCACAATGCACTGCACAAAGGAAGCGGATGATCTGTTCCTAACTGAAAAAAGAATTTGACATTGCAGGAAATCCTCTTAATCGCTTTCTTGCTGAGAGTTAGATGACAAGACTGATACCACTCTCAGAGAAAAAAAACCTCTTGACATTTTATTGAAACATTTTGGTTCCTTGTTAAGTTTGATTGACAGCATGGCACCTGTATTGTACAGATACTAATCTGTAGCATCACACAGTTAAGTATATTGATGTCTTGTGTTCTCACTCACAGTGTAATGATTATATTGCACATAGCGTATATTATCAGTATGGAATTGGGACAGAGGATTTACATAATCTGTGTGGCTGATTTAAATATTGAATATATTAAAGTATTGATGGTTATGTGCTTGTCAAAATGTCAAGCCCCTGATCCTCTTACCCAGTGTTTCTTTTACTTTATTCACATTGTGCCTCACAGTAGAGTCTTTATGTTCCAATTCTGAAAATCCATCACCTGGTGAAGACTCCCCTCCTCCGCCACAGTACGAGTTTTCTCAAAAGACCCCAGATGGCTCGGGATCCTTTTGTCGAGGCCTATCTGTAGGCTTCCTCGGCTCATCTCTGTATGTTGATGCACACTATTCAATTATCCACGAACCTGCAGCGCCGGTTTCCATTTTCCAGCAGAAGTCTTTGAATGAGCTTTTCCTGCATGTTGCTACAGACAAAGAGAAGCCATTTACTAGTTTTAATATCTTTAAAATATTCTATATTGGAAGTCAATGTGAAGAGTTGTTTTATGATGGAGCGGTTAAAATAACTTCCTTCTTTGAGTGAATGACGAAAGTCGTTAACAAGACAGAACAATGCCCTCACAGTAGATATACCGAGTTATCTATTTTCAGTTTTCACTTGTCACTCTGAATGTAATTCTTGGATTATGCAGTTTGATAGGCTCCGCTATTGTTGTGACTTTTTCAGGGATTACATCCACACTAAGGATTAGTACAGAAATTGTTAAAGTGAATTTTGGGGAGGTACAGAGATGATAAAGAGAAATGGTGCTATATGGTATATTGGCTCAGTGTTGCTGAATAGACTTGCTCTTCTTCAAAGAGCAGAAGACCCAAGAGCCGCTTGAAACTGGCAACCCTCTCTGATCCCTTTTCTACAGTCTAAACCGGCTTATTCAGCAACAGTTGAGCATCTGGTGGGAGGTTGTTTTTGTGTGAAAAGTTGTGCACCAGATGTAGAGGAAAGCAAGATTTTAAAAAAGTACCAGTAAGTATAGCGACTGCAATAAGGATATAAAAAGTAGTGATGGCATCAACTGAAACTAATCACCAAACTCATTATTTTTTATCGACAAACATTGAGAATACAAATGCCCTGTAGGCTAAATACAACTAAAGGCAATGTGAAAAGAACTTCCTTTAAAAAGAGATCTCACTTCTGTCATGTATGCTCTGAGGAAGGCATAAACACATCAGCAGTTTGTAGTTCAATTAGTTGCAAATATAATTCAATACAATTATCAAGATATGAAGTGATTCCCAGAGGGCCATCTTTTTTGTTTTGGGGAAATAAACACTTTTGAATGTTACCTGCCCAGCACCAAGACGAATAACACCAGAGACTAGCTGGTAAACATAGTGGAGCCACATATTTCTCACAGCACAAAACAGCGCTTAAGGAGAGAGAATGTTGGTCTTACATTGATCAGGTAGACTTGAAAAAAATGCTAATGTTATGCCGCTGATGATGGATGTGTAAATAGTCAACTATTTGCAAACACTTTCACCGTCTCACCATATGTAAATATGTCAGTGATGTGTTTACGTCTTGTTTCGCTGCCAGCAGTTAATGCAGGTCTAAGGTGTCAGTGGGGTGTGCTCCGCTGTGCATTGTACATGGATTATTATTCGGTTTGAAAATGACCACAAATACAAACAAAAAAAGAATAATCTATCTGTACATAGATTGCATGTTTGCATAACTGGCCATTATTCAATAAATACTCTGCTAGCCTCTCTCAGGCAGAACAGCGGGGAATAAGACATTTAGTGATTGCCACTTCACCATATTCATACTGCAAGTGAGGGTCACTTCACAAAGCCTTACTTCAGTTTTCTTTCAACTGTGCTTGTTTATTTTTCAACCACTACAGTATCGAGTCATTACTTGTGTCAAGATCTTAATCAGTATCAGAGAGTAAAATGTAATCTCTGTGAAATAGACATAAACAGTGAGTGATCGGGAGCCACAGGTGGTGTTGTACACAGCTTCATATTGTCTTCCTAATTCAAAACAACTCCTACTGACCCACAATAGTATAAACCTCCAAGTCCCCGTGTACATGTAACACATACTTTTTGTTATCTGTTGAGGAGGTGCGCTGGGAGTATTAACAAAAGGACTGTGAAGATATCTAAGTAGAAGAGAACCCCCCGTGCCCATCACTCTGAAACAATGCATATCATGTGATGAGTGTATCTTGACAAAATCTAAATAGAAGTGTCTGAGGGAAAACAAGGAATGGGAGTAGGCAATCGCTGTGGCGCGGAGCTCCCGGCTCTGTGAATCGACACAGGCTGATAGATGGCGCTCGGGCTGACAGCGCCGGCACAGTAACTAAATCACAAAGAGGAGGGGCAGAGCTGATAAAAACTCTGGGACTGTCACACTGTTTCTGATTAAGGTTCTCTTTCAGCCTCTCCATTGTAAAAGAGCAGTACTTTTAAACTTGGCTGGGGAGAGTTTTTAGAGATGCTGAAGAACTTCCTGCTCATCCCAATTAACATGAGCACTTTAGTTCTGCAGGAGTAGAGGGGTGTCTAGCACCATGTGCATTTAATGTGTTCCCCACTTTTTTTAATAGATATGGCCATCTAATCTCTGGAACCCCCACTGCTGAGGGGCTGATTTCCAATTAGACATGATCAAAATATGCCAAATATAATAATTTATGTCTTTTTAGAGATGTGACAAACAAAACGTTGTATACTTACTCATACATAAGCATAATGCGGTCTGGCGGTATTCCATTTTCAGTCAATTTGAAGATTAGTTATGGTGTTATTTACAATTTATTGCAGCACTTTCAAGTCCAAAAAAATCAGGCCTTAGATTTCATGAAAGATTGATGACATGCTCACTTCAAATAAACGCTATGAAGATAAAAGTGGTTTGCATTTTGATGTAAACTCAAGAGTCCTCGAAAGGAGTCCTTGAACGGGACCACAATGTATTTCGAGCTGTGTGATGAGCAAACCTTTGTGGTTTAGCAAAGTATGCACAAGCACGTGCACATGTGAGTCATCTCCCTCTGCTGTGGTTGACAGTTGGCTTAACAACTTATGTGGAGCAGCAAATAAGTAAGCTTCAGAAACCAGACTTGGCAACAACATATTTGAGTTATTGCAGCAGTTTATTTAAAGTCGTTCATATCTTCATGTATTATTTCCACAAAGAGTTTTAGTTATTCCACCCCTAAAAAAGACAAATAGGCTACAATACAGCAAGCATATTTATTTGGGTTTATTCTTAAATATGCAATTAAATGTAATGTCATAAATGCTAAATGTTTAAAATGCAAAAATAATAATTATAGAATTCTCGTCAAGAGAAAAAATGTTTTTTACGGTCCATATTTTGCATTAAGAGAGAATCTTTTGTGAGATGATGTTCTAATTACATTCACTTGCAACAAATAAACATAAAGTGCAACTTTAACTTCTCAAGAGCGGCAAACAACAGTTTTTACACAACAAGATCAGTTTACTTGTTGAGGGTAGTCTTGCTCGGAGAAAACAGTTGTAAAATATTTACTGTGATTCCTGAAGGAAGCTTTTAATCTGGGTCCTATTCAATAACCCAGATAATGTCATAGTGATGTCATCACAGTTATCTCAGCTTTGACATGGACATATTTTTTTAGCAAAAGGCTTTTTTCCGAATACCTCTTTACTTTTGCTCATCCAGCTGTGAGGAAATGAAGTCAGAGAGTCAGTTTGCAGTTTTGTCTTGTCTACTTATTTCGATTAAAAAAAAAAGGCAAATGTCAGAAGTCTACAGCTTTGGCAATAACAGTCTTTGTCAATAGTGTTTTAGATGATGAAATCTGGACATTGTAAATATTTAAATTGTGGTGTAGTTCAGACTATCACACCGATGGCCACTGCCCAAAAACTCTCAAACGATAACATATATCAGCACAGATTGGAGTGTAGTTGAAACACAAATACCGAGAATATAAACATATTAAAACCAAGTGAATGAGAAGAACAGATGCTGTATTCATTTACTTGCTGTTAATCCAATACTCAGCGGCGTGCCACACACTTCTTCCCCCTCGGCGTGAAGGTCTGCTGACATAGAATTGGTATTCTTCTGCAGGCACAACTTTCTGGGGTAAATATTTATAGAGGGGACTGGCATGACGTGATAAGGAGAAGGGGTCCATTAATGATAACGCAGGGGAATTTAAACAGAATATTTAATCAAGTGCTAGTTTGTATCTCTGGGACAATAACATGTCAAAGCTTTTAAAGGCCTACCTTAAAGCATTCTGGCAAAGGTCAAGGAGGATTTCTACAAACTTTTATTCCTGGAGCAGCGTGCTATTTGGGGGCTTTCACAGGGTTGTAATAATCATAGGCAAAAACATGGCGCATTTGTTGTCACAAAATACAGTGCACTGTGGGCTGCCAGCCAAATATCAAAAATGTTATCTGAATACACACAACAATCAAAATAAAAACTGAATTTGCAGCTGCATATTCTGATAGGGATGTATCACAAACAGGGCTGTAAATTATGTTTTGCTCCTAAATGCTTCAAAACAACAAATATTCTCCGTTTTTGACTTTAATCCTCAGTGGCAGCCACTTTGTGAGAAAAAATGCACAACAAAAGGGACATGGCTAAGCATCTGTCTGTGCTTTTAATCCATCCTCCATGAAATGCTCCACATGGGAATAATTTTTCATTGGCATGTCTGTCCTGTTTTCATTTTACATATGCTAATCATTTTTTCCATCTTCACAAGGTGTGACAGGAAACACAGAGCTGAAGTATAAAGGCGCAACAGGAATCAATACATCATTCAGATAACAAGCCCCCGAGCACTCATATCCACGGTTCAATAAGTCTTGCAGTTTCACATCTTATGTGATAGCTCAGTGCGAAATTGGAATCGCAATGCAAATGTGTATCCAAATGAAGAAGGTCACGAATCAGGGCCTCTGCATTGAAAAGCATGTAAAAATGACATGTCCTTCAAAACTTGTCATACAATGTTGACTAAACTAAATGACTTTGTATTCAACTATATGTTTATCTGTGTTTGGATGTATGTTAAAAACATACTATGCTGAAACACACCCACAGTCTGGAGTTCGCCCGACAGAGAGCAGTGAAAGCTGAGGAAAAGAAGTTGGCTGCAAACTGCAGAACAGATATAAAGGTTTTAACGTCTGCATTTTCAGCTGATTGTTTTATCTGAATAATGCTGCTGCACTCTGCTTGCGAAGAACATTCATAGGATTCAATGGCAAAATGCAGTATCTCACAAGCGTTCTTTCAGCTTTCTTGTCAATTTTATATTTGTAAAGAAAGAAAATAAAGTTTATTTTGATTATTAACATTGCATAGAAATGAAATGCATCTCTGTTTCAGGTGTCTGTCCATCTTCTATAACTATATCATAAAGAAATATCATGAATTACTTTACAATTTAGTATATTTGAATATGTGATTTTAAGGTTGCTTAACCTCACCAAATCCTAATTCAGTCAAATGCTGAGATGGCAGTCACTGATATCTAAGCTAAGTACCCTCAGCAAAAGTTTAGCCAGGTCTCTTTTTTCTCTCCATCGTGTTTGGATGTAGTAACTGAATTACAAAGATGTCAGTTCATCAAAATATATTTTCTTCATGTCAAGATAAAATGGAATGATCAATGAGTACATTTATTTTTCAGCTTTCGCTGAGGCTATGTGGCTATCTCAACAGGTTGCTTTCACTTGCGACCGGCTCTCTTGTTGTTTAGTCAGATGTTTCTCTGTGGCAGATAAAGCGTGAAGCGTGACGGTTGGTTCTACGGTGCAGAGACTTCCAAGCCACATCATATCACA
This sequence comes from Anarrhichthys ocellatus, assembly GCF_004355925.1. Taxonomy (NCBI): domain Eukaryota; kingdom Metazoa; phylum Chordata; class Actinopteri; order Perciformes; family Anarhichadidae; genus Anarrhichthys; species Anarrhichthys ocellatus. Next base: position 798,583 of record NW_022280043.1, read on the forward strand.
GGCCAAGCTTGAACTTTATTTTTAGCTCACTTTTGTAGTTACTGGAAAAATAAAAATCTGCTTTGATAGAAATGATCACTTCTCTTCTGTACTCAGTTTTGAGAAAATATGTAGTTACTGTATTTTGCCTTTTAGGGCAGTATTTCAGACTGTTCTATTTCATGTTCTTTCCAATACAAATATCTGTGCGTAAGGGCGGTATAATTCAAGATTTACTCACTTCAGCAGCAATGGAAGCTAAAAAACAGCACTGCCATGCTGCAGTCACTAACATGACAGAATGGAAATAAGTGTTGCAAATGATCGAGGACTACAAGAACAAGTTTAACCAGAAAAACGTTGAGTGTGAGCCCGTTTTAGCTTTAAAATATTTTCAAGGGAGATGCTTGGCAGCATGGACCCTCCTGTGACAGATGGCTGAGGGAGGTAAGGGAATAGAGGAGGGCAACAGCTCAAACCTGACTCTGGATTGGAGGATTGGAGGAAGAGTGTTTTTGGAAGCCAGCATGAGAAATGGATGATAAGAGGAGGGATTTCAGGATTGACGCCAAACACGAATCGCATAACTTTAATGACAGTTTGCAGTGTCCTGAGACGCAAAAGTCTTTCTGGCGGTTTAAACGTGTTTCCACAAAGATGAGTCATTTCATTAAGACGCTCTCAGGGAAGGACATTGTGCGGCATTTATTTCTCATGTGGTGATCAGCATGTGGCGCTTTGCATCTCGAACCAAGGTCGTTGTTATTTGCATGCAATGAAGAATTGCTTTAGTTGTGCAAAGAACGTGGCTGCTTGATATTGCATAAGCTTACAGACGGCTTGCCACATATATGATGTGTAGCAACACAGAGCATTTTGCTGGTTTAATTAACCCAGGTCAAGCTTGTATTGTGTTCTGGTTAGTATGGCATTGCTATCCTGCAAGTTCAACTGAGTCTGTGAAAGCTTCATGATGTTTGGGGGATTGGAGCATAGTAATGCATAGTGATTAGTGTGCAGGCCCATGTGAAAATGTCAGAGAGGGAGGGAGAAAGTTGAAAAATGCCACTTTGACAGTAATGCTTACATAGATTCAATAATCCTTGAGTTGTGGTATTTATTGCAAAACTCTGGAATGATACTTTGTTAACTGCAAAGTTTGAATAATATTGTAGCAACATGGAGTTCAACACTCACTGATTTCAAATGGTTTTCCCCCGACAGATTTTTGGTTTAGGGTGGGCGTTCTCTCTCATTCTTGGCATGGTGCTCCTGACCCACGAGCCAGGCTTAATGAGTTTACTGCTTCATCTGTTTCTCAACAGTCAACACTTAACACCATCTGTTGTGCTCGAGTGCAACCCACCCGCAAGTCCAAGCCGCGCCACCTGATTCTCAAGCCATGTTGAGCAGCTCCACCATCCTCTTATCCTCCGGCTCCTCCTGGGGGAGTCTGTGTTTTTAGACCCCAGAATGGTGGATAGAAAGTGTCCAATTTTTCTGGTGCATTGGGTATTCAATCTTTTCTCTCTCTCTCTGTCTCTGATGAGCTCTGCAGCCTCCCCTAGCTTTATCTTTCCGATAGGAGCAACTATCTGCCTCAGCTTCCTACCTCTGTAAATTGTTTTTCCCACACCTCTGCTGACTTTTTGTAAGCCATCAGAGTGATTTAGTGAGCGATGCTTTGCCGATTCAGGTATCTCTGTAGTGAATCAAAAGCAGACCAACATGGAAGACAGCAATTTGAATACGTTTTTTTTTCACGAAAGAAAGTCAAGTGCAACAAGCTAGAAAACCTCAAACCAAAGAACTTAACTTAATATGAACTCTCCCGTGTATTTATGTTATCTGGACCAAAAGAACAAGCACTAACCTTGATGCACAGCATGAACATGTTCAAATGATTTGTAAAGCACCCAATTTATTGTAGAGGAAAACTGTTATATATACGTATATATGGATTGTTAGTTTGTCCTGTTTTGTCATTTCAGCCATGCTATGCCCCTTTCTAGTACTTTACTGAAGGCACCTAATTAATGTACATTAAAGAGGGTGGTCTAGATGTTGTATGGAGACATTATGAAGAAAGAAAACAGCGAGCTGTAACCTCCACTAACCTCTGCTCCACAACAGGGCTCCTGGGCTGAGACCACTCCAATTTAAGTCCAACTGTACAAAGATCTGCTACAGTGCTGAGCTTAGCAACCCATCTCAATCACACCTCTAATGAACTGGCAAAGTTTCACAATTACCAGTGGCATTTACCTACTGGGAGAGGGCGCTGTGAGCCTATAAACCTATATGAACGTATGAAGTTATGGATCCATAATGGATGAATGGTTTAATACAAGTTATGGCCAATTATGACAAGTGATATCACACATTGTACAAACTCTGTTACACATAGAGTTCTGTAAATTTTATATTAATCTTAATACATTTTCTTTAGTCCGTCTTTTGGCCAATAATTTTAGTTTAATTTACTCTACAGTACGATTGATAAGACATTCACTACATGGAACAAGCTGGGTAACGCTCTGTAGAAGGTCTGTACATTAACTAAACCTTTGCCACTTTTGCATTTTAATTATAAAAGCAAGGAATCTCTGTCTGTATACATGTATGTATGTCTGTATGTATGTGTGTATGTATGTGTGTATGTATGCATGCATGTATGTATGCGTGTATGTATGCATGCATGTATGTATGCGTGTATGTATGCATGCATGTATGTATGCGTGTATGTATGCATGCATGCATGTGTGTATGCATGCATGTGTGTATGCGTGCATGTGTGTATGCATGCGTGCATGTGTGTATGCATGCATGTATGTATGCGTGTATGTATGCATGCATGCATGTGTGTATGCATGCATGTGTGTATGCGTGCATGTGTGTATGCATGCGTGCATGTGTGTATGCATGCGTGCATGTGTGTATGCATGCGTGCATGCGTGTATGTATGCATGCATGCGTGCGTGTATGTATGCATGCATGCGTGTATGTATGCATGCATACATACATACACACATGCATACATACACACATACATACATGCATGCATACATACACACATGCATACATACACACATACATACATGCATGCATACATACACACATGCATGCATGCATGTATGTATGTATGCACGCATACATACACACATGCATGCATGCATGTATGTATGTATGTATGCACGCATACATACACACATGCATGCATGCATGTATGTATGTATGTATGCACGCATACATACATACACGCATACATACATACACGCATGCATACACACATACATACACACATGCATGCATGCATGTATGTATGTATGCACGCATACATACATACACGCATACATACATACACGCATGCATACACACATACATACAGACATACATACATGCATACATACATACACGCATGCATGCATACATACATACATGCATGCATGCATGTATGCATGTATGTATGTATGTATGAATGCGTGTATGCGTGTATGTGTGTATGTGTGAATGTGGTTGTTTCCTTTGCTTGTCTCTACAACCGTTCATCTGATCTACTTCACCCTGGTGGGTGTATTGCTGGGGCGTCGAAGTTAAAACATAATTTTCAGAAACTAAATTGTGTCCAAATCAGTTTTTTTGCTACTCCTTACTCAAATTTTGAGCGACCGCCACCAAATTTGGTCAACAACTTCTCTCTTTGAGCTATTGCAACTACATTTGGTGGACATGAGGATGTGATGTCTGAGTGACTGTGACAAATTTGGTGCATCATCTAACTGTGTGTGTGTGTGTGTGTGTGAGACCTTTGCATACCTCGAGCACTGTTCATCCGATACTTCACACTCGATGGGTGTATTGCTGAGGACCGGAGGACGTGTTGTATGAAAGTTGGTCAAATTTACACACGAGACACATTCAATATTAAACTTGAATAATAAGTGAACATCATGTCATCAGCAGCGGCACAACTCATTGAGTGCAGTTTACTTTTGCTGCTGGATGCTGGATTCACTAACTTTACAACCAAACTCTTCTTCACTTCCCTGGAGTCAAAGAGTGATGAGCAGTTCTCGACAAAGCTGCAGGCAGCACATCCGGTGGACCAAGTAAGGAATATATTAAAGTATCATTACTAAACGGGCACTGCACTAGTAACCAAAAAGAAAATATGACCTCTCAAGTAGTATTTTTAGTAGTCTTTAACAGCACTTGTAGAAAACGTGTAACCTATCTACAGTTTATGACTTGCTGTTGATAAAGGATTCTCATCCTTCAGATGGCTTTTTTGACTGAAAAAAGCAAAAAGAAGTAATTCCTACTTATTGAAAGGTCACTTCTGTCCTTAACATTAGAATATGGCTGGAAGATTATTTCTAACACCTCATAGAGGAGATGCTTTGAAAAACAAACGATCAAAAATATGTTGATAGAATTTGACAAACCCGCATTCAGCACCTTTCAGCTTGAAGGTACAAAAGAATCTTAATTTTCCACCTTTGTTATATTTCACAGATTGATAAAAATGTGAAATTTGGGTGGGTTAAGGTGAAAGAAAGGGTGAGATTATAGACCCTCCCCAGTGGTATTTGCTGTTATTACTGTTGCTATGTTTTCTCTGACTAATTGTCCTTTGACTTTATAATTGTCAAACTTGGTCACGACTGAATCGTTTTTATAATGAACAAAACTGCTCAATAAAAACATGTTTGAACAACATGTTTCTGTTGCACAGGGGCATATGTCATATCAGGCCCCAGTGACCAGATAGACAGTTTTGGTGTCTTGGGGGGATTTTTTTTTATAACAAAATAACATTAGCATTTAAATAGTACTATTCAATAATACAATGTAATGCACTGCACATGTTTGAATCTGTGATTCACTTTCTTTAGCTGACCTCACTATTTTAAGATGCAGTGATTACATGACCAGTAAATGTGAACCAGTGTTGGTTCAAATAGGGTGGCCCATTAAATGCAAATCTCTTCACGTGACTTGTGGAATGAGGACAATGGAAACTTGCTGGCTTGGAAACACATGGGACACATTGTGACCGACTTAATGAGTCTGTCTTCTGCCAAAAAACCCAGGATAAACAGAAAAGAAGCCCAAGCATACTGAGCAAAGAGAGATATTTGTGATTGACAGGAACTCATTTCTGTCCACATGCCCAGTCTCAGGGCTGCTCTTGTGTCTTTATGTCACTTCTTAATGCTTTTATAATACAATTTGAGTCAAGTTTCCTTTAACCAATGTGGTTATTTCAACATTACTGAATCATTTTGAAATCTTTACAGTTCTGTTATTTATCTCCGAGTTGCAGGCTCTATTTTTTGAAAAGCCGTTTCTCTTTAATATCAACCAGGAGGGGATTCAGGTGGCGGGTCAGACACAAATCACTGACGCACTACTTATTACAGACGGTAAGGAAAGCAATTTTAGCTCAGGTGGCAATAGAAGGATTGATAGACTTAAAAAAAAAGAAGAGTGCCACGGAAGAAGGTCATGTGTTGAGGAAATTGGAAAGAAAATGAAGGGGTGAAAGTGGCGTGGCAGAATCAAAGAAATGTTGAGAGATGGTTTGATGTGCTCTGTTGACAGAAAAGCCTCTTTTATAGAGAGGGAAGTAGAGTGGCATGGTGGTGAGGGACATCATCTTTTAACAGGAGGAGTGTGAATTTGAGACGGAAGGCTTGGTTTAAACCTCCATGACAGCAAGTATCCATCCCACTGAAGCATCATTGACTGAAGCACCAACACCCTCCAGTGTCCATCCTGTTTTTTAGTCACTGTAGATGGAAGAAAAGTAGGAGAATGATTATTTTAGTAAAAGGGAACTCCGGAGTATCACAAACTAAATTGCTACATTTTTTTGCAAATTTTCAGAAGCTTCGGAGTGTGCACAGATGTATGACCAGCTGGAGGGGACTAAATGTGGACAGACTCTGTTGAAGGTAGAAATATCAAAGACGAACTGCAAAGAAACTTCCCACATATTGTATCTCACATCAACCCAGACTAACAGCAGTCACCCACACCTCGGTGACTCAGTAAATAAAAGCTGAGGGCAATATACCTCCATTAGCAGGTGTTTACTTTTATACGACCATATGTGATATTCCTCCCAGGTAGTTAAGCTTTCTTTGAGTCAAAATGGCATTGCATGCAAAGAAGGAATGCTAAAACATCCTGGTATGTGACATTTAACAGATGAAAAGCCCAAACAAATGTGACCTTTGGGAGGATTGTTAAATTAAGAGGCAGGCAAGTTGAAGTTATGCTTGGCATTTCTTTACACTTTGACGTTTGATTATTACTGTCACTGAGGGCTCATCTTGTTTCCTGCTCTTTATGAATCCTACTTGTGTCACTGTTTTCTATGGCCATGTTATTTCAGACTGAGTTTTTCACAGCTCAGACTGTGATAACAAATAAGGTTTCTACAGAGAAATATTTTCTATGAGCAACAGCCTGAGCTGTTAGCCGGCTCTCCTGGTCGCACATCATGTGTCACATTCCCTTGCTAGCAGTGAGGCCAGACTGGCAGCCCATTGTTCCGACAGGTATTCCAAAACCCCAGTAGTCCAAAAAATGTCCTAGTGAACCAAAAGCCCATGTGTCCAACATCCTGTTATCCAAAGGCCCATTTCTCTGGAAATACATACTCTTCCTGCAACAAACAGAAGCACATGGCTAATTGCTATGCAGAATGAGGTCATTGGACTTCCCGATTATTAGTTTCCCTACTATGGCAAAGGCATGACCCTCCCTACTCTGCCTCTGGCTGGCCAGTACTCGTTGCCTTCATTGGTTGGGTTGGTTAGGTTTAGGCATGAGGAGTGAGATTGGATAGGGTAAGAATATCAGGGTTGGCCCATCAGAGGCAGAGGAGGGCTGGAAAAAATATCTCACCTGAGAAGGTCTGATGACATCATTCTGCATAATAATTAGCCATGTGTTTCTGTTTGTTGCAGGAAGAGTGTGCATTGTCAGAGCAATGGGCATTTGTTTTCAGGATAATGGGCTGTTGGACAAAAAGGCTTTCAAGTTTCGGAATAATCGGGTTGTCGGAATGATGGCATGGCACCCTTTAGGAATAGCTATGGCTGTAGGTCAGTCAGTTCAAATTAAAACGTACTACCATTTTAATTGATTAATAGTCCCCCACTTTTCCTCCATCGCCACCATGAGGCTACTTTGTTAGTCTATAAAACCAACTACCTGCAAACAAATGAAGTTATACTTTGTGTTGAGTTCGGATTAGCAAATGTTAGCATGCCAACACGCTAAAGTAAGAGGTGGTGAACATGGTAAACATACCAATGGCCTTATTGTCAACAATATTAACCTTGGTGATGTGTGTGTGCAGCGTGTGTCATGGCTTGCATCCTGGAAACTTGTATATTGCATATTGAGTCAGTGTTTGACTTTAGCATAACAGAGCACTAGGTAGACGAGAACTCCTGATTGCCAGCGGGTATTTCGTACTGTAGACCAGTTATGTATAGCTACCGATACAGTGAGCTGTGAAACTTAATTCAGAAGTTAATGGACGTATCTTTATATAGTCAAGAGGACAAAAGGTTGAGCACTCCCCACTGTGCTTAGCTACCAGTCTGAGAGATAATTCAAGTTCTACCAACCCTTCTTTCAGCTCCGTTCCTTTCAGAAAGCTCTCATTATAACAAACGGATTGGGCTGCAGTGCAGAGGAGGATACTTTTTTCTAATTTGCTGTGAAAAGGACCAAAGCAAGTTGACAGAAGCACACTGTCCTCTCTGTTGCATCATTCTGCAGCTAAAAACCGACTGCTTTTGCAAAGCATTTATCGTGTTAGATTTGGCCTCAGCACAGTGGTGCTTTGACTGCGATAGAGTGGTGTGAAATGTTTCATTTGAGGGTGGATTGCCTTTAATTATCTCAAAATAAATAGCTGCCCATTCCTCAGGTCACTGTTGCCAGGGTGAGCTCAGTACATAACATTTTGTTCAACCCTCCATCCCCTGCATTTTAGCTGTTTGACCTAAAACAGACATGTCTGCCAATGCAGCATTTACAAAAAAAGAAAACAGTTGCTTAGAATTAATAACTGTCAACTATTCTTATAATATTTGTTGTGCGTCATCAGGATGCTAAAACATTGACTATATGTTAAAGAACAAAGACTTCAAAAGTGCCTCAGAAAAGATGCAAAACGAATCACAATTTTTGAGTGTTGACAGCCCTCACCAGGCAGCAGATGTAGAGTATTACAAGGATCATTTTACCCTCCAGATGGTTAGCTCCCCAATTAGGTTTGCATATAGACTTACTTGAATGGTATCTGAACAAAGAAAGACCCTTTGAGTGTTTTGTGACACACACCAGATAAATATAAAACACTGTGTAATAGAACTATCTAGGTGTAAAATACATGCGCTGCAGCATCTGTATCCTATCCAGCTGTTGACTGCAGGTAATCCAATAATTGTGTCCCGCATTCTTCCTCAGCGAAGAAATCAGCAAACATCCACACAAACATTTTTATAAGTCTCGGGCCTGACTCGGGTCTGTATTTGCATAATGAAATCCTTTGTTTATTATTAACTTGTGCATTCATTTCACCAAGGACCATTAAACAAGCACAAAGTAGTTAAAAAATGTGAAAGCTATGGCGCGGAATATAAAATTAAAATGCAAATGCGGCTCAATCCTGGTGTCTAGTCCTCAGCGGACCAATATAACACCAACCAAACAGGTAGCGTGTACTTGAGCTGCGACGTTTCTCCATGGCGACAGGCAGGGAGCAGAATACCCAGAGGAACGGAGCCAATGGAAGACGTGGATGATGACACTTGATTTCTTCTCATGAACGAGACTCAGGTGGGTACAGACGGAGGAGTGGCATACTGTGCCATTATTAACTTCCTGCACATATTTTCTGAACAGCCACTTGCGAACTTGTTGTGAACACAGACAAACAGGCAGAATTAAAGGTCAGGTCACTGAGGATTTGCTTGTTCACTGCATACATATTTATCAGATTGTGTGTGTGTGTGTGCTTGTGCATCCTCTGCCATATGTGTTTATGCATGCACACACGGACAAGGATTTCCTTTATCCCCTTACTCATCATGTGCGATGTGCCTGTCACCTCCGTGCTCTGCCCATTCATTGTGTCCCAGAAGTATAGTGTTATAAATCAGTAACTACATTGGCTATCACAAGAGTGCGGCAATAAGTCTGAATTTGGGGTAGAATTTTCTTTCTCCAGCTACAGTGATATACTGTTGTTTCTGGGCAAGTTGCCAAGGCAACGTGACCAGAGTTGAAGTGTGAGGCAAACTAACATAAGAACGAATCTGTGTGTGAGCTGTGTCGATGCCATGCTGTAACCCCAAGAGGCCAGACCTGAGCCCAGATTGAACTGCCGTCCATTTTATCTTTTCCCTGTAGTGTTATGGAAGTTTAACTTCATATTGACGACTTATTTTTAAAGAAGTAGATACAAATATTGCAGGCTTAAAGTGCTACATGTTGCACATTCTAACAGGTGGAAATAAAGAAAGTTGTTGTGATGTTAAATGTGAAAAAATACACTTTGTTCACCCTAACCCATATTCTCGGAGAGATTGACTCTTCTTTAGATGGAAATTGTATACTTGTATGGACATGAAGAATCTTAATAAACTATCATACACAGGTGAGCTGATCTACACCCAGTGAGTTGTCTACAACATAAACTAGCAAATTTGATTAAAAGTGAAAACATTCTGCCTGACTATGCTCAGTGGGTTTGATTTGATTTTAGTTTCAACTCTACGCTGTATGATTTTTTTCAAGACTGAAAACTAAGAAAAATGTAAGTTACATGATTAAATACTTTAAATTAGAGTGAATCTACTTGGCGTTGTAAGTAGCTGATAGCCTGAAATAGGTCTAATAGTCAGGGACGAGACATTTTGCGGGACTGTTGCTCTAACCTGAAATAGGGGCATCCAGCTACAGCTACGAAGACGAGGTGTTCTAGTCATTGCTTGAATTATAAAGACAGAGGAAAGTTTTAAAAATATATATTTTTGAATGTATAGGATTTCTCGACTTTTTGGAATAGGCCTTGACATCAGTACATGGGTTCGGGGGGATATCCCCCTTGTAATGTCGTGATGAACAAACTCTATTTTGAATTAAATTACATATTTTAATCATTGAAAAATGTAAATATTTACCTCAAAAACTGTTGTTTACTTTCCAGATTAAGTTAGTGATTAGTATTAGGAATAGTTATTAAATCTATTTAACTGACCTCTTTGTCCACTTTTTTAAGACCACCGATTCTCTGTCTACGATAGCTTTAGTTACTCAGAACTGAAATGTGCGATGGAGTCCTGACCCGATCTGCTGACTCTTCTATGTTGTGCCGTGCCTTTGAGGTGGGTTGTATGGTTGTGCCAACATATCTGTACACTCCCTACTGCACTTCACTGCATATGTTGCTCTGCTGATATAGGTATCCGGTCCTTTGAGTGAACTATGCGCTGCCTTAGTGTGTTGCCAAGTTTGGAAAATACCAGAATGTTTTTCTTTGCACAAATCCTCTGCTACTTTTCAAAGACAGCCGCCACATCAGGGATGTTTGGGTTTCAACAAAGACTCAGGTAACCACAGCCTGTTGGAAGTGCTTCTGTTGCTTGGTGTTAGCCTCAGTGTTTGTAGATGTTTTCTGTGCTCGGTGGTGCAAGGTTCAAACCCCGGCCAAGTTATGCTCAAGTGGCTGGTGAGAATCAAACAGGTGGTACTGGGTTGTGTAGGTGGGCTTTCTGTACACCTCAACTTCAAGGCTCCCTCTTTCTTGCGGGGAGATGGCACGGTCCATGAATGCCAAATTGTTGTTATGTACATCCTTTGTGAAAATAATGTTACTATCCCCAAGGTTGATGTGTTTTTTGAAAAAGCTAACACTTCTTTTTTTAATACCCAACTATCTATTATAGCTACTACTAGCTTCCCACACCTGTGTGTAACCAGTGCCTTTCTCAAAACACAAGACACTTTGAGCCAGCTAGACAATTTAGATTCTAGAGGAAATAATGTCAAAACCAATTTGTTGGAGCAGAGCCCCCTTCTTGTACGTGTTTTGAACAAAACCATGTAGTGTGTTCGCTGTGGTGAATGTAGATTATGGTACAGGTTATAACCGATGTAAAAAGTGATAATCTGTGTGTAGGATCTGTTTTTTTCATGTATTCTTCTTTTGGCTGTTCCTTTCAGCGGTTGCCACAGCGGATCATCCATGCATTTCCATCTAGTTGGTAACCTGGGTTTAGATATATCCACATATTTGATTTGCCCTTGGCTTTACACAAATGCCCTGACACAACGCCAAATAGTTGGCAAAAATGTCCGCAGCTTTGGCATTTTGACTCTGTGTTGTTGTGGATGACAACTAATCATCTTGGCGAAATCCTAATAAGAAACTACTACCGATATTCTCATATTATTTCTACCGTATAAAACACACATCTTGTGTGTAATATGATACCACCGACTCTCAACAGCAAGGATGATGTGTGGAAAAGCCAAAAGATCAGAGGAGGAATTGAAACTCTATTTCCAAAAGGATTTTCACTGTGCAAATGCAACTCCTTCAACATCCCCCCATCCACATTGTCATCTCCCCTCAAGCCCGACAAATCTGTTCCCAAATCCTCCCAAACATTGGGATCACAGTCCCCGGCACTGTTGCCATGGAGGCCACCTCAATATCAAGTTTCCCTCCTCCTAATATGGTTACAGGCCTTATGAACAGAACATTTCATTATGGCCCTCCAAACTAGATTAAAGCTCTTTTGCCCTGGAACAATTGAGGGCCTAAACCAGCTGTCAGCTTTTCAGAGGGCAGGGCTGTTTGGGTGTTCTGATATGATAGCACTTCTTTATTGGAACATCATGTTTATCCAGTCTTTGTGAGCAGGGACACGTATATTTTCATGTCTCTGAAATTACACTCGGCAATATCCCTTCAGTGATGAATATTGACACTTTATTTTTTCGTTCAGCTCTATCTGTTCCCCTGCTTTATGATCCTACAACATTGTTACTTATAAGAGGAGTATCAGCAGATGTATAACCAACAGCACCTACATTTAGAGGTTATTATCACCAGCATGAACCATTACAAACCCGCTATCACGACTTTCCCCCGTCATGCTTAACGTCCTCCTCTTGCTCCCTCTCCCTGATACCGAGGAGCTTTGCCTTAGCTAACGCTAACAAATATAAAGCTCACAGAAACAAAAGCTTAACTGTCAAACACTGCCAAAATGAGCTCCCACACACTAAACAATGTCTTAGACTGTGTGTGCTGCACACCACTGTATGGCAAATGCAAATGCAGGTATGGCATTCCAGTAGGCGGGTAGAGTACAATCTACCGTAGTAGGCGGCTCTTATGGAATTCAAATGCTTCGCACCTCAAAGATTAAAGAGGGAGCTGATAATTCCAGTTCAGAGAGACGTTCAGATTAAGCCTCGTGTCTCTCTCTCTCTCTCTCTCTCTCTCTCTCTCTCTCTCTCTCTCTCTCGCTCACTGTCTCTCTCACTCTCTCTCTCTCTCTCTCTCTCTGGCTCATTCTCTCTCTCGCTCACTGTCTCTCTCTCTCTCTCTCTCTCTCACTCTCTCGCTCACTCTCTCTCTCTCTCTCGCTCTCGCTCTCTCTCTCTCGCTCACTGTCTCTCTCTCTCTCTCGCTCACTGTCTCTCTCTCTGTCTCTCTCTCTCTCACTCTCTCTCTCTCGCTCTCTCTCTCTCTCGCTCACTCTCTCACTCTCTCTCGCTCACTCTCTCTCTCTCTCTCGCTCACTCTCTCTCTCTCTCTCGCTCACTCTCTCTCTCGCTCACTCTCTCGCTCTCTCTCGCTCGCTCACTCTCTCTCTCTCTCTCTCTCGCTCTCTCTCTCTCTCGCTCACTCTCCCTGTGGCTTTTTGCATTTTAGTGGGCGCTGTAGCCTGCAGAACAACAGAGGGCGAAGAGAGCTCAGCTGCCACTACCAGGACTCATACTAGGTGTGAAATTCACACTGGAAGACTTCTTGCATGTGATAAAACTTAATCATCATCCTCAATTGTGTGCATAGTTTTTTCCCCAGCTGCTATTACGTCTTGGCTTATCGTACCTCAGCGCGAAGGAGACAGCTCCGACCACTGGCCACAGTGGCTCTCATTTGATATTCTTTGAGTCTGCAGATAATTGCTTATCAGTTAGCCTATCAAGCCTGTTATCTTTCAATGTCACAGGTATCTAACATTTTCATACCCGCATCTTCCATTTTTTCATCACTGTGATTTTAATAGCATCTCTGAGATTTGAAGAAGGTGAAACTCTCAGGATGAAGTGTGCCATGTAGATAATCTGTATTCATGTAGTATCCCTGACTGCCAGTGTAGATAGTTATCAAACATTTTGATACTTGTGAGTGAGACACTAAAACCCGACAAATCAACCAGGGTCATTTATATTTTATTCAGATTTTAACGACTTGTGAGCTAAGGAATCCTCTTCTGAACATTTTGATGAATATTCCATGTCAGCGGATACATAATTTCTCCGAGTAATGATTTTACCATCGCTCCACATGAGGGCTAATAAAATGTATATCTTGCTGTTTTCCAAATCGTGGCTGAGTAATATCACCTGCTGAGATAGCTTGCACACCAGAGGATTTTTTTGGGTGAGAAATTGATTGATGTAAAGAGGTGTGGAGTTGCAAAGTACACGGAAAGCCTCTCTGTTTTGATTTCTCTCCTTCATCGAGCAGCAGGGGGAGCTAGTAGGCCAGAAACTGAGGTTGGGAAGTTGGCTTCTTGTGAACTCGGAGCAGCAGCTGAGAGTTTTCTACTCAGATGTGGTGTCTGCGCTCTATAACGACACAAACACAGTTCCCTTTTTTTCTGCTCTTTACGTGCACAAAGTGCACACAAAATACTCGAAGAAATATAATATTCTCTTTCGCTTTGAGAGAAAAGCATGAGCTGGGTCGACTTGCCAGTGTGCCCACCTCTATGTACACTCATCAAATTCCGGTTCACACTTTTTAAATGCTGCTTGCTTTATATTGCATAAGGAATAACCCAAATAATAGGCCACCGCTCTGCCTTGGCTGTCACGAAACTGGGAATTCAGCAGCTGAACAATAAAGCTGAACAGTCCATTTCAGAGTGATATCAAAAATAAGCCACCGTGTGTATGATGTATGAAAAACATTCCTTACTTTGCCAGCAAAGATAAACACCTGACTCAACGGATGGCTTTGCATGGTCTATTGTTCTGCTTGTCTTTTTAAAGGTTAGTGCAATAGCTCTCATTAAAGTGCTCCATTACTAACGGGCCTCTTATGACAAGGAGCTTACATTTGGTTTGATTCTCCTCATTTTCGCATCTCCTGCTATCTCAGTGTCTCACTGTTTTGCCTTGATCTCCCATGCAAAGAGCTGCGTTCATGAAATGGTGCTGTCTGTCTCTGGATATACTCTACATTGTTCCTCTCACATTCATTTTTATTCTTTTTCTCAAAGACTTTCCTTGGGAACTGAGTATAAATTATGTGTAGCCTAATGTGTTTTTAATGTTTAGGGCAATCTGAGCCTTTTGAAAATATTCTAAAGGAGTCTTTAGGGGAGATTTGAATGCTGTTGATGAAAGTTGGTCAAATGAGGTGAGTTCAAAGAAAGGTTTTCGTTTGCAGAGTACCTCTTGTTATGTGAATTGGTCCCTGTGAATGGATCCTTTTAAAGAAACATTGGTTTGATGTAAAATTGTTGGACAGAACAGCTGATGCATGTCATTTTTATAATCCATCATCATTGATGGAGGCTGGAGGCTAAACATTTTCTATAGAAATTTCAGAAAGTGTTAAAATGTTGGGTTGTAATTTTGAACTGCACAGACCACCTATAACATCATACTTAATACCTGTAGACTACTTTTTCAGTGCTTGTGCACATATCTGGAGTGCCTACCGACCCACAAACTGTGGAATAAGACAACAGTTTTTTGGGTGCTGCCTAGATCAGAAAACATGTGATGCAACAAGCCATTCAGACTTAGCTTCCCTTCCTATGTCCCATGTGTTGACAGTTTGCCTTGGGTAATGTTGAGTAATAGTAGCCTATACTCCATGGGTGAGGATTACAATACAGCAATTATTGAAAAGATCTTTAATTAGAAACCATAAAAAAATGCTTTCTATTTGAAAACATTCTATTAGATATTGGCAGTCATACATTGAAGCGTACTCAAAAAGTTCTGTCAGGCTGAGTGCACCCAAAGACCATCGCTCCAACATTTCAGCTCCGATTACACTGCGCATGTGTCGAACCCCGTAGCTCCCTGGGGTCAGAGATGTTGTCTGCAGCCTTCATTTGGTAGCCTTAGTTAAGATAAAAGAAATTCCAGTCACTTTTTTCAGTATGTTGCAGGGTATGTAACGTTATCATCAGTTTGTTTTGGTTGTGGTGTTTAAAATCCCATTGGGTGAAGGCACTCAGGGTTTTGCCATCTGGAGCCTAAGCACTACTATACTCCTTAGTGGCTTTGGTTTCCAATGCTGAACTATCCCTGAGCAGCTATATTGACATCCAAGAATGGCAGCTTTATGAGCCAAGGAGTTTGTTCCTTTCTTCTCATGGAGGTAAAGAGAAAAGAATAGATATCATAATGAGATGTGCTTCATTAAAAAGGGGGCTAATGGCTGCTCTTTAACGCTGAGTCTGGGCTGCCTCTGCAGACATCACTGCTCTGCACTGATTGCCACTGCAGCCTCAGCATCACTTAACTTTACATTAAATCGGCCTGCACTCTGTCTGCTTTGAGCTGGGGCAGGAAGGAGAAACCAGTCAGCAGACTAATGAAGGCAAAAGGACCTATTCTCTCTTTCTTCCATAGTGAGACGAATTTAGGTACACGTCTGGTGAATACAGAAGGTGAGCTCGTGGAGGCTTTTGTGAAGGGAAAGCAGAGAGCAAAGGAGAAGGAACCGCTTTAATCCCGGAAGTTGTTGATTTTCTCCTGGTTACTCTGTCACTCCATGCTATTGCAGCTTTGTCGAACACTTCTTTCAGAAACGCTCACCTAAATGATGTCATTAAATTAGGTTTTATAATGATATTTATGTAACAAATCCCCCCCACCCCCCCCATAGATAGTTGTATTGAGTGCAACAGCATGTGTCACTGTATGAATTGCACACATAAAGCATCCATTCTGGAGGTTACAGGCACATAAAAAGCTAATATTTCCCGCATTGCAACTCCAACTCAAGACTCAAATCAAACTTCTTAACTGGGGACAACACAATGAGAAATATGCTTTGGAATCAGTATAATGACTTCTCAGTCAAAAATAAGTTAACTTTTTCTTTGAAAAGATGGCAACATTCATTCTAGGGAATTATCCACTCCAACAGGGCTGTTATTCAAGCACTAACAGAACAAAAAGACAGAATACTGAGCCACTTATCTTATCCATGATTATTTTATCACACACCTTGGGGTACATTTGACAGGATTGGAGAAACTCGCTTGATGATAGCTCCTAAATCCTTCCAGACACTATTGTCTTTCCCAGTCAGACAGATAGCCATTGTCTCAATCTTGCTTAGTAGGTTTTAGGTTCTTATCAGTGGATGGAATGCTGCTCTTTTTTCTCTGTGTAGGGTTTTTTCGGCATGAGGTGATCTGTGTTAGATTCTGTTTATTTTTTTTTTCTAGGTTTCACACATCTTACTGGTTTGAGCACCAAACAGATTAACTGTATTTCAGTGAAGTCAAAAGTCTCCTAAGGAGATATGAGACTGTTTTTCTTTAGCAAATATTTATCTAGATTTGAAATATACAGGAAGAATTTTGTTTTGAAAAATGAACAAAGAAGTATAGAAATCCATGGCTGCAAGCACACACAATGAACAGATCTAAGGATGTGCATTTTGTTGAAAGCCAACTCAGCAATCTTTCAGAATGTCCTTGAGCATGACAGCAGGCATAACAAACCTCTCTATCACACAGGAGTGTTTGGTTTAGGCCCAATGTAAAGGACAGAGGAGGTATTACCGTGCACACCTCCTGTATTGACTTGTGGCCTCCACTGGGAGATGTGAAAGAATTATTGTTCAGTCACTTGTCTGGTGAATATCAATGCTAAAAAGGCCAGAAAGCAAATGGTTGGCAACACAAAGGAAGAAGAGCTATGCCATATTAATCAAGTGCCATCGTGACAAATGCCTATTTCTCAAAAGGGGATGGTGAACGTAATTATATTCAAATAAACATGTCATCCTTGGCTTTGGAGATAATCACCATAGCTTGTTCCTGCTTCACATGACTTCCCTGCTGTGAGATTCTCAAAACCTCTTTCTTGGAGGCAAATGAGGCTGTTGCTCCAAAGATGCTAAAGCATACAGTCCCTCTCCAGTGCATGGTTGATAAAAAGCAATCCTGCGCTACACGCTTTGTAGATATGTCCAAGGCTTTTGATACTGTTGATTATATTATTTGGTCAGGTGAGCTGCTTTTCACTGGTTTTGATTATTATGCATACACCTCCTTCATACATATCTTTTATAGTGTTCAGACTGTTACTTATGGTTTCAAACCTCCAGGGTTGATAAAGGTGTCTCACATATACATATGATTACATACAGTCCAACGGAACTTCAAAATGTCAATTTGTATGCTGATGATGCCATCTTGTATGTCATGGGCTCTTCCACAAATCAGGTCTTCACCAGGTTACAGTCTGCTTTTGACAATCTCCAAACGTCTTTTATTAATTTAGAGCTTGATCTAGACTTCAAAAAGATATATGATAGGTGTCGGACGACTGCTTTGTGTGACTGAATTGTCTTGCTGTGATGTTATATACATGTATTTTTTTCTCAAGTCTCTCTTGTGAAAGATATCTTGATGTTAATGAGACTGATTAAAAAAAGCAAAAAAAGCAACTCTTATATTTCAGAATCAGAATCACAAATGTGTCTTTGCTGTGGATCACACAGGAACAGAGAATAAAGACCTACATGGAGCAAAACATATACACAGTTGTACAGTTATACAGTTGTAACAATTTGTCTGCAAGTGCATATGTGTTCAGTTGCAGTGAAATAGTTCAACTGTGGCACTGTGATACCATACTGCAAAAACAAAATGGTGTAAATGAAAGTTAAGAAAGTAAATGGGGTCTTCATCCAGGTCGTCAACAGTGCAGTTATGGGCTTTACCGCATGCCCCTGGAATGTAACTCTTTCTAAAGCGTAGGTAACTGTGTGCTTTCGCTGTGGTGAAACTGTTAAAACTCAGTTGACACAGAATTTGTGGAAAGTTTGTCTGATGTTGACATAAGGAAATGGCACAAAGAAACGCACAGACGCAAACAAACACATGCAGACACCCCCACGGCTGTGAGTACACAAGTGATCTAAAACTGTCTGTGATCATATATGAATATGCAGAGAGAGAGAGAGAGAGAGAGAGAGAGAGAGAGAGGGAGAGAAAAAAGGGGAAGCAAAGGAAATGTAGGAGAGAGGGAAAGCAGCCGATATGGAGGGACACTGCCTGTGGATCTGTTTTTCTGTTTGCAGCGCAGCTGAACAGTCTTTCCATGCAGCCTTTACATTGTTTCACCAATTGTTATCAAGCATGTCGTAGGGCAACACATTGGGTTGGTTAACTACCTAATATAGGGCGTAGTACACACTGACAGCACAATGCTTTTGCTTTAACAATGCCGCAACAATGAATATGCTAACAGCTCCCTTTCTGGAAACAACAAAAAACACTTAGTCAACTGAAATAGCAATTCCTCAGGATGGCTTGTAAGTGTGTGTGTGTGTGCGCGCACGCGTGTGTCTGTGTGTCTGTGTGTGTGAGAATGGCCTGGGCTGTGTGATAATCTGCCCTGTGGCAGAAAAAGCTATTTCTATACAGCTTCCCCAACCTGCATGTCCATAGTTTGTATGCCTCCTGACCTGACTGTACCAACAACAACATTAATATCAATTTGCGTCACTTCATTACAATCTGCCATTATTTAACATCAAATTCCTAATGTTGCCTATGCTATGAGCCTAGGATTAAAGCTCTAACAACCACTCCCTGCTCTCATTAGAAAGCTTGCCCAGATACACTTTTCATCTGAGCCTGTCACACACTCAGACTCGCCTGTCAGCCAAATGAAGATAGAGGGAGCCTAAGAAATGCTTTGTTATTTTGCATCAGTATTTGGGTTGTTTGCACACTGTTTTGACTCCCTCCTTCGTAGACTTCAACCGATTTCTCACAAATCTGAGCATGTATGTTTGTGTGTGTGTGTGTGAGTGAATCTCGTGGATAATCAGGTGCACCGAGAAGCCTCGTTGTTAAACGTTGTATCTTCTTTCCCAGGACACATGAAATAAGCTCAACATTTTCAGTATCAAAGGAAAATGGCTCCTGTATAATTAAGTCACTGCAATATGTGTATCTGCACTCAATGCTGCTAATGACATGAAAAAAATCAGACAAAAGTACAGTCACATTACACACGCGGCAGCTGCAGTTTCGTTCCTGCAATTCTTTCTTTTTTTTAGGTTTTGATGGCTTTATATTTCAACCTCCAATCAGATCGCTCAGCAGGCCTAAGCATCACAAACTCAAAAACAAACATCCCTTGGAGGCGTCAGCTGTGAGGGGTTTTTCCGGATAATGATCAGAGGTTTAAGCTGGTGACTCTGCGAGTGCTGAGTTACACCGTCCACGTGTATTGTCTTCTTCTGTTTGTGCATACAAAGCAAAATGTGTGTATTTATGGCATCTCCTCTGACACGGTTTTTAATAATTCAACGATTGCCATATGTAAATTATTCCATGGAACCCGCTCTTCTCAACAGGAGGAACAATTTGAAAGATGAAGCTGCTACAGGCATTTTAAGATGAACAACAATTTCAGTGCAAGAACAATATGCAGAGGTGTTAAAATATTCAGCATAGCCTGAAAACAGTCTTTGGCTCTCCCTGGGTTATTGTGCACTGAAATATGCAGTTGATATTGGCAAAGGAGCAACTGTCACATGCTTACTCTAAGTACTAGGATTTAATGTCTTTGTATGAAATGCTAATATTGTCCAACAACTAGTCTGCATTGATATACTTTTTTACTGAACAAGAATGGGGCAAATGGGGACATAGAGTTTACATTTATATCAAATATCCCCACAAACTTTTCCACACAAGAGGGTGTTTTAGTGATCTAGTTTGCTTTGCTGGGTTTTGTAATGAATCACAATTCAAAGACCTCTGCCTTGAATCAATACAAAGCGCCACGCCAGCACTATCTGTGCCTTATTACAATATGGTTAGAGCCATTGGAAATGACTTCCCTGCAAGCGTCCCTCTAGTTCTTTAAAAATGCATAGGATTAAGAGGGAATGGTGTGCTGCAGTATCAATCAAACTCAACCAAGTGAGTAAAAGGACAGAGGCGATGGGAAATTTGACGCTTGACAGTTTCCACAGACGGTGCTTTCTGAATACTTGGTGCCTCACTTTCTTTCTAGATGTTGACACACTACCCTGGAGGGGATGTTGGTGGATTGGTGGTGGGTGGCAAGGTCATTATTTAATGCTATCAGAACAGCATATTCAGTCACAGTTTGACCAAGTGGGCTGAAATGTACTGCGATACACTTAGAAATGGAAATTAATGCTTTTGACCTGATTAATTGGCATTGAGACATTGCAGCAGAGTGGGTGTTCTTGTTTTCCACCATGTATGGAATTTTTTTTTTTTGTTTTGTTCATGCCGTCAGTACACTTTACTTGACCAGTGGCTGAGACAGCACAGCTACTCATGATGAAAGGGAAATCCCCGGTGGATTCATGTCAGTGATATGAAAATGCTCAAATGTGCTTCCTGTGTTATCTGCAGTACCAGCTGACACCTATCACTTAAAATGTGCTCATGTATCCCTTCAGAATCAGGGCTTTGTACGCCTGTACGCATTTAAACCACTTGATAGTCAGAGACTACAAACATGTGGTATGAGGAAAATATTCATTTTTGATTGTTTGATCAAATTGGGTTATTTCCAGGGTGTTCCCAAAAGGTTTGCACACAACCACCAG
Source organism: Anarrhichthys ocellatus (assembly GCF_004355925.1). Classification (NCBI taxonomy): domain Eukaryota; kingdom Metazoa; phylum Chordata; class Actinopteri; order Perciformes; family Anarhichadidae; genus Anarrhichthys; species Anarrhichthys ocellatus. The sequence goes on from NW_022280043.1 coordinate 819,695, forward strand.
TAGAGTTGAAACAGCATGATGATGACTAAAGTGAGAGTAGTACAGCAAAAGAAAAAATGAAATACATTAGTTTATTTTGTGGTAAACCCTTTCAATTTACAAAATGAATGTGTCTGCAGTGATATATGTTTTATGCAGCTCTTTGACTTCTCTGAATCCTAAAAACCCACAGTATGCTGGGAGAGATCTGGAAGTCGTCTTTGGTTAGAATCAGTTTTAATCCATGCTTGTGCCATATAGATGTGCTGTCAGTGACCCAGCCACCGCTGTTTTTATTTGCCTTCCAGGTTTAAGGCTAAGGAAACATGCCTACCTTACTCATTTATTCAGTTTGTATTCCCTCTGTGAATAATCTATTTTTCTAAAGGTTAGAGCAGTGAAGCCCTAACCAGATTATAAAGTCTTTCTTTCCACTAGTGTCCATCCCACACATACACACACACACACACGCACACACACAGAAAAGAAAGGCCCACGAGAAATTAATTTCTAAGCTCTCTAGTCACCTCACTTCTGCAGCCACATAATATATTCAGGGCAGAGCATGTATTTTGATATGCAAAGCTACACAGTTAATGTCTCATGTAAAGATAAAATTGAATATGATGAATAATGAGTTGGTGATTTAAATGCTTGAGGTGGCAGAAAGATTATAATCTGCGTTATTGGAAGCAAGAACATGCTTCTATCACCTGGATGGATGTTAATGATGATAACATTTCATTCAGTATTCAATAGGCTTAAAAATATAAACATTCATGTCAGTGGGGGCCGAAAAGCAAAGAGTGCAACTACTCACTAATTAATACAATTTGTACAAAATGAAAAAAAAACATTATTATTGAAACAAAGTAACATAAATCCTGATAAAAGAAGAGCGAAGAAGAGAAATAAAAGACTAAGCAGATGAGTTTAATCAGTGTAACAGAAGGACAATGACTCATAGTGATAATAAATACTGAAATTAAGAATAAAGTAGAATAAAAAATTATTCTGGCCGAAATGAGTACAACAGATGGAATCGTTAACAGAGGATAAAAACAGTGAAATATCTAAAGCAAAGAAGAGCCAATGACTACAATACATAGGCCAGATAACTGGATATGTGTTAAACATGTACTGAATGAATATGTATCGCTACTTCATTCTATTTGTTTTCATTCTATAAACTTTAGATTTAATTTATTTTTTACCCCAAATAAATGCCAGCCTTAAATAAAAATTCACAGAGTGAACTATTATTGTAAAAAGACAAAGTGAGGTAGTCTGATAAGTCTGACGTGATAGATATTCAATCTAGTTTCAAGCTGAAAGGAAGGGTTTGAATCAGAGACTAACATGGTAATATAATACCTTAAAAAGCATGTCTTTCAGTTCTTATCAACTCTACCTACCTATCAGTCTTTCGGTTTCTTCCGCTACACTCAGGTTATATTTAATTCCCCACAAAGTGCAAGCAGCAACTTGTGTTCCCTGGGAGTGAATAGAAAGCAGCAAAAGCTGTATTGAGAAAGACTCTCTCAAAGTAGGTTTGGTTTTGTGAAGCAGTGTGGCTCTTTTCGGGATTCAGTCCTTTGTGTTCCAAACAGCTTTTATTTGCTTCAGGTGTGTGTGAGTGTGTGCGTGTGTGTGTGTGTGTGTGTGTGTGTGTGCGAATGCCTTAAAAATGTCACTTTCATTCGCTGGAAACCCATTTGGTGACTGTTTTGAAGCCAAGCAGCCTATTTATAGATCCTATTGCACTGGCCTCTGGTGGTGGGATCAGACAACCCCTGTTCCATGTTGTTCACACACTTACACAGGATGACTTGTAGTGTGTGTGTAGGTGTGTGTGTCAGCCTACTTACCAAACTTCCAAAAAGCTCACAGGTGAAGGCAAGCCTCAACTCCGAACCATAGACTGTATGTACAGTATATGCTCCTAACAAGCTGAAGTTAAAATAGTGAATTATTTTGCAAGGAAGCAGCAGAGGAAGATGGAATGTTTTTACCTCACAAGAATACTTATCATGACACGGTGAAAACAAAGTCAACTGTGGAAATTGAGAGAAATAAAAGCCCATAAGACAAATACAATTACATTTACAAGTATACATTCAAATTCAAATAAAGCTACTTTATAAACTTTATACTTCTACTCCACCACACCCTCACTTTTTACTCTGCTGGAGCTGGAGCTGGAGCTGGAACATGCATCGTCAATAACCTGAAAATGTTTATATATACGTTGTTCTCACAGGACGGCAACACTAAACACACGAGGATCTTATAGAATATGATGCATTGCTGTAAATTAAACAAAAACTAAACAGTGTATATATTAGTAAATTAGCACGACTTTAAATGTAAAATGCAGCATACATGTTTGTTTGCATAATAAGTAATTACTTTTAACACTTTATGTACTTTTTGCTGATAATACTTCTGTAATTTTACTGAAGTACAATTTTGATTGCAGATTTTTTTTTCTTGAGTATTTTCACTGTGTGGTATTAGTCACTTTTCATCCATTTTACTTCATGTAAGTTTGACTTTACATACTTGATACATACCACCGGTTTTAGTGTAAGTGATGAAGTTGTTGTGTTTTTGGCTATTGCAGCCAATTCCACACAGCAGTGTTTTGTCCTGCTGTAATCAGAGTTTGAATCCTTTGCGTCCACTGTTGTTCACAAGTTATGTAATGAGTAAATAATTGCACTTTCTGAAGGAATTCACTTTTGCCACATACAATAGTGAGGTCGTCTGTCCTATTTGTACAGGACGATGTGTGCTCAAGTGCCAGACAGGAGAGCGCTGGTCCCCTCAATCTCTGTAAACTCACTTTAATACCTAATAACCTCAGTGCTTCTTGGGACAGGATGGCAAACAGAGCCATAGACAGGAGAGAAGGATAAGTCCTTTTCTCAGCGCCATCTGTAAAGATTTTATTTTCATCAATGGGGATTCTTACCAAAAATGCAACTAAAGGATGAGATAGCGTCCCTCTGACCATTACTGCATATAATGAAATTGAAAAAAAATCATTAGTCAGCTTAAATGGATGTTTCCATGACAGATTTTAGGAGTTTGACTTTGAGGAATTACAGATGTCAGTTTTCACAGACACAACATGGTGATGTAGGCTACAACGGCAATATCTCAGTAGAGAGGATGACTAATATCGATATTTCAATACATACTCACAGAAGGAACCATTAGTTTATGCATTGTTTGTTTGTTTATTTTAATTTTTTGGGCTAAATTGTTATTTGCATGATTTACTTTCATTGTGAAACTACTGTAGTGTGATACTGTAACTAGTAATACAAATGTGTTTCATATGGGTCATTTGGTTGCTTGGTACAGATAACATTAGTTGGAGAAATGCCTCATTAGTGCTGACTTCATAAGCCTCGGGGCAGCAGGAGTTCATGAACTCTGTCACTCCACAGGTTTGGCATCTTGAAAAAAACTTCAGTGATAAAGTCCGATAAAATGTTTTGCCGCCCGGTGTAAAGCAAAGACTGTCACTGCATAATAGGGCCTTGAAACATGCTCCATAAAACCATTAGTTGACAGCACATTGCTGTAATGATACTGTATGTGACACATAAATGAATGTGGGGTTTGCTTGCCAAAAGGAAATATTCAAAGTGTTATGGCGCCTTGAGATAGAGAGGTTTTTGTGTGAGAGGAGAGCATGAATGGCTATGAGGAACGTATGATTGACAGTAGTGAGTTCTGAAGACATCTAAGGTCCATCTGTATCACTGGTACTAACCATTCTTACATGCTAGTGTGGTACTGAACCTGACCTATGGTTTTTGTGTGATTGGGCTTTTAGAGTTCAGTGTGTCTGACGCTTAAAGTGATGTCTGTGACATTTGGGGATAGGACTATTTCCTGCAATGTACTGGTGATACCACAGTATGGCATAAGTGACAACATTCTTACAAACTAAAACAAAATCTTGTAACTTACTGTAACAGCAACCCATCCTCACTCACCTCATGCGATACTGTGCCATCCGACGGTGAATTGTTGTTACCAACCCCAAAAAAGCCTTGCAATGTCACCGACAGACAAACTTGAAAGCAAAAGACTTTCCACGGTGAGGAGGGCACCCAACCCAACTGTCCCAGCATAATGTACGCACATGTTCAGGCGATGAGCTACTTCCTCCAAATTATTAAAAAGAAATGGGTCAACCTCTGTGTCTGTTTGCAGGTTTGGAAAGTGAAGCCAATGCGGTAGTGCCTAAAACTTGTATTGATTCTAATTGCCAGCAGGGGGCTACTTATCTGGTTGCAAAAAGAAGTCTGAATTTCACTTGATTTATTAAGTCAGCAAACATTGCAAGCATAAGTTCTGATTTACAGTATTATTTTCAGCTAGATCAACTACGCACCCTCGATTCTGTAGCGATCTCCTAACTGGAGGTCGCCATTTCTGTAGCGATCCTGGCGGTGGGGGAGGGGAGCAAGACATGTATAGTCGATCTATGCCCTCAACCAATAGGTGAAAAGTTGACCCCATTACACATTTTGTATGAGAGACCCCTCATTTGCATAATGAAGAAGAGCTGTATATCGTAATGTAAAAATAAAATAAAACAAAGTTTGGGGAAATAAATAGGGGGGACATGCAAAGGGAAAATAAATACATACAATCAAATAGGATATTCCATAGTTTTATGGGAGGCTATATGTTGGAGGTATTTTTGTCCGGGAGCAGTGACTGTCTGGGGTCTTTGGACAGATCCAGACAAGCTGATTCCATCTGTCTCTAGCTCCTTAGCACAAAGACATGAGAGTGGTATTGATTAAATTTAACTCTCAGCAAGAAAGTCTGTCGGAGTATTTTCCAAAATGTTCTTCGATACAAACAAAGATGTCTTAAAATGTTCAGATGCAGCCTGTACAGCAAAGAAAATCAGCATGAGAAGATCTTTCAAGCGTCACCTATTAAGTATTTACTTTTCCTTGGGCACCAAATGACTGCGTATTCAGTGCTGAGAGACAATGACAGCTGACAGATACAACACATGCTGCTGCTCTGGGTATTTTCCAAATGACAGGGGGGCTGAATTGGCAGAAGAAATATAGCAGCAATGTCAACATCATAAAACATTACATCTTTTAACCTTTCCTTCATTAACACATTACTGGATTTGCAAAACCAAAATTCACATTGCTTCAGGTGAATAAACATCATTAAAAACTATAGATATATCCTTGACAGGGGACATGTTGTGGGTCATGTGTCCATAATCGCTCCTCCCTCCTCTTACCTGAAATCCAGGAATTAGCTGATAAGTGCGGAGACATTGTGAGCTACAGATTCTGGCAGAATGAAAACATTAGCAGCTGTGGTTATCTTGAAGTTCAATACAGCATTGAAAAGAGGTTTTCCATGCGATATCTAGGGAGAAGCAGCAGAGCACAACAGGGTACATCAAGGATGACAATGTTCCTCCTCGGTTTTCATTAGGATCTCTGCAGAAAAGCTATGCTTTGTATGGAATATCAGATGCCTCCGTCTCGTCCTATCATGTACTGAAGCGCGCACCTCCAACTGCTTTTAGATTAACTTTGTATTCCCTCTTTCACTGTTGAAGCAAGACTTTCATACCATCCCACCTGGCATGTCGTTAACTCCTTCAGCTGATAAATGCAATTCACAGCTTCCAGTGTTTCTAATTCAGCAATGCTTCACAAGCTACGCCATGTGAATAAATTAGATTCAGTATCGCAAAGTAGCACAGAAGAAGATAAACTCAAGAGCAGAGGTTTGTGGAACAGACTTCGATCAGTGCCGATCTCATCTTGGATCCCTTCTCACACTTTGCAGTTCTGTTTCTGTGTTTCCCAAAGATTTGGGTTTCACAGAGATTTCCATTGTTCTGTTCTCTTTGTTGTTTAACTGTCTGTAGAGAGAGGAAGACCTCTTGATGATACAAAACCACCGTTTCATCTACATGACTCATGTATTGGTACTCGTCTCTTCTGCCGAGGGAACATCATCTATTCACAGAAACGACTCCGCTTGGATAACAAAGACTCCAATGAATCATCGCATAACATAAATGTGGACAAATTAAAGAGACAAAAAGATAGCCTTTATCATATGGCATCAAATACATAGGATGCAATTAATATGCCATGATTCATAATGCAATTCTTTGAACACATTTCCAAATGAAAAAATGATTCCTCGTGATCTTGAAAAGGCATCCAAAGGTGTGACTGCTGGAATTTTTGCCATCATTCTGCTCACTGGGTCACTCGATAATGATCTATATGACACCATAGTAATGGAAGATATCCATCTATGTGATTCTCATTTTCAATTAAAAGTGTGCCACTGAACATTATGACTCCCTCTTCTCATTTATGCTCTCATCCTTCTGCCTTTTCATCACCTTAAGGCCGAGGATGATTCTCGTCTATTAACACTTAACGCACAAACTATTAGGGGGCTTTTACATTCAAATCTGCTGCTTACCGAGGTGAAGGAGGGACAGATCTTCACGGTCTGCCATTTGTTCAACTGAGTAAAGTCCTCTGTCACTGATAATTAGACCTCAGAGAGCCGTATAAAGACCTGCAGAAGGGAATGATTGAACAGATTGCCAGGACCCCTGAAAGTGTTTGTATGTCACCGGAGGGATGTGTGTGTGTGTGTGTGTGTGTGTGTGTGTGTGTGTGTGTCTGTGCAGACAGACAGACTGGCAGATGGGAAAAGCGAGAAGAGAAGAAGCCATTATCCAATATGAATCTCCATTTTTCTACCGCCAGCCTTCTGTCCGTATTCCACTCCAATGAATATCCCACTGATGAAACAATTAGACCGAGAGACAAAACACTGGTTTCAAAGGCATAACTCATGCTTGGCAGTAACATATTTTCCAGAGTTTCACTGCATATTTCATATGAACAAGGTCTTTCATTATGTACTTACACAGTTCACATGAAGCATTTATATGATATTACACAAAACTGAACTGATAGTATTGTACTTGTACACATAGTAGTACATTAGACAAAACGCCTGCAAAATGCAAGAAACTGTATACAAACCTCTGGTGTCTCAGCATGAGTGCTCTGGTCGGTCTTGCAGAGTTGGGCATTTAGGCACATTTCCTCCTAATGACAGGAGCTAGAGGCTCTTCCAGGCAAACCGGCACGACGCAGGATGTGATGGGCCACTGCTGTTGTATTAGTGGACAGGTCGTATTTGTCTCAGAAAAGGGCATCAGAAAGGGCTGAAGCAGTGATATAACCAAACTCATTTTCCAAGCTGGATGTCCCGTCACTTATCAGCTGGAGGTATAGAGCACTAAACCTACAGACACTTTTGATGCCTACTGTATACAGAAGAAAATATTGTTTCAAAAATGAATTATTGGACTGTTTTATCTCAATAAAAAGCAGGTTTGTAATTATTTTATATTTAAAAGCAATACAGTATCATATATTTATGAGCTCAAACATTATGTACTGCTTTATGATCCGGACGGAAACACTTTCCTGTAAAACAGCAATTATCTCACTGCATAACTGCCATATATTAACATATAGAGAGGAAAATTAAACGAAGACCTATGCTGGGGGAAAAACCAGTGTGAGGCGAATAGTTTGCAATCTTCATCACTGCAGCATTGAAGTGCGTGTAAACAGGCTGCTATAGAAGCACCACGGGAAACGCTGGAAAAGTAATTTCATCTTGTGTCCCTTCTACCAGTGCCACCGCAGCTCTGAGTGCCCCCTGGCACGTTGATGCAGAGATGAAGGGGGAGCCTCGGCAGCAGCATGATCCTAAACGCGATGACACAGGACTCTGTTGCTGATTCTTCGGACAGGTGCATGCTGGGTGATTTATGTGCGCATCCTTTTGTAGGTCCCCAGGAGCAAATATTGACTGTTTATTTCTCCAAGCTCAAGGCAACAGGGAGGCAGCAATTTCTTCATTTTTGGACCTTAGATAAATTTAACCCCGCAAGATGCAAACGCACCTGACAGAGGGCAATTTTTTTTTCATCCTACCCATCCCCCACCCCTGAAAATGGAGAGGCAACTTAATAGCAGACATTATTGATTTGTCATTCCTCTTCTCAGGCATCTACACAACAGGGACATTTCTATTACATAGGGGCTTTCCGATTGCTTATGTCCCCACCAGGACAAGCATCCTGCTGTTGATCAATAGTTCACACCCTCCAATATTCCTGATTGTTATAGCCCCTGTATGGATTTATGTATCCTCCTCCTATAGGTTTGTGCATGAAATGACAATTTAAGGGACACTGTGACAGATATGGGGGATTGGGAGATAGTGAATCCAGCAACCCCAGTTCTGGATTCTTCTGTATATTCTTGACAAATAATTTATTTATATTAAATTCTGTATGACAGCAAGTCTGACTCAAGGACATGGTCCAGGTTAAGTTAAGAGGACATTTTTGCCATCAATGCCTGTGATAGCAGACAAATTTAAAATAATTGAAAAGAATCTCGGATGCTGAACAGACCATGTTCAATCCGGAGGGTGCTGTTTTTCCCTCTTTAATTCGCCCTTTACTGGGAAATGGACTGCACAGATTTTTCTCAGCAAACTCCGCTCCTGCCGGGGAAATTGTGTTTAGCGTTGTCGGTGGGAGATACACAGGCTCAGTCAGCCAGAACAAACAATTATTGTACAAAGGGCAGAGCCGGGGTGTCCGGATGAAACTGGCCCACATGCTCATATTACTGAATCCAAAAGCAATAGAATGAGGATTATCCATTACTGAATAATGAGGATCAGAGAGAGATGCTCCTTATCCAATACTACGTATTAATATTTCATACTCTTTTTGTACCTGTGTGAGTGTGCCATCTATGTTTGTGCTTTAACATCTGTTACATTGTTGGACATATGGACACTCAGTGGCAGAAATACTGAAGGTAAAGAGAAACTAAATAACTGAACACAGCAGTGTGTTTCTTCTCCGGCTCTGTGAACATGTGCGTGCGTCTTACCTGCTGCACTATGAACAAGTCAGAGACTTTATAGTCTTGTTAGAGCAAATATTGAAGATTGTTATTCATATCCATAAAACATCACCATTAATACAATTATTGATGAGCATGAATAGTAATGGAGCACCACCTGGGATTAGGGACCAATAACTGGACCGTTGACACAGTCAGGGTTGTTCAATGTCAATATTTACAAACTACTTTACATTCATGAGGTGAACAGTGAAGAATTGAATCGGCTCAATGAGCTCTTTTCACAACACATATGCACAGATAATCGCAGACAACTGCTCTTTAAAAGTAGAGGAGTGACCACATGAGAGTCTACGTGACACAAGAGTTCTTGATGGCGGAAGTGAAGCACAGAGAATCCTAACTGCCACAGAAAGACACAATAACTGTCCTTCTAGGGTTCGCTGGCCGTGGCATTTGTCTTTTAACTGATCAAATGCAGTTTACTGGCTTTACATGCCTTAGCAGAAACTAAACCAAGCAGGGGCCCACGTCTTGGGACACTACAATCAATGTAACGTGTTGAACACAGCTTACACAATAGCTGCGGTGGTCTCAACACATCATTGAACAGGATTTAGCGGCCCGTTAAATTCACAACACACGTTAAAGCTTACATTACAATAAAGCTTACAGTAAGAACACTATTATTAACCCGTCTCTGCCCAGACAAAAGCCACTTACTTGCTCCACGTAGCCACTGAGGTGTTTAATGCGTTAGTGTCCGGAGGAGTTTCTTCAAGCTCAGACAATAACGGGGGAGTAGTATCGCTCGGCGGCTGGCCCTCGTATGGCAGCGGAGGAAAATGGCAAGAGAAGTTATCCTTCCCTCTCTTTCTTGAAGAACAGGGATCGGTGTCTTCTTGCTTCAGGCAGGGTGAGACCACTGGTGGCATAACGATTTTTGAAAGGAATAAAATAGGACGGTTACTTACTTGTCCAGTGAGGTCGGGGACTATGCCCAGGCTATTTAAACGTACAAACGCTTGGTTACTTCCTGTGACTGATGCCACAGTGGAAAGACAGAGGTGCGATCTTTTTTTTATGTCTTTGGTAATATTACAAGGAACTCTGCTGAGCTCCTGTTAAACTTTGATGTTTTGTTTTTTTCGCAATATGTGCTCCATTAGAAAACAGAGAGTTTTCTGGGAATTGTCACAGGTCTTTCCTCAAGGCCAAACTAAGGTAAAACATCATGCGAGCCTTAATGTGTCACCAGCAAACATAAAAACATGTCTGATTGTATCAAACGCTATTTTGTGTTTTCAAAAACCCAGGAAAAGCGTTGGCAAGGTGATTTTACAGCTAGGCTACATTAGCACAGTATCAGCACTTTTAGTGAAGAGGTTAAAACTGCAGGATTTGTGTTCTATGCATTCTTTTTAGATTAATGTAAGCAATACAACAATTAACATAATAACCTGTGACTAAATGCTAGTGTGTAACTGTAGCCAAATACATTTTAAACCATTGGTATACTGCTTATTAATGTAGAGGAGTGTTAAATACAAATGTTAATACAAATGTTGACTGTGGCATCGAGGGACCCTGATCAGCACTAAAGGTCTTTAGTACATTGTACTTGAGTCCTGGCTTTCAGTACATCTTAGAATCCAGTTTAATATCTTTTTAATTATATTTAAAGCCTTTAACAGTAACTTCCTAACACATCACTTCTTTTCTAACTCCATCCACAGCACCAGCACTACTCAGAGCCCCTTTAGCAAAAGACATTAAATGTTCTGCAGTCTTGTTTATATCCTGCTTTTATTGAGCGGTTTTATCATTCTATTTTATAGTTTGTATTTAAAGCACTTTGTAACTGTGGTTTTAAATGCTTAACATAAATAAATTGTATTTTTCTTTTACTTACTTCTGATTTCAGCTTTAACTTCATTTTGATGCCAAAAAAGCTTTCTGTCGATTTTCCAGGAATGAGGTCTATTTGAAGGAGGACAATGCTGACTTAACAGATACACACAGCCAATCGCTGTGGAGATCACTGACAGAAATACACAACAGTGACAGACACCATCTGGTCAACACAAAGTGCAGGGAGACAGCATCCTATATAGAGTCTATCTGCTTTCTTTGCTCCTCTTTTTCTCCGCTTGTGAGGCAGCTACATCAAAGCACTGCATGGATGCAGATAAAACATCAGCCACATCCAGTTGTACTGAATCAGTTTGAGATGAGTATTTATTTTCATGAGTTGAGCTGTTGAACATATACCTCACCCCTCTCCTCTTCTTCTTGCAAACCGTTCATCCATTGAGTTTTTCACCAGTATGTTATATTTGACCCAAACCAATGTGATTATTGTTGGCTCCACCACTGTTCTAAAAAAATAAATGATAGGTTACTCTGCAAGACAGTGTTTTGCTGTAGAATTAAGAGGTAAAACATACACAATTACTGCAGCAAGAGGGGAAAACAAGCAGAAGAGGCGAAGTCCTGTATTCATGGTCAAACCCTTGTGTTTTCAAAAAATAAAACTTTTTGAGTGAAGCAGGACTTTGTCCCACGGTGGCTTCCTGTGAGCCAAGGAGAGCTGAAGTAGATAAGCCTAATGACTCCCACACTTCAAAGCAGACTCATTTGAATATTAAATTATGCCACATAATTAATTAAAAGAGTGAGGAATTGCATGGGCATGAGTTTTAAGCAGCAGATGTTAAAGATGACGGTGAATGCAAGGCCACAGACATAAGCACAGACACATAAAGAGAGGGATAGATAGAGGTAGAGAGGGAGGGTAGGAAAAACATAAACACGATAAACACTAATTAGCTACTCTAATTGAAGTGCACTCTTAAAGTAATTACTAGGCAGAGGAAACAGTATTTACATTCATAAATAATTCTGACAGCACAGGGAGCCACTGAAGGAGGAGAGCCCCTCTTCTTTCCTTTGGGTACAGGGAAGGAGGGCCTCCCACTCTATGAATCTGTCAGTCATCCACAATATCAACAATTAGATTTGACAGCTAATGGCTTCGTACAGCAGTCGATGTGTAAGCATTAAATCAGTGACTGGCTGCCATGAAAAACAAAAAGATTGTTACACATGCAGTTTACGAAATGTGGATCAAAAGCATCCTTGCAGGAAATCACATATCCTCGTGGAGTAATCCTTTCATCATACAGTCAATGTGACCTTATTCTTGTAAGTCTCAGGCCTAAAAACACATTTGTTTGCACTATGAGGTGTACTTGGTGTCTTTCCACTGTGTTTTATTACCTTTTAGTAAGGTAAAGCTCTGTGGCCACAGTTGACCTGACGGGCAGTTCTGTCTTCTTCTAATGAGCCCATTGATTTTACACATCATCATCATCAACAAGATAACCATTTTATCTCACTGTTTAGTTGTTAGAGTGTCTTTATAGCATTTATGTAAAGACAATGTAGCATTATTAAAACACAGACTGAATCAGAAATATAAGAAATGCAGACATGAAAGAGTAAAACATTCCTGTCTGGTTCGTATGGCTGCACACAATGACGGCACCTCCCACCACAGACAGACCGAGAGGTAGCCTACACACACACACACACACACACACACACACACACACCAAAACTCTCCTGGAAACATAGTTTCACATATGCAATGTCCAGCTTGGATGGAAATTATTACTGTTAAATGAGGAGAGCCGGAAAAGCAGGAGCTGACACATCAATCAAATGGCAGCACGGAGTCTTTGTCTCACACGTCTTCCTGTCAGTTAGTCAGACCACCAGGACCCTGTGGATCTCAAAGTACTCCAGTTGTAAAGAATATCATTTTATGTGCCACAAACATTGGGGAGATGGATATTTTGACTTTAGCGTTGTTATTTATAGACGTGATAGCGGCAGAGAGAACTTGGATACATAGGCACTGGCTGCCACACAGTATCAAAGAAATATTGCCGTTCTTTTGGTAGTGACCTTTTCAGGATTGCTTAGTATTTGGTCGCAAACAGAATCTAATTAGAAGAGTTGAGATTTATTCAGTTCATTTTTTGTTGGGGGTGAACAGCTTCAACTGCCTTTTCTTACCGTAATATGAAACACACAAATACTTTTGTTCATGTGGCGAACAGATATAAGAACAGGACTAAGAGCCATGCTTGCAGCTCTGTAAGGCTGTGCTTTGAGCTAAACGCTACCGTTAGCATGCAAACATGCACAAAATAACAATGCTAATATGTTAGCATCATGTTAATAATGTATTTACTATGTTCACCACCAGAGTTTTTCAGGCTTCCACATTTTTGGCCCCATAGGATTCATGCTGGAGTTCTTCTCTGACATGAAATGATTTAAAGCTATGGCTTTTTTTTAGACTCCCCAAATTCTACTAGACTAAATGGATAAAATCCAGATCATACAAATAATCGTTTCAGGATTTTTGTAACGCTTATTTATTGTTTTACAGCTGTTCCTTTTGTAATGATTGTGTATGGGAAAAAGTAATTTTGGACCATTTTGTGTCATGCTTAGATTTGATAATTATCACAGAACATAAAGTGCAGACACAAATTTTTTCTGTTCTCTGTTTTGTCTCCATGTCAATTGGCCCTTGACTAAGTAACGTGGTATTTATAACTTCTTGAGAGACTTTGGCTGTCTTGACATACGTATTAATGAACTGGCTGTGAAGTAGAAATAACATTTAAATTGAACTGATTTACAAACCTGCCTCCCTCAGTTAATGTGTGTTTGCCTTCTCCCTCATATGTATGACCAAATTAAATTGTCTAATTTGAATTGTTCTCCTAGCTCCGGCAAACAGCACAATGTTTCCTCAGTGGGGTTGTCCTACAGGAAATATCCTTCTATTAAGTTGTCACCTATCAGCGAACAAGAACCGCAGGGGGTGGAACGCTTTTTAAATCAAAAAAATGTATGCATCTGTCGACTCACACGGAGAAGAAGCACATGAAAGATGGCGTCCCGCTGAGGAACTATAAGAGTCTGAGACCATTACACATTCCTGCTTACGCTCACACAGAGAATTCTAAAACAAAAGCAGTTGAATTTAAGGATTTTCTTAGATCCCGTTAGTCATTCAGAGGAGACGAGCTTTGTATGAACCTGCCAAAGTATGAATTTAAAAAAGCCGACATGTTTTGAGTATAAATTTGCTTTAACTTTGAAAGTACATTAATCTATAGACTGATCCACCATTTTTCTTATTATTATCGCACAAAGAAGAAGTCTCTGCAGAGTTTTCATCAGTCAGAATTTAGATTGATCGTAATACAAGTCTTCAAATGGTTTCTGATTGGCTCGTCTAAACCAGTGTTTCACAAACACTGGTGCATGTCCACGTCACCTTATATTATCTTGACTAGACCAGCCATTTTGAAGACATATGGTTTGATAATTTACAACGTCGTTTAATGTGTGTCATTGAAAATATATACGCACTTTAAACACTTTATAAATGAGATAAAATTAATGCATGTTTGGTGGAGTTAATGGGCTTTTGTTTTTTTTTCTTCTGCTCCTCAATAAAACAAACATGTATACCAGCCTTTCATATCATATTCAATTTTAGTTGGCTACAATAATTACAACTGTACGAACATTCAGGCTCCTTCATGCCTCAAAGGCTGCAGATATAAATGTTAAATAAAAGACAATGGATTTATTTGGCGACTCTAACTAAATCTCCTGCAACCCACCTGTGGGCCGACCCAGTCTTTGGGAATGACTGCTCCAGACTAACTAACCTAAGGAGTTGAGATAATGATTTGGTATTAAAGGATTCTTCAGACGTCTGAGGAGGAAATACATTTCACTCTGTGACAACTTGAAATCTAAAGCTGCACTTTAGTGAGTAAAAAGACCACAGAGGGAGCGAGAAGGGAATTAACCTGCAGTCAGGCGACACCTATGCACATTATATCTATACACCGAGGCTTAGTTAAGCACAAAGGGAAGAGGGAGCAATTCACGGGCTACTAACAGTGATTTGGGTGCTGGCACTAAAAGTTTTATGAAGCATGTGTATAATTTTCTAATCTATTTGATATATTGCCCCGTGTAGATCTCTGTGTATATGTATAGGCTGGTGTTTGTTGTTTTAGCACATTTACTACAGCAGCTGAATTAGACTCGGGTTTTTCGGTTGATTAAAATATTCTTTTCTACCTTTGTAGAAAGCCATTGCTTTCATCTCATTTCAACAGGATACATATATAGTACTATTATATCAACAGACGGAGCCTTGCTTAAGACTCCCGATCACTCTTCCCTGTGCTTTGTGATCGTCACACTGCTTTTTGCACTGGCAATGAACGTCTGAGATTACGCTTTTAATGCAGAATATTGTGTATGTATGAATGACCTCCCAAGAACGACATAAATATTCAGCAGTGGAAGAGACAAAATCATCAAGTGGCAGAAGTAGTTCTAACTCACGCAGGCTCTGCCCTTATGTGTAATACTATCCTTCAATCACCAGCATGAAAATGCTGAAAATTAGCATTTTCTACTGACCTCTCTGGGTACTGTGGGTGAAGCTCGACTGTTGTGGTAGACATTACAAGACACAGAATTTTCTGATTTCAGCCGGGCCAATCGACAACGTGCCTACCTGAATACATGCGGAGCCCACAGTATATAAGGTAGCACACATCGCTGCCTGCCATCCTTTTCTCTTCTCCACGAATGGAGTCGCCGCTTCAAGAACCTCGTCGGTACCCATCAAGACATTTGTATATGCCTAAAACCTTTCCAACCCTGAACCATAGCATCATACAACTTATATTTTGATGCTGTTCTGCTGATAGGGGTGTCAGATCAGCTTCCTTGTGTCGTTCTAGAGCAGTCACTCCCAAAGACTGGGTCGCCAAATGATTTTGCAGTTTTCTTCCATTGAATTTCTTGTATTGTCTTTTATATAGCTGCAGTACACATTTGAGCCACTCGAAGGAGCCTAAATGGTGAGGAATGGTAATTTATGCACAAATTGACTCTTCTCACAATTTATAGATAAGGCCTGTTGTGAATTGGGGAACAATGGTTTGTCATTTTAAGAAAGTTTGGGAAAACACTGTTCTAGAGAGTATGAACATATTTTGGACTTGTTGGACTATACCAGGGGTCACCAACCTTTTTGAAACAGAGAGCTACTTCAAGGGTACTGAGTAGTACGAAGGGCTACTTGTTTGATACAAACTTCCTGAATAACAAAGTTGCACAGATCACTTTTTAATAATAATAATAATATATGTGAAGAGACTGTCCGATTACGTCGATGTTAATTATTCCTCACAATAATCATTAACAATGATTGTATATTTTGTTTAAAGCCACATCTGTTATATTTTTGTACAACTTATCACTTTTAACAATTTTTAGGAATCATTAACTGTCATATCTTCACATCATGTCTCGTTTGTACTAACTACTACCTTTGTAACATTTTTGAACAAATCATCAACTCTGTCCCATGTTTATACAAATGATCATAATAATAATAATAATAATAACAATAATACATCAATTTTATATAGTGCTTTTCAAAATACCCAAAGACGCTTTGTCAGTTATGTAAGATTGATATCCGAGTGATATCCGGCCATTCCAAAGACGAGGATTTTTCACGCGGGCACCGTGTTGGCCTACCTCTGGACTATACAGTCTAGTCGACTGTCACAATGTTCACATTACACTTCCATCCCGAAATATTTATTCCATCTACCGTTCACTTCTGTTAAAGCCCGTATGACATAGTCAGAGCACGCCTTTCCTGTGTTACTGCTATCTCCAACAAGTTTTGACAGACTCAAGGTTGATTGTGCAGATGTGAAAAGTCGGCTGTCGCTGTGTTTGAAAGTGATGTTTCAATCATAAATATTTTTGATAGCATAACCTTGGTCCAGGATCCAATAAGACATTCAATACCTACCAGGCAGGGAGGCTGTTCTTTGAAAATGAGTTTCCTTTCCCAGGCATTATTTCACATTTTCATTGTTGACAATATGTCTTCCAAAATAACAGTATGCTAATCAAAGCAAACAAAGGAGAAAAGAAAATAATATTGTGAACACTATGTTCTGTCAGCATACAGCCACTAATGAGACATATTTATAGATCTCAATGTCTGAAAACTAACTTAACATAATAGAGGGAGGGGATTATACAGGATCTATATCGCAGTAATATAATTTCTCACCTTTTAGTTTCATTTCAATGCAAGTTGTAGTTTCAATCAAAAACAATGCACTAAAACTTCTGAATGTTTCACTAAGAAGAGAAAAGAAAAAGCTGATTTTAATCAGTTACCTCCAGTGATGAGACAGCAGCTTTGTGACTGCTTGTATTGTTTTTTAAACCTTGTATTCATACTTTTGCAATCATTACTCAGTTATGATAATATTTTATTCACCAGCCTCATTTCTGATTCATGGGATGGATGTAGCAACTCTCTTCATTTCAACAGACGGAGAAGCAACATGAGAGATCAGTCAGATATTAAATTACTTATTCAGAATTGAAAACTAAGGGACATTATAGTTACTACCCCAACTTTCCATTTGAAACCGCCATTAGATTATTTCGAGCTGTATTCCCAAGCTCAACATTAATGTTGCTCTGTTGTTCAGTCAGCCAAGACACAAGGAATAGATAAATTAAGCGAATGCAGAGTTAAGATTTGGTGTGTAGCCTCTGACCTCTTCAGTCCCCCTAAAAAAATACACTAAGATCAGCACTGAGGAAATTGGGGAATGAGAATTATTAAACCTGCTTACATAAATTAAACTTGTAGCTGAATACAAAGTTATGAGGAGAAAAAAGCCAAGTTGAGTCTTTGTGATTCCATATATTTGGGCGAATTTCACGAGATGGATTTGGTCAAAATTGGTGCCAAGATACCTCTTGTGTGAATTAAGAAAAAAAAAATGACATGCCTACACTTCCCATAATGAAAAATAACCATGTCACTTTACCTCGTTTGTGATGAAATTGTTCAAAATGCTCCAAGACAACAATCTTGAAACACGAAATGAATCAGCTCACTTAGATATGAGTGTTCATGTAAGACAAAAGTCAAAAACTTCCAACCACATAAGCTCACAAAAGCTAGTAAGTGGAGTCACTGCTCACCGAGAGTGGTAGGGATCAATTAGTAAAACATAGTGATCCCAAGAAATACATTTCCATGCTCATTTGTATTGGTATTTCACAACAGTGTAAATCAACAGAATTAACATATGAAAATGCACCACGAAAAAAAAAAGTCCACCATTACAAAAACATTAATTCAGAAGCTGAGACATCAGCCACCAGCAGATCTGTGGGAGAGAAATAAAACAGCCAGCCGCCTCAGGAGCCTTATAGCTGCAGACAGCATAGTTTGTGGAAAGAACCACCTCAAGGATTTCCACGATAGGGACTTTGAGAAGCCCTTTGTGCTCACTGACAGCAGATACTTTACTGTGGATATATCACACTCAGTGATATACAGTACAGTATAAACCCTGTATACTGCACGCAGGCAATATTAAATATGCCATTAATGTACCTTATTCAGTTTTGACTTTTCTGTATTATTTTATTTGCGATTACAGAAGGACAATATGTAATTGCACAAAGGCCATGAAAGATGGAATAGTGAATGACTGCAAGATAAGGCAAATTGGAGTTTAAAAAAAAGTAATATTTTTGATGACACCATTTGTTGATAAGATAGCATTTTAAAACACCTATCTGTTGATACAATTTATTGCAACCTGAATACGTAATTGTTCTTCGTGCCTTTTGAAATACAATTCTCAAATGTGGAGGAAATGTTACATCTGAAAATCTATAATCGATAAAAATACAGCAATTTGATGACTCTGAATGTCTTCTGTGCTGTTCATGATGGCAGAAATATCTCCTCAACTTGCCAAACATCCAGATTTATTCATCAACGCAAATAACTCAAACCCGTCATACACCAGTGAAGTACACATTTAGCTGAACCTTTCCCTCTGCACACCCTCTGCACACACAGCTTAATCTTCTTCAAGGCTGTAGTGTATCCCACCAGTCATCTTCGCCCCCATGCAGGGCATGTGATTGAACTCTCCTGGGCGCATGTGAGGTGCAAGAGGCATACAGCGCCAAGGTCCAGAAGCCACCCTGTGGCCTCCAGACAAGCAGGGCGCAGGTTAATAAAAACATCAAACAACTCCCTGTGGAGCATAGATGAATAGAAAGCTGCCAGGACGATCACGACCCCCTCAGGACCCAGGCCCAAAAAAGGATCCAAACAAACAATAATCTGCTATTCACGTAACCACAAACGGCACGTTTGTAGAGGACATACTGTACTCCACACTTCATCTTCTTTATGCACTCACACAAAATGGAAATGTACCGAGTGACATTATTTCCCACCTAGATTTTGAAGATAAAAGATTTCTTTCTTCCTTAGAGGAAGAAAGGTTTGGTGGGATTTTCATGCAAATATCTATAAATAAGTATCCTCCTCTGCTGACTTTTCGGTCCATTATCTTCAGCATCTCATTCTCAAGAGTGTGCTTGCATTTCCACAAAATCTCCAAAAGTTGAAATGAAAGAAAATCTGGAAAATATCTGTATTACTTTCTTTTTTTTGGTGCTATTTTAATAGTGACCCTAAAATGTCATAGATGCAGTTAGTGTATATTACATAAAGCATTTTAACAAATGTAATCCACTGAATGAAAGCTACTGAATGTCCTCCCACCATATCTGCCCCAGTTAATGGTGAGTGTATCGTCTAAGCACGTATTTCCACTGCTTTGCACAGTGCATGTGTGGAAATGAACATTATGTGAAATGCTTCATATGCTTTATGATGAGGACTGCTTTGTGTGGAGTAGGCAGTTTTACAGTCTGATTATTTCAGCATTTAATTCTATATTGATGAATCAATTTACAATTATGAAAGAAATTGTAAAAAAAAAAAAAAGCATCGCTTTAAAATCCCACTGCAATTAGAACAATCTTTAAAATACAAATTTTTTTGTTAATTGCTTTTCTCTATCTCTGCATGAAACAAACTGTCTTGTTAAGGTTGTCAAGATACAATTATTGTAAACTGCATTTATTAATATGTTAGGTGCAAGACGTGTGCTTCCTCTGATTAAATAGTGCTCTGTTTACTTATTTTAACACACACACACACACACACACACACACACACACACACACAATCGCCGTGCCTTCAACCATTCTTATTTTGCCTCTTTTACATTGGCCATGCAATTATCCCCAGGTGTGTATTGAATAAGAATACAATGCACTGAAATATTAGTAGCATTTTCTACCTACAAAGTTCAAATATATTTTAAGCCAATAACCAAAGCTAAAGACCACTTCAATGAATCAGGCATATAATTTCACTTCACGGTCACATTAAGCCCAAGGGCGTAAAAACGTCAATAATATTGACGATAATATTATGATAATATTAACGTCAATAATATTGACGATAATATTATGATAATATTTGGCCATGGGTGAAATATTGCGAAGGGGCCATGCTATTGCATCATATCTTCAACAGTGCAGTTTGCATTGATAGGCAACTCACATTTTCTATCTTTTGTGTGGTGATATTCTCTCTATAAACTACAAAGACTGATTTTTACTTATAAGATAATAACCTTTATTTTTTCTCTCTTACTTTTTGTGCCATCCTACGCTATTCCAGCTTCAGCAGCGATAGAAGGTCACTTAGAGAGATTGTTATGAGGCAGAGTCTAAGCACAAAAACAGCCATCGATGATGTTCACAGGGAAAGGACATTATTAAAGCTCAGATCATCACTTTCACCTTGTGGTTGCACCTTTGGGACAATTTCCCACTGCCCTCTGTGGTCATTGGTCACTCTAGATTGTATCATTTTATTCCACTAAGTGGAAGTCAATCTGGAAAGCTTACTTCGGACCCCTTTTGCTACAGAGGAATGGGAAGTTATGTGAGCGTAAAAATCCTTCTGTAACACATAAATCAACTCTGCAAGACACCTCGCTTTTTCTTAATTATTCCCATTAGCAGCTGAAGAGTCTGAAGTATGTATCACTGTCCTTGGAATCGACTCAGCAGACTGACCAGAATGTGAGCAGTGGCTTCTAATAGCACGTGCACGGTGTTATCAGCAGGGAGAGGAGAAAGAGAAAGAAAAAGGGATTATATTCACCCATATCTTTTTTTTGTTAAACATGAGCATTAAGAGTTCTCTGTAATTCTTGAAATTAAGAGGTTTGCTATGAATATAAGCATATATAAACGAGTTCTCAATAACCTTCTTGACATCTTCAAAGCCGTCTCAATATGAAGCATTAATACAGACAAATAAGATCCACCTGATGCAGCCTCAGATATATATCAGTATTGGTTTTAAGGCTGGAGAGGACAACAAGTGCATGACAACTCTCTCTTTCTCCGATGCATGGTCAATGACCCTTACTCATGTGGAGCAGGGCAATCAATAGGAACACAGCAGCTTCATTTTGTGTAGCACAAAACTGACTGCAAGATTTATCTGGTTAATTAGCTGGAAGAAGAAAAAAAAAACAATAAAAGATGCAATCATCCCATCCTCATCCTCTTTCTCCCCTTCGCATTCACTCTACATTACATCAAAGACTTAATAATTGCCTCCGAGCAATTATATTGTGAAGAATACAAATAAACATTGGATAATGATGAAGAAAGATAGGAAAACGTGACCAGAGTCTATCTCCTTAATAACGGTCCAAAGACGCAATTTTGGTTGCTTATTTAATAGAATGATTATGATTGAAATCGAGTGTGATTGCATTAGTAATTTCCTTGTGCTGATAGTGGTGTGGTCTGTGAATAGAGATGACTGGAGCAGTTGTTGTGGCTGGATAGAAAGGCCAATTAAATAAGTGTTATCTACTGTTATCTAGTGGTATCTACTCATATAGTACCTTGTGGTGTGTGTTGCTGGTAAGTATTTAATATATGTGGAATTAAGTTATAAATTAAATTTTCTAATAAACACATGGTCACAGGAGCTGAGACAGAAAGTTATAGGATCCTCTCTCTTTACCTGTAGAAACAATGCAAATAAATACAAAAATATAAAAACCTCTTTGAAGGGAGAGTGTTTCCAGACCGAATGTATCCGTTAGCTTTTCCTGACGATAAGTGATTTCTATAAGTGATACAGATTCTCAGCTGAGGTGAATACGTTAAATTTATAAACTTGTTGAGTCGTCACGTTAGTTTAGTTCTTAAGAGAATCTGAGCTCCCTCCATGAAAGTGGCATCAACAGTGGTTGAATGTTGGAGCTTGAAGCTCGTTCAATCAACCTCAGTATACGACCAAATGTTGTCTTAAACTTAGATATGTCTGATGTCTGATTAACTGGTGTTTGGACAGTCTCTTGGTAAACAGCAGCTTCACAGTCAGTATCCCAGGCTTGTTTTTGATCAGCCTGACTGCAGTGGCACACATCTCTACGCCATGACAGGCCTCGCTGGGGGAGTGCTTGCATCTCTTATAGCACCAAGGTGACTTCTGCTGTTTGCTGCTATGCTGAATGCAACACTGTGATAAGATAAGAGAGGGGCATAGAGTTACTGCCCTAGAGATACAAGCTAAAGAGGAACAAGCTTAGTAAGCACAGCACTCCGGTCCCATCTAATACCTGTGTGAGAATTTACTCTGGTGTCAGTTTGACTGTTTCCTCAGGTCTATCTGAGGATCACATCGAAAACTGCAGTATAATATAATGTCAATCAAAAATGTAGGTTTTGGTTAGAAAATATTTCACATTTTTCGCTTTATACACAGATATGTACAGTGAATGTATAAAAATATGTATTTAATACACACTCACTGAGTTCAAGGCTATAGCCGATTACATGATTGTTAAAGCACTTAGATTGTCTGTGTTGTAGCTTTATGTAATGCTAAGTGCTTTTGGGTTAGAATCTAGACATATGAGGAATAAAGACATTTTTAATATATAAAGCCAAAATAAAAATCACAATACCCTCCACCTTTCTCTGACCCCTAGTCTCCCAGTAATACTTTTCATACAGCCCCTAACAACAGTAAAGTGCCCACAAACAAGTACAGAGAGTAGGTCTGTCGAATATTCAACTATGTTTTTGATCAAGTACATCAACTATTAGATGCGTTTTTTTAAGAAACACTCAGCTAATTCAGCTCTTATTCACACATTGAATTTGTGACCGGGATAGAGTGCTTTTCTGCAGTGTATGGTGTGTTACAAATGATGTAACAACGCCTGAAGAGGTGTTTTATATTAAAGATGGTTTGTTGTATCAAGTAAATCACTGCTTCAAACCACAAACTGAGACAGCAAGGACCCAGTTTAATCTACAAAACAACAAATCAATAGTGAAGGGACGTTTGATGTTTCCTCTTCTCTCATCACCTCCCACTGTTTTGACTTTTCTCCCAGTAAATGTACAGCAGGAAATTAAAAGGCCAGAATGTTGCCATGATTGTACAGCAGCGTGCTAATGCTCAGAAAACAGAGTTTGAATTATGAAAGAGCTAAAGGCGGTTTCCTCTGTAGACCCCTGTGATGTCCCTAAAATAAAAACTGAAGGAACACTGTTCACTCACATCGCTGGAAGTCATTTTCAGCCGCGCAGCAGGAGGTGATTGGTACAATGGCTGCTTTTGGAGAGAACACGTTAGCCTCTGCCTGACAGCCAGAGTATTGCTCGAAATTGCCAGCAAGTATAACGGTGTCAGAGGGTAAGGTGCAGTGTGGCGGCAGTCAATAAGCCATCTGTCTCTGCCACTGAACCAGAGCATCCTTTAAGGATGAAACATTTTGTTCTTGTCGTTTGGGATGGAAAGAAATCTGTTTCCAACAGTTGGAGTCGGGGGTTGAGTTGATCTGTATGAGTGTAGATTAGTGACTGCACTTACAACCTGTTATTAATTTAATTAATTAAATGAGAAGCAGGCCACCAGGGTGTTTAAGAATAATCATTTAATGTTATCCCCGCTGATTTAGCACACATTTAGGTATGATTTACTCTTCCCTCCTTATTTGTGTATTTTGTTTGTGGAAGTAACTTCTTTAAATGTGCATGTGGGACTTTCTCATCTTAATGATACATGAATTCATTTTAATTAATTTATAAACCCCTGCACTTTAGCTCATATGTGTTTCAGCAATGTCATGCTCATGTTCAAAACTTTCTGCACATCCAAGACGTATGCATGCTCTAAGAATAATATTTTAGAAACAAGTAATATTACAACAATAAAGTGAACATATAATGTAGGAGAAAAACATCTGTATATCTGTGTCTTTAGATTTTGAATATTGGGAAGGGGGGTGCTTCTTTTGTAATAATAAGAAAGAGTAAAAGGTTAGCTGTAATAAGCACTGTGACTGAGACTGCCTGTGGCCCGGCAGCACAGTGTCTGCTTTTAAAACATATTAAAGTAACTCTTAAAGTAATGACTGCATGCATCTGTTTGTCTGTCAGAGGTGTTTTCCCCGACATCTCGCTAATATTAAGATACCTGGGGAGCGTGATGCATCTCCCTACTGTTTTGTGGCATTTCCACCAACATTACAACGACGAACAACTTTTACACTTAACAGTATAACCAATTTGAAATATTTGTTTGTTTTACCTCCAGAGGGGCGCTGAATCAGCCCTGAAGGATGACGTGTTTACTTTTGCCAGTGTTTTGAGAGATGTTGGAAAGGAAACCGTGTTGAGCTTCATGCAAAAACATGAGGTCAATTTATAATCTACATATTTTCATGTCAATCTCACAGTGTTTTCACCTGTTTAGACTTAAGCGTTAAGTTGGATGGCAATCTACAATTATATTTTAAACATACGTACATTTCCTGTCTTTTCCATAATACCGGAAAAATATATTTACAGTACACCGCACTTGATACACACATGCAATCCACTAATAATTAATAATCCACTAATAGTGACACAGAAACACAACCGCTTGCCTCAAATGCATCTTTCTTTGACTCAACATAAAAGATACAACACGTTTATCAAATCGGATCAAAACCCAAGTCTATCTCTGAAATATTCAACATAGAAGGGTGTGTAAATGCATAGGGCTTCAAGCAATCGTGCTTTTAGTGTTTTTTCTAAGTTTCTCTAGTTAATTATTGATCCGAGCAGTGTTTAGAGCCGTGAATAATTAACATGCCAGTGTTGTGGCTGTCAGAGCAGGAGCGATCACAGCAACATGTCAAAACAATATTGATAGAAGTCTTAAATTATGCAGTGCTGTAATCAAGCTCATTGAGGTGTCCTCTGACCGATTTCTGCTGTATCAGTAAAGAGCTGCGAGCGAATGCTTCACAAAGCCCAACACAACACAGGACATGCAGTAACATAAGTGTCTTACATTAAATTGTGATATCTTTTAAAAATAATGGAATGAAGGTAAGTGATTCACTGACACACACAGATCATGCCTCAGTCCACAATTTAATGACTGAATAAAATGCCCTAAGTCCCTTTCTCTATGTTATCCAAAGGACTTATTCTACAATTCTATTCTATAAAAAAATATTCTAAATAGCAAGGCAAAAAACAATGTCAATTCAAAACCTCAGAATACATCCATCCTCAGCACTGAAACATCCAGATAAAAATGAATGATCTCTTACTGGCATTGTGTGTCACTTTGTATACTGTAGGGATGTATGCTTTCTCATAACGTGTAATTCTTTTCAAAATACTATACATACAAGAGATGTTCTACTCTAGCATACTAATATTTATATTTTGTATTTGTATTTACAAGCAGGAGCTTCACAATTTTTGCCACAAGCTCATCCACCTACCAGAGTTTATCCTTTTTACCTCATAAAGATACAGGATCCACAGCACAGAGCCACCAGAGTCCTCCACATTAAAGTTTTAGGCAATGCAAGGCAAAAGCATTCATATTTCACATTCTCAACATATCCTCATATCCAAGGCAGCCTGAAGTGCTTTACAGATTACAAAAATCAAATCAAGCAAAAGCGTAAAACAATACAAACAAGAGAACAAACAACTGAAAGCAAACAGAATAAAATCAATATTACAAATGTAAGGAACACTGATGAACACGAAGGTCTTCAGCTTGGATTTGAAAGTAATCAGGCTTCTCTCTCAAGTCTTAGCTCTTGTGTTTGTTCCACATTTGAGCAGCATAGAAGCTAAAGGCAGCTTCACCATGTTTAGTTTTGACTCTGGGGATAGCTAGTAATCCAGAACCAGCTGGCCTGAGAGGTCTGCAAGATTCGTACAAGGCCAAGTATCTTGGACCTAAACCGTTCAGTGATTTATGGCAATATCAATTTAAAGTTGATTCTGTGAGAAACTTTAAGACACTTTCATGTTCCGAATATCAGAGCGTTGAACTCCCTAAAACTGAAGTATTCAGTATTCAGTGCAGATTTTGGCTAACAAATGTCTACAGTATACAAACAAGGTTATACATGAATGAATGGTGTTCTTGTTTCATGCCAGAGTTTTCTGCTTGGTGAGAACAATTCATAGTGACACACAGATCTATCTCTCAATTCATGTACAACCAGAACATTGAAAACTCTGACACTGATCATTTATATGAACGTCAGAGGCTCCAAGTCTGACATGCTGCAGCTATCAGCGCTGACAGTCTTTAGGCGGTGTCATCCTAAAATGGAAATCAGACGGCTCTGAAGGCCATCATCCTGCTTCAATCCTCTCACACACAACTTTAAATGACATAGTCGATTGTTATGTTTTAGAATACTGGGTCGTTAAAAGTTTCCATTTTGTAATCAAAGTGACAAAGAGGTAAACCTCTCTGAACATAATGATTCCAACACATTTGTTGTCTTGGATTTAAAAGATTGCTTGTGTTGTGTCTTTTATCACCACTATTCAGTATCGTTTTGATTTCACATAAAACTTAATTAAGTGTCTCTAAGTAAAGAATACATGAGCTTGATGAGTTTGGCAGCATTACAACAGACTTATGGATGGATGGATGGATAGATTTATTTATCTATCCCTGGAGGGGAATCATACCACAGCAGCAATACCAACGAGCCACACAATACAAAGAAAATAACATTATATCAGCTGTGTACCACCGCTTCTAGCTTTGGTTGATGCATCATGAGTAATCAGTGCTACCTACAGCAAGTCCAGTAAACAGACCTACACTGAGTTTTGTAAGTGATGCGTTAGAGGGCACTTCTTGGCATTTATTTTTCCCAGCCAACTCATTCCCCTGTGTTGTGTGTGTGTTGTGCACAGAAAGTGGCAAATACTTATGTCAGATTTCTTTTTTTAGATGTCTTCTATTATCAGCCTAATGATTCCTCTCAGCTCACCAAAATGGCATATTGTTTGTCTCTTAGGACTTTTATTGCAGCGCTATAGATGGATTTCTGTTAGGAGACTTTTACTTCATATTTCCCTAAATGGTTGAATTGACGATTTGCTAAATCCCGCATAGTCATCGTCGCTGTGACTCACAGGATGTAGTCTGTGGGAATAAGTCTGCCATTGAACACCTATTTCAGCCGGCATTCTCTTCCCCGTCCGCCATCTGCGCTATCATTGCTTGGGCATCATCGCTGCATCCTGTGCCTGGTGCAGTTTAAGAAGATTGTGATTAGTTTAAAGAAATACAAACACCCCAGAGCATTTTCATTAAATAGAAACAGCATTGTTCTAGCATTGTCCTATAGTCCGACACAGTACATGTTATAGTGAATGGGGATTTTTAAGTAACCCATTCATAGTTGATGCAACTTGGCTTTGAAATAAATGCTCTGTTAGTTAGGACTGCTAAGCTATCATTGGATAATCACTGTTATGGGGGAGGGGTTTTGCGAACAGTCAGTTGCGTGACTTATACTTTGATTTACAGTAATAGATTAATTTAGTTATTGTATTAAATTATTGTTAATATTTTATTATTACATGACTTTGCTATTTGATTCCTGAAATGTGTCTTACAGTTGAGATCCAGCTGTTCTCAGTATTTGAAGGAGGGGGGGGGGGGGGGGGGATGGCAAAGAGTGAGAGTGAGAGAAGATGCACATCCAGTGGGAATACTGCAACCCTCATGGATATAAAGGAAGAAGAATAAACACATGGTTCCCAGCAGTTTTCTGGTGCCAGGCCTGCTGGTAGTTTGCTGCACAGATGTCTGAGCGAGGGGAGGATGACTGAGGCAAAAAGACCATCAGCCCACCTAACTCGACACACTGACATATGGGCTGCCTGTCAATTGCAATTATTAATTTGATATTTCCCAGCCCCAGGAGCGTGGCACAACATGCTGCCCAGAGTCAGTATAATCAAATTACCGGAGCATAAGTAATGACTGGCCATACACTACTGCTTCCCCTGACTCAACTTTTAATTCTGCCATGCTGGCTTTGTGGGTAAAAAATAGGATATATTTGAATTGATAACTGCAGACAGTCCTCTAGAAGGTTGTGTTTATTGCTTCCTCGCTGGGGTTGATACACACATTGTTTTGGGTGCAGTAACCATTGCTTAAGCCTTAAGGGATGGATTTTGCAGTTGAATAAATTTGAGCATAAGAATGACATCCAGAGTCCACCTAATTCTCTGGCCTTCTAACATCCAGGAATAATTACGGTATTGTATTCATTTTTATTTATTTCTCTTCATACTTTATTACAAGACCCTGCAGAAATAAGAACAAGAAACCTCATCGTTAAAGCACTTTTCAAAGCAAAGTTACAAGATTCTTTTCAGACCATTACATTGTCAATAATTCAATTTGAAAAAGAATGAGGAGAGAATAAAAGAAGGGCTGAGGAAGAATAAAACAGACTAAGGGATGGGTATTGTTAGGATTTTATCTGTACTTGTCTGTTCGGTTCCCAATCCAGCTTTCTTTTATTATTACTAAATAATTGCTTTTCAAAAACTACATTCTTTGAATAATTTATAAATTTGGAGAAGGATTCAAATTAATTTATATTTTAAATACAACAAAATGTTATCTTATGTCATGTTTATAAAAACAAAGTGACTACATAAACTCATTAAAATCTCACTGGAAACACTGTCTCAGCCCGCAGATAAGTTTACCAGAATTGTAAGAAAAAGTGGTAAACTGAGCTAAACAGCTTTACAACACACAAACAGATAAGAATAAATAGGAATGCTAGCTCCCTTAACATAATCTGTGTGGACAAGAGTCGGTTTTTATATTGGCAATCTTGAAAAAAACGTTTTTTTCCAGCTTTGGGGTTTTCTTAAGTTTTACATTAATTATTCCTTTCTTTATATCAGTGGGATTTGTAGTCCTGCAAGTGAAACATATATACAGAACACTGCAAACAATGGCCATTTGACAACATACAGACAGGTATGTCCTGAGAAGAATCCAGAAGGTAATGGTATTGTGTGTGTGTGTGTGTGTGTGTGTGTGTGTGTGTGTGTGTGTGTGT
>NW_022280043.1:849171-862774 GCF_004355925.1 Anarrhichthys ocellatus
GTGTGTGTGTGTGTGTGTGTGTGTGTGTGTGTGTGTGTGTGTGTGTGGGCGCGTGTGTAGATGGACCTGCTCAACTCTGACACAGAGAGCTGAGTAGATGAGTGCTGCAGCGTATTAGTGAGTAACACCAAAACGTTAAAGAGCACCGATAAAAGAACCGGTAATGTTGGAACTCCGGTCTTTAGCCATGTTCCCTTGTAGGAACTGCTTCAGTATTGGACAATTCTGCAATGCCAACAGGGGAATTATTCCCTGAATGGTGGCAGGGCAGTGTGCGGGTGTTGATCACGTTTTGCCTTCTTATCAACTGTAGCCACAATCTTTCCCCACCCGTAGTTTTGCAGCTAGATTTAAATGTTGATTCTAGCAGTTTAAATCTCTCAGGACAATGCCTCCAGGATATGGGGTCACCATTGTCCTTCAATGACTAAAGGTGTGCTATTATTCAACTAGTACTACAACTCAAAAACTACCTTCTCCTTCCCCTTAATTACAGAAAAGCTCTGCTCACAGGTGGTCCTGCACTCACTGCTCCGCATCGCATTGCTGTAATTTGGACGGTGATCATTACTTAAATGAATTAATGCAGGTATGTTAGAAATCTCTTCGAGGGACATGCACCTATGCTCTCACGCGTCAGCCTTGTTCCCTAAGATTAATCCCAATCAATATTAATTAATGCAAATCAATGCAGTGCAATCTTTTTCACCCTCAGAGGAGCAGACCAAACTAATGAAATGAATGAAGTGCAGTGTGTGAGACTTTGGCCATAAGCTTCTGGTGTTGTGCGTTATCTGCTTGGTTTTTGGGTACAGTACAGGACTAACAGTACCGTACAGAGCTGTGCTTTGGGATGTCTTCTTTGTGTGATTTATAGTCCTGTTTCCCTTTGAGGGTACACTCTCCTGACTAGAGGACAATTATGTATTGTATTAAGCCATATGCTTTTTGATGGAATTTGAATAAAGCTTAACAAATATCCATCACAGCCAACAGATAAGCAGGGGACTTCACCAAACAAGCAACACAGTTTTTTTCTGCAGTCTCTAATACACATTTGACTGTCAAGGACATTACATGAAAACCTTCCTCAAGGGAAATATCCCTCTTAAAGTAATCTTGCCTGCCTAGAATTTCATTTTCCTGGTATAAAGTTTATCAATAAGTTGTTCAAGCATGCCCTGCTCTGCAAATGGAGTGATGATTACTTGTGCAGACTTCTAATTGCCTTGTAAATGAGAAGAAAATTACCGATACATCAACTTGAATCCAATGAACTGTTTGTTTGCTCAGAACCACTGAGTCTAGAGACAACTCAAATAATACAAAACTTCTGGAAAGGTTGACTGAAAGGTTAGAAATCATATTTGACAGAGACAGTGATTGGATCATAACAGTTCAATATCAACTATTGTCTTTTCTTGTCAGTTAAGTTTCCTTTGAGAGGAAAAGATAAATGTCGGCATTGGTGGCTCGAAACTCATGAAGCCTGTTGACATTATTTCTAACATCCTGTTCACTGTGGAGTGTGAATAGCACCCTGGAAGGTGCCAGACCTTCTCCACAGCTCGTTCCCGTTCATGACACTTGACAGCAGCATCTGTTGCCATGTGGTTCACTATCCTAAACATTTACTCCTTTCTGTGAGCAAATTCTTCTCTTATCTTAAGGGACAGTGTACATGTTTATTATAAATGTAACAATCTATTCCTGTTCCTGCTGTTATCAGTGCAAGAACAGGTGATAGACAGATAAATAGCATTAAAGTGCAAGACACGAGATTGGGAGCATTTTGAATGCCTCTCAATGGCTCTTAACAGCTAACGGTGCTAATATTGTAAACAACGGTGAAAGTGCTGACGAACCTAACAGTGTTTATCTGAAGGGGGAACCGGAAGGTGGGTGCCTCGACGACGTTCTTGGTCGGAACTGTGTTATCAGCTGTGAGCAAACCAGTGGGGCACGCTGACATGCACTAACATGTACTAAAAGTATTCACAGATGGCCCAGCTATGTCAACAAAGCAAGGAGAAGCTCTGCTTCAGGCCCAATGTGTTTTAGGGGACAAACACTGACTGTAAACAAACTTTGTTTGTTTACAAGTAAAATCTAGTGAACTTTAAAATTCAAAATGTTACAAAACAGAACCAAATAAGATTATTTTTAACAATCCTTCTCATGGGCCAAGAAACATCTTCTTTGACGATATGACTATTCTATATCAATGAGGCATGCAACCATTGATCATCATTTCTTTCCACAGCTGGTGGATGAGTGAATGAGCAGTAAAGTGAGTGCACAACAGCAATCTCCTCAAGCTGGTTTTGGAAATCTCTGTACCAACGGCAAAGGTAAGTAGGACTCACGCTTTCATCCTAACAACTATGAAGACAACACTGCTTCCCAGATTCCTGGCAAATTAAAAATCCATGCAACAGTTTGCTGGATTTCAATGCCTCCCACTCAAAATAAACAATAAGAATGAATAGGAATGCGAGCTCCCTTAACATATTCTGTATGGACTGGAGTCGGTTATAATATTGGCAATCCTAAAAAGCTGTGGGGTTGTCTTAAGTTTTACAAGAATCATTCTTTTTTTTTTCATCATTTGAATTTGTAGTCCTGCAAGTCAAACGTACATACAGAACACTGCGAATAATGGCAGTAAACACCAATGTGTGCTCCAGTTTATCTGCAATTCATTATTCTGATGTGATTCATCTGTCTTAGTCAGAGTGAACCCGGATTTCCTGTCTCCCAAGCACCTGGGAAGGGGGTCTCTTTCTAATGGAGGCAACATTTGTCATCGACTGATGTGATTGATTAAACTGATGAGCTCTCATCAAACAGTGTTCCTCGCCCATATGGGCTTCAACCCGGGTGTGGTTTCTTCCTGTTCTGCTTCTGAGAGGTTAAGTGCTGCGCGTGCACCATCTGCTGCGGCATGTCAGGTCCTCTGCACAAGTGCAGGAGTTGAATTACGGAGACAGGGCCGTGTTGTTCTCTAGACATTGGTGCCTGATGATAGTGCGCAAGCTTTGGTTTGGTTTTTCACAGCAAAAGAAAATAAATATATGCAGGATGCTCTTCTGTTTGCTGCTGATTTCATTTGACCACTGCCACTGTTTGAACAACAGGGCTGCTGTTTTACATGGATGTTTTGGCCCGGGGGGGGGGACGGGGACGTGAGAGTGGAGGACTCCATGCTGCGACAGTAGAACACCTTTGGGAAATTTTGTCAGACAAGGGGACAACAAAAAGGGTCTCGATTCCTGTAATAGTTTGTACCAGCCACTTCAAACAGCAAATAACTGTTCAGGCGGAGGCTTGAAGTGGTTGCAGTCCAGGCAAGCCTCTGTGGCGAGCATTATCATATTATCTGCTATCAGGAAAACAGAATTTCAGAGAGATGTTTTCTCTTTTGTCCTTGCGTATTTCATGAATTGAATGTCAGCATTCATTTTCTTTTGGCTTTGATACGGCCCTAGGAGCAATTACGGAGCCTTTTCAGAAAAAGAAAATCTCAGGAGAAACACATACCTAATTTCAAACAGAGCTACATCAACAATCCGATAATCTGCCCCCGGGGAGAAAATGGGCCGTATAGTACAATGTATGTAATGCTATAGGAAGTGCAGTGTATTTGCAATCCACAGCCTTCACTGTGCTCAATATAAGGTATGGTAATTGTAGCTTTTGATTTATCTCTGATGGCAGAAGCTGCACAACTTGCATTGTGTGAGACAAGCTTCTATAAGGATAATGGATAACCCTGGAAGGCTCAGATCAGATCAGTGAAATAGGAAGTCAGTGGGATGGAGCGAAAAGCGAGTCCTTATTTTCCCTCAGCATGGAAAATGGATGGTAAATGGACTGCTTTTATATTTACACTGCTGTTCAAAAGTTTGGAATCACCTGTTTTATTTATGTTTTTCTTCTTTACTTCAATAATGGCTATTTAAAAAACAGTATAATTCAGACACCAAATGTTTATTTTGGTTGATGTCGCCCCCTCGATCAATATTAAGCACCACAATGGTACTTGCAATTGGACTCTAACTATTTTGGGAGGCAGTTTCTCTTTGTGCCCTTTGTAGTCTACTCAGTAGTTAGATTGAGGTTTAAACTGTGAATTGTCGGACCATAGTATGTTCAGCCAATATTCCAATAGTACGAACCCTACACTAACCTACAAGTTCTATTGTGAAGTCTACTGTGAAGAATAGCTTTG
Organism: Anarrhichthys ocellatus; assembly: GCF_004355925.1. Lineage (NCBI taxonomy): Eukaryota > Metazoa > Chordata > Actinopteri > Perciformes > Anarhichadidae > Anarrhichthys > Anarrhichthys ocellatus. The sequence continues at coordinate 853,403 of NW_022280043.1, forward strand.
CTAAAGCAACGCGCTTCTTAATTACAGCTTGTTATATGCATTATGCGCAATTGACACTGATACAGTAACTTGTTCCTATTTAAATCTAATCATTTTTGCTAAGCTTCCAGTTTATTTATTCAACTGTTGCTCAGCTGGGATCTTCATCTCTTCTTGCCTTTTCAGATGTCAGTCTGGTTGAACCATTGCGAAACGTTTTTTTTTTTCTCAGTGTGCAAAACAAACCCTTCATATGAAATACCATCTATTTTTTAAGATGACTTTCTACAACCTACAAGTATGAAAGACCATTAAAAAATATAGAGTAGTCAGCAGCCATCTGACCAAACCAAGCTTTTTTGACAGGTGATTGCAAACTTTCTAACTGCTCTTTTATTTTCGATCTTAGTTGACAATGCAAATGCAACTTGGGGGTTCAGCGTCTTGCGCAAGGACACTTTTGACATGTGGAGCGAGGGATTTAATGCTCAACCCTGTGATCAGTGGACGACCCGCTCTACTTCCTGGGCCACAGCCACCCGATGGGCTGTACATGCCTGCCGGAGGAAGCAGATGATTGATTCATGAAGCCTGCGAAATCAATACTAACCTGCTCAAGTTGCCACTCATCGCATCAAAGCAATAAAAGCAGTAAACCTCATCTGACTCAGATGCAAACAATGTAAATGTGATGAAGATGGAATGGAAGGAACGGGATAATACATAGGATAACATACATAGGATAAAAGTATTACAAAATGAATTATAAAAAAAGAAAACTATTTCCATGCCAATGTTTAGGCTCCAAGGGAATCACACGCCTCAAAGAATATCTTTGCTGCTGATTATCCAGGGATCCACCACAATGTATTTATATGTTCTAGGCTGATCAATTGCAGGTGCTGGGACAAAAACACTGCGCAATATATCACTCTGCACAAACTGATTAACTTCCCTCCTTTGAACAACACACTCCACACAAACGATAAAACATACAAGCAGTGTGAGAAGGAAAGAAGAAGGAAGAAAAGAAGACCTCCTAATGAGGAGCTTCTTGTCATGATTTTAATTCATTACGAGTGAAAGAATACTGAAGACCGAGATGAAATCTTTTCATGTATTTTAACAACTGTTCATTCTGTTTATTACCATTGTTTCTTGCTGAAAAAAAGACAGGCCTTGTAGAAAAAGAAAACAGTTATCCTAGATGAAGGGAAATGATGAGGCAAAGTTATTCACCGTCCATTGATTTTACTGACACAATCCAGCGCAACTAGGCCGGCTTTTCATTCAGATAGAAAAGCAAATCAATACAAAAGAACTGTCATACAATACAAGTTGTCTAGGCCGCAGCAAATCTAAATATATGTGGGTCTATGTATTGCTAAACAATGACTAAATTATATTTCTCCTAAGGAGCCACAAAGCCAAACAGCACAGTGTTTTATTGCTGTGCTGTAAACTGTTTCCCTTTGAAAACAAAGTGCTTTTGTATCTTCACAGCTTGGTCGACTAAGCAGATCCTCTCCTGGAGTAGAGAGGCAAAAGGGCAACATGTGAAGATGAATCACTGCTGCTCAGTCTACAGAAAAGTGGGCCAGCGCCGAGGTCAAAGGAACACCAGCTGCTACACAAAGTTGTCAGTTCCAAACCAGTAGAGCTGTAGGTTACATCCCAGTTATTGGGACACATACAGTACTCGTGCAGGGGATCCTGCTCTTTGACTTTATCTTACATTTAAAAAAGAAGGTTTACTGTTGCCACGGAAACAGTGATAAGATGAGAGAGATACTTCTTAAAGGTGTTTTTAATTATTTTTTCAATCAGTGTTTATACTCCGTCCGTACTTTGCAGAGAGTGTATAACAACGGGCAAATATCTGTGAAGGGATATGAATTCTGTGTGATAATATCACTTTTGTATCCCTTTTATTTTCTAATTAGTTCAAGAGGCTTTTACTTTTTTGTCTTCACGTAGCAGCCGGGGGAGGCTGATCAAATGGGAAAATACATTTTAAACACTTGAAGTCTTACTGTGGCATTTTCAAATATTCCACCAAATTACCCCACGATGATGGTTAATGGCAGATGATCCTTTAAAGTCGAACAAAATATAAGCCACTGATCCATGTAGAAGCCCCATATACACAAAACCACAGCTATAGCTCTTAAACAACATCTCCCTTATATTTCATTTATTGTAGGATGATAGTCTAAAAACCATTAAACAACAGTTCGACTGACTAAATGTATGTGATTTATTGTGCTTTAGTAATTCTAATCAGTAAAACAAGGCTGGTTAATCTCAGTGAACTCCACTGTGAACTCATCTTTTCACATTGTCTTAGCCTTGCTGGTTGCTTGCGATCACCCTATTCTTCTTTAATTCCAATAAATGTTTTTTTGCAGTAATGAGGCAAATTCAGAGCTCCCCTGTTTCCTTTCATTTGCTGAGAGATCACAAAGCCAATGCATTACACGGGGGTATCTACCGCCCTCCCAGCTGGCTATGGCTAAATGGTGTTTTTGCTCTGCTGAACACTAATCCTTCTGTCAGATAAGGCCCATTATAACAGGGGTGTAGCCAGCCCAGTTCAGTTTGAATAGACATTGAACCCATCTGAAGAAGACAGCGCGGTTCTGCAGGGGACAGCAGTTCAATGCCACAGCTGCATTTGTGCGTTTGCAACGTCACTGCGTGTCTTTCTTGCAGCACAGCGGGACGCTCCTCGCTCTCAATATTCAAAGCAGAGATGGATTCATTAAGGAGCCTCGCTGGCAGAAAAAAAGTGCTCAAAAAGTAGCTTTAATGCAGCTGCTGTTGCTCCACACCTGTCTGGTATAATGTGCAAGGCAAAATCAGATTCAATCATTGTTTATTATTTAACTTAGAGCAGTGAAGTTGCTCATATTTCAACGACAGACAGACAGGAATCAGGCGATAAAGAGAGATAATATATAATGCATCTGACAGCACGAGGACCATTATGTGAGCTGTTATCCTCTACATCTGTACATTAGATTTTATTGCAAAATGAAGGTTGCTCTCGTGAAACTCATTTGGAAGTCAGCACATCCATCATCGGCTCTCCCAGACCCAGACAGCTGCATGGAAATGAGGAGCCAAACAGATGCACTTTATTTGTACGACAGCATACAGGCATTGTTATTTTTCTCTCTCTCTGAAAACGAGGAGTCGGGGCTGGACATCCGCAGCCTGAGGGGATGGGGAATTTCACTTAGAACTGGCTCATATATTGGAGCCCACAATCATTGGTATTCTTTGTAGTGTACTTCAACATCATACATCAGCCATTTTGCCATTATGGTTGGCAATAGAGCACGTGCGATACCATTAGATATAAAACCTCTCAATCCCCAAATTCTCAGAAAGAAAACAACAACTTTATCTTTTTTATTGCATTGTACTCAATGGAAAAGCAACTAACTTCTCACTATTCATGTTGGTGTTTTTTAAATGTGCTCAAGAAGATTGTACACTCGTCTGTTAGTGGCTGTTTGCCAATTATTCCCCTGAAACAGCAACAGTACTTTACACTCAATGGCACAATGCTCACAGATTGACCACCGGGGGCGCTGTGGGATCACAAACACCAGCAGTGAATTTGGTATCCCTTCCTCTTGCTGCTGTAGTGTCTCATGTGCAGCAGCAGAGCCCTTTATTAATGTCACTGTGGGTCTATTTTGTTGATCTGTCAAAGAGGTAACATCTGTCATATAAAGCGAGGAGGAATCTTGGGAGAGTGATGTCAAGGGAATAGACTGAGAGACTGTAGAGTCTTAAGAGTGACTCCACCGCCTGCTCCCTCTCAACATCACACATACCCATGCAGCTTCTACGCCCCTGCTTTAAACCAGCACTTCTATTTTGGTATGTTTGTGCTGTGTACTGCCTGATGTGCATGTCACTATGGGAGGCAACGGTTCACACTAATGAGGTTTTGGGAAGTTTAATGTAAATACATTAATTGATCTGTTTATTTGCACAGGAAGCAAAGTGTGCACCATACAGACTGGAGTTGTGCGATAGGCTGTTATTTTTATTTTTGTTATCTTTTGGGGGATTGTCTTTGATTCCTTCTTTAATATCTGTTTTTGTGATTCAATTCTGAAGCTTTTAGTACCTAGTTTCCGATATTTCATATTTGGTCAGACTGTCCACTTTGATAAACGTTGGTAGGCCCTAAAACACCGGGGACAGAGACAGAAATCAGTCCGAGACATCGGCTGTCCTTTTATCCCTGGTGAAGTCTGGTATATTGTATTCTATTGGAATATTGACTAAACCAAAAAAACTGCTGTTTATACTCAATTTTATCCCTTATCTCAGTGGGGAGCATGCCATTCCTTTGCCCTATTTTCCCCTTAGCACTAAGTTCCCAGTCATCAGTAGCACCTGCATGTCTGCCATTGTTCCGACAGTCCATTATTCCGAAACTTCAATAGTCCGAAAAAATGCCCCATTGGACTGAAAGCCCATCTGCCTGCCAACCTGTCATCCCGAAAAAAAACAGCCATTGCTCCGAAAATACAACAAACAGAAGTGCATGCTAATTATTACGCAGAATGCTACTATGGAGAAGGCACGACTCACCCTACTCGTACTCTGATTGGCTTACCCTGATATTCTTACCCTTACCGATCTCAGTCCTCATGCCTAGACCTAACCAACTATCGAATGTAACGAGTACTGTGTAGTCAGATATTGTTAGCACGATATCTCAAAAGGTTATGGACAGATTTAAACATTAGCCAAGGGTGATGCTAAGGGAATATAGGGCTGAGGGAGGGCTGACCCCTTGGAAAACTAATTACTTATTTATTTTGACAGCAATCAGAATCATGTTGAATAGTTAGAGACAGGTACAACAGTAAATGCTGAACAGGGTATATCGTTTAGTTAATATATTATAATGGGGAAGATGTACCCCTCTGTAGCTAGCTAGGCAATCAAGGTAAAGTTAGCTCGATGAGAAAACGTCATCGTGAGCTGACTTTTTAATGTTTACGGGTAAAAATAACTTTTTTTACTGTAACTCCTCAACATAATACAGTAGACAAACACAATGTTCAATACATTCCTTATACTTTACTCTTGTGTTATTGGATAGGGTAGAAAATAAGAAACCACGTTCAAAACTCTTTATATAGACAACAGAATATTGCTCATAATACAGCCCCATGAACACTGCTTTAGCATGTGCAGAGATCCAATACCTTGGACTCTTTTGGTGTCTGTCTAGCTTGTGACTCCCACAAGGCCTCAAAGTTTTTGTTTTGTTTTGTTTTCTGTTAGCAATGGTCCCAGTACTTCAATGTGTTTTGACCTTCATGAGAATATTTACATTAAGAGTCATTACAGCTACCAACATAACTGTATGCATAAGGTGAATATTTAAAAAAACAAGTCCTCTTTAAACGTCAAACAGATGAATATACAATCAAAGGTATTTTCATCCAAGTGGCCTCTGGTGCCTTGACATAACACAGCAACCCTTCTCCTTAGTAAAGAATGTCAATTTAAGATAATCCATTAAAGTCATCTCTCCTCCTTAAGGATTGAAGGGAAATGACTCAAACTTCCCTGCTGAATAATAAAAAAGGTGATTTTCTATAACCTAAAAATGTTTAAATAAAATATATACTTAAATTAATCTTACTAGGCTAAATTATATACCAACCTGAACAATATCACCTACACGACAGGTGTCCAAACTTTCAGCCTGTAGGTATTCACAGGATAATCTTTATGGATCACTGTTTATGAATGATGTTCTCTTATATTCATCAGCAAATTATTGAGAGCCGCAACACACATATTCAACATCAGATTCATTTTCATCGTACAGTGTCAACCAATTACCAAAATTACTAAAATTGCAATGATTGCTTTCTAATAAATAATGTTTTCTGTCAATCAACTTTATTTAATGTGTCAGATTTCAAGGGTTTTATTAGGTTTACTGTAATCTGTTAATTATGTGAAATATAAAAAACATGAAATGATTAGTGGAGAATTAGAATCAGTTTCTTGTCTGCTTGAAGCTAAAGCCTTTTACAGCATGTCCTTATAGTTTTCGAGGTTTGATATTTCTAAATTTTGGAAGCTGATACAGCTACTTTCAATTAAATCAGGGCTTTCACAGAGACACAAATCCATGAGAGGCTGAATATTTATGAACATAGAGAGCCTGCGCATTATGTTTACCGATTTTGTTACAGACAAATAAAGCAGTAATTGAAGTACTTCAAACTAAATATTTTGTGATGAGAAAATGAAGTCGTGATGATCAGTTTTGCGCAGCACGAGTAAAGTCACAGATACACAGCATGAACTGTGACATCATGATAACAAGCGATAACTAACATCATTAACATAGTTAAGATGTCGTCTGGATGGCCTTTTGTTGTTACAGTACATCGTAATGACATAATTAAATCTTACACAAAACAATAGTGTTTGATATATTAAGAAAGAAGATCATGAATTTGTAACTCATGATCTTTGTGATTTGCGATCTTTATTGTTTCTTAACAACAGCTCAGATACAATACATGTATTAATAATTTGCTGGCATGGTTCCCTCTCCAGCTCTGAAATCCAGGTTCCACATATCACTGTTTCTGTTTTTATGTAAAAAGTTATGCAGACATACAGTAATACGTCCCTCTTAATTAATACAAAAGATATACTGTAAAGATGAGAAAGACCCCATATTGAATGGGCCTGATACAATTATTTTTGCAGTTCAATATACACACACTGTATATGCCTCACAGACTCTCTGAATATTTTCTTGAGTTGAATGTTAGACAATAATATTTGAAATTGAGTTGGTTATAAAGGATTATTCTAACTTTAGAGAAACCACGCTCTGTAATATTTTGGGGAACCTGTCACTGAATATAATCTCTTATCTGGGATTGTGAATTTATTCGATGAAAAGGGATTATGCAATTTAATCTTAACAGAGGTTTTCGTTGTGAAATAAATTATTTTTCCTACCTTACTTCATCAATAAAAAATGATTTGAGTGAGGATTTTGCCACCTCTGAATGAGACGGGTATGAATGTAAATCTTCAACATGCATTCAAAAGCACAACAGAGGGGAATCGCTTCCCTTTCTCTGTGAATATTTCCTGTTTCCTTTCATCAGCTATATGTGCTAAGCTTAATCAGTCGAAGTGAAGATAAATCCATTCATGGGAAAGCCACACACAACCATTAATCAGTTTGTTTTAAGATTCGTATCCAACATATTCATAACACAGCTTCTAATATGTTGCTTAATATCTAATAGCAGAAATTATGAGGATTTTAACTAGGAATGAAATGATGTGCTCATGAACTTCATGTGAAAGTGTTATGGAGTTAAATTGTTAAAAGACAGTACAAAGCGGAAGCCTTTTAAAAACAAAATATGAAAAGTTATGTTCCCGAAGATGATTTATGTGTTTTTAATCCTTTAACAGCACATATAACAACTCACTTAAGATAAGAGTTGACTTTCACCTTTATAAATCCTATACATCACATAATACTAATGATAATTATTTGTATTACTGCACATGTCGTTAGACCGCAATTCCAGAGGTCAAACTCAATGCCGTCCTTAATTATTTCATCACTGGTATCATATTATTCTTCAGTAGAGAGAAACAATCCATTTAACAATCAATCCCAGTACATCATAAATCACATGATTTATGATGTATGTATGATGTATGTATGATGTATCATGAGGTGTTGATGCTGAAAGACAAAATCATGTTGGTCAAAGACTCATCAGAGCTGCCTGGCTGGCTATCCATATCTACAGCGGACACCCTCAGGTTTTGTTCCACCTCCCTTGGGGAACAGTGAGATTTGTCCACAACCGCGTACACCATCCCCCCCTGAGGAGCAACGCAGTGGCTCTTTATGATGTCGTAAGATAACCTTCGTGTATCTGGGTAGTACGCGAGAAGACTACACTTCAGACTGTCCGTGGTTGTATCTCCCGATCATTCCAGTATCAGATAAATAGGCTGCTTAAACTCCCAGCAGAGACAGATTTTTTTTTTTTGCTAAAGTCACCTATATGGTCTGGACTTATCTCAGCTGGACCTGAGAATTTCTGGCCTAAATCTAAAACCAGAATCAGCACAGCCACATAATATCGCAGAATCGGAGGAAATTCCGCAAGTGAAAATCCAGCTCCTGAGAGGAGGGTGATGGATATGATTCAGCAGCATAAGACTGTAGGATACGCATGTTGAAGTGTTACAAGAATGATAGATGTTGACAGAAGGAAGATAGTAGAGGTTTAATTTCACTGAGATGAGAAAGGGGCTCGGTTTGTTGACCAAGCTCCTTTTGAAGTACAGACATCCTCCGATCTCTATCCAGGATTTTCTCTATAATCCTGTCTTTCAATTTAGTGCCTCAATCCCGTGTTTGCTGAGGTAAACAACCTGGCCAGCCACAATTTCCTCTCTGTAGCTTGTTACACCCACCCCTGTCATGTTCTCACACAGATGGATGCATGACTAACTGAATAAGGTCTGCATAGAAATGTCCTCAAACTTAGTCAAAGCTGGAAACATTACGGAAGAAAATATCCAATTTACAGCCTTGTTTTGAAATATGAATCACATGTCTAAAATGCCCCATAATACCAACGTAATATTTTGACTTTTCATAAGAACAGGTATAACTAGATTTAATTAAGACTCGATTCCATTCAGATGTGCCAGTGAGCCAGGATGCACAATCTATTACCAGGGCAGCTCAAAGCTCTATATTGGTAAGTTGTTTAATGTACACTAGCAAAATGAACATACAGATCATATCTTTAAATTGTTTAATTTGTTTAATTTGTTTTTTTCAACAATTCCAACGATTAAAATACAACTTCCGCTCATACAGTGGCAACTAAAGCATAATTCAACTACAAAGTGACTTTGTTGCCTGGACCTAACTTCCTGGCAAGACAGACGTTTATTTTGAAAGAGACTATGCATGTAACAAGTGGAAACTGACACGGCGTCCCTGCCTGGAGGGTTACCTAGAGCGCCATAGTTTGAAGTTTGGGCCACTGACCAAGCGTCGATATTTGTCAAGTTGGGAGTGAGAATGTGTTTGGGAAACACTGGCTGTGTCCAGAGATTGCAAAATCTGCACACCAGCACCTCTTAAGCTCACTGATCAACATTTTGTCTTGTTTGTTTTATCTGTACATGTGGGTTTAAGTGTTGAAATGAGCATTGTGGATTTATGTTTCATCGTGGCGCAGTAACTACATGGAGTCCTGTCAACGTGAGCAGAGTATAGAAATAGTACGGCACCTAACCCCCCCCCCCCCCACCCCCCCCCCCCACCCCCACCCCACC
>NW_022280043.1:862874-864524 GCF_004355925.1 Anarrhichthys ocellatus
AATACACTGTCGGCCGGACCACCGAAAAGAAAAAAAAAAAAAAAACCCCCCCCCCCCCCCCCCCCCCCCCCCCCCCCGATAAAATCACAATGTGCTATGTTTTACACTTCAATTTTTGTACGGTTTTAAGAAACAAGATATAACGTGTTGACTATTACCAATTAGGAATTTTAGAAGAAATAAGATTGAAGTTATTTAGTACATGGTATTTTAGAGGAGAGGAGAAAGACTTATACTAAAAGTATTTTGTAGGTAATTAATCACTTATACAAATTACTTATAGTCAGGTACGTGCTAAGTTAGCTAGATAAGTATTTATATTTACTGATTCTTACAATTATTTTACACTGTAAGGAGGACTTACATGGTAAATGTTGGGTAATACACTATACGTCGCTGGCTGTATTATAAAGTGTTACCCAGTTTAATTTGTAACCTGTGTGGGCTGATGAACATTGTGATTTCTGTCAGTAGGAGAAGAACCTGAGGACAGCAGTATCAAAGTACTATGGCTTGTCAAATACATCGACTTTCACAGTTTTCAGCTACAGTGAATCAGAGGTGTTGGGAAGTCATGTTGGATTTCAGTAATCACCCCATCGACTGCAGGTTGTTCTCTGAATAGACCTCGGATGTACATGCTGGCGCTCATGGTGGGGCTGGAGTTATTAAAGGGTGGAAGCACAATGGTGGGAGACAGACTGCTCCTGTGACACCTTTGAAATGGAAAAAAATAATGGATTTAAATTGCTCACATATATGCAGCTTGTACAACGATCATCGTGCATTTGATTTTCTTTTTTCATGCCATTTCCCATGAAGCAAATGAAAGCTTTGCTCGTTTCAGCCTGGCATTCAGGCGAAAGTAAATTGCAGGTAATGGTGGTTTTCAGCTGAATGCTGTGAGCCGTCTAGAATAGAAAATTATATTAAATGCATCAGGGTTTAGCACTTATATATACCATTCCATCTCTTGATTTTTTTGTTCTCTCGCTGTCAGGTTTTTCTGGAGATATTTTAGCAAAGTTTGCATAGTGCAAGGGTTGCTATATTATTTTCTCCATTGAATATAAGCCCACAGTCCAAGTAAGTAACCATTATTAAAACACTTACTCTCTAAAATAATGGTGAAGTTAAAATGTTCTAAACTTTTGTACTGTATTGGTAAGTGTCACCCTGTTTCCTAATGCTGCCCAGAGAGACACAGAGCCAGTTTCATTTACAGTTTATTGATTTATGTTTAAACTGATAATGATGACTTTGCCTTCAGTTCAGATATTTATATTTTTGGAGTTTGTTATGCCACCGCAAAGCCAAGAAAAGTAAGCCGCAGAAACGTCAAAGCAAGAGAAACAGGAATGAGTTTTGGTCTTGTCAATGATTAACAGTGAATGAGAAAAAGAAAATTGATGATAGGCCACAGACAGATTGCTGAAATGGGCAAGAACATATTAAGACAAAGGGGAAGCTACAAGAAATGAGACAGGTTTTATTAAATTAATCTGGACAGGAATAGTGTGCGGAGGTTTCTGCGACAGCTGATGAGCCTGCTGCTATAGATAGCTGCTTTGGTAGGGAACTGGTCTGCAGTAAAACAGCAGTCCTCTCTCTCTCTCTCTCTCTCTCTCTCTCTCTCTCTCTCTCTCTCTC
>NW_022280043.1:864534-918668 GCF_004355925.1 Anarrhichthys ocellatus
CTCTCTCTCTCTCTCTCTCTCTCTCTCTCTCTCTCTCTCTCTCTCTCTCTCTCTCTCTCTCTCTCTCTCCTCCATAGACAGGCCTTAAAACTGGCATCAAACTGCTGTCAGCTCACTCTCACACATCAGAAGAACATTCTCAGAGGTCAGGCTGCATCACCTGTCAGACCCCAACAGGGACCACCACCATGACAGAAGGGGTGAGAAGAGAAGGTAAGCTGCTGAGGAATTTAGAAAACTAAATACCATATGACAAAGTCTACAGCAATCAATCCATGTTTGAGCAGAGATCTTTTTTTTTCTTCATTATCTATTGATGTTTGAAGAAAAATGGGATAATGATCTGAATTTAAGAAAATAAGTATGTCTGTAGATGTGTGACAATAATAACATTATGCACATTGCAAGTTATCTAACTCATCCAATGACGTGCCACCTGTATGCATTTAGTCCTCAGGAAAAAAAACACCAAAATTAACGTATCAGTGAAATTGTGATGGTTTCTTTGATCTCTATATGTGCTGTTGTTTGATAAAGGGCACCAAGCCAACATGTATGATGTGTTGTTGTTTTATTTGTATCTAATCTTACAGTAGGACTCAATCATGCTCCACATGCTGAAAATATCACCGCATAAAAGGGAACAGCCACCTCCAACTGTGACAAAGAAGGTAAAGGTTAAAGTGTTATCCATCCATCCAGTGTGCCAGTATGTTAGAGTATCTTGTTTATTCCCCGCTGGTATTCACAGACAATTCAAAGCCTCTGGTATATCAGATCATTTGCCCTTTTTTCTTCTCCTGCCATTTGGCCCCATCATTCTTGGCTGTCTTATCTCTGACGGGAAGGACCAGCGCCCTCTCCCTCCATCTTACACCTTCCATCTTACAGCTCTGACCTCCAGGCAGATCTGCCATCTCCTCAAAGGCATAAAGTATGTGCATAATTTCATAGTTTTCTCAACAGAAAATAGGACAGGATGGTGTTACTTATATCGACTTGTGAAATAGATTGTTGACTTTAAATTATTGTCTAGAGTTTGATCAACTTTATGGAAATAAGTGTATCAATCAATAAAGTCTCATTGTGGAAATGTGTTGGTGGACAAACAAACGGCTACATTTGCAGTGGTATTACAGAATAGCAACACAACATTTCATTTATAAAAAAAAGAAGCCCTATCTTTTGATTGCCGAAAAAGGTGCTGATTGTCATTCATTTCAGACTGAGTAAGAAGCATCACTTTACTAAGAGTTTTCTAAATAAGAACCAACAGAACTCCAAAATGTCAAATGAATACAGAAACTTTACCAACAGTGTAACATTGAAGCAGAACTTAACCTTCAGGGTTGAAAAGCTTAAATGAATCACTGCATGTTGTGATACCGTGTAACAATGATATCAACTTTGCATGTCTAGTAAAAAAGTGAAAGAATTCCCTCTTTTCAGCAGTATTCTTTCATCTGTGTGACAAAGATATTTTTCACACAAAAAGAGAGCAGATTATTCAGTGTTGTTTATACAGCAACAGGCAGAAAATACAATGGTGAAAGGAATTTGGGTATTTTCTGAATCCTAACACAGGAATGGTCAGGATCTCTGTTTAATCACACTTTCCCTTGACCGCCTTCTGCATAAAACAGTAGTTCTTGTGATTAAAAAAATACTCTTGGGCTCATGAAAGCACTTTGCCAATTTCATTTTTGGAAACATTAGCTGTTCATGTAGTACTGTTGTGTTTCCTGCTGCTTTTGTATGTATCTTGATTCGTCCCCTACAAATCTTTAACTCTCCAGTAATTGCAAATACTTAAGTGTGCACCTTTACATTATCTTACCATTAGGCAATCATGCAAAGCCTTGAACAAATAAATCACTGTTGTTTGCTAATGAAGGCATTAGAATCCTGCATTCAAGCCAGAAACACCCTGGGCCTTGTTTGTATTAGAGAGGATGATTAGTACCTCGTCTGATTTTCTACTGTAATAGAGAGGGAGCTGCACCAGCAGTGCTCTGCTTTCAATATAATTAAGGAATAATGGTACAAACAGTAATGTCTTACAAGCCAATAATGGAGGCCTTCAGTCAATACGTATTGATCTAGGAGTCACCTCATTAATGACTGAGGCTAAACCTTATGGTGATTTTGTCTTAGAGAGCCAAAGCAGCAGGCTGTTGTCTGAATGAAAACCATGTTAATATACTGCAATGTCTGAGTATCTAACTTGAACAGTAAATCTACACCAGATTTTAGTTGTTTACTTAGAGCTAAAGAGTCAGTTCACCCATTTACACACATACAAATGTGATATGTCTTCGATTTCTTCCACCACCTCAAACAACTTCGGCAAATTAAATTATATTGTGGTGCTCAAGTCATTAAAAATCATGGCTGGAGTGAAACTAAAATAAATACTTTCAAATTTTAGGAAACGTGCTCTCGTAGCGAGAGTTAGATGCGAAGATTGGTACCACTTCCATGTTTGTACGGTAAATAGGAAGATAGTTTAGCTTAAAGTCTGGAAGCTAGCCCAGCTCGGTCCAACTGTTAAAAAATTGATTTACCATCACCTCTAAAGCTCACTTATTAACACGTTAAATATTGTTTGTTTGCCAAAAATTGTCTAGCAAATGAGCTATAAAACAACAAAAATTTAACAAACCATATAACGTGCTAGTTACTGAGTTAAAGGTGTTGGCTAGCTGTTTCCCTCTGTTTCCAGTCTATGTGCTAAGCTAAGCTAACCAGCACTTTGTGGTAGCTTCATGTTTAGTGTGCCCACATGAGAGTGGTATTGACAGTCTTCTCATCTAACTGTATTTCCTAAAACGTAACATTTTTCCTGCTTACATTGCAGTGTAGAAACATATTTTACAGAAAAGAACATACTAAGCAGGACTAATCATATAGGCTACATCTCCAAGCAGTAAAAAAAAAAAAGGAAAAATATGACTTACACAAAAGTTAGCTTTGTTTTGACAGGTACAAGTCAGTTGCTTAACACAGAGTTATACTGTTTCAGAAACTTTTCAGATAATGCTTATGTATTAGAAGACATGTTTTGCATTACATGCACAATTTTAAGGGCTATCAATGTTTCGGTACACAGTAATACCGTCTCCCAGTGAAAACAAATGCTGTAAATTCCTGCAACATGATATGAAAAAGATTCAGCCACATACCAGTAGCAGGACTGCTAACCTGCAAATGCACCATGTTGGTTTTGTCAGAGGCAACCAAAAGGAACCATCATTTAATGATTGCAGTTTGACATAATATGTGTTTCTGTGCAACTCGCTAATCCTCAGCATTGTAATTGTTGTCGGCACACAGGGTTGTCAGAGCATAGAAATACCCTTATTAGCTCTCACCTTACACCAGTCAACTCTGTTCGCAGGCATTTCACAGAGCCTTAAGTTTTGCCTTCTCATTAGTTACACAAGAGACCCAAGGTGTTATCCTTCCATTTAAGCTTGTTATTTAACTCAAGGGATGGGCCGCTGCTCCTTCATTGTTACGCCGCAGCTGCTTTCAAATAGAAACTAAGAACTTGTGAATGTAACGTAATAAACAGTTTGAATAACTGAAATAAACTCAAACACAAAAACATTACATTTAAATTGAATTGTTATAAGGATAGGTTAAAGTCACTCAATGACATCACTGATATTAAACCTTTAGTTCAATCTAATAGACGCACAAAATTCACAAAAGTCACAAAATTACCAGCAGTGGTAGGAAAAATGTGTGAGACTTGCCCCATTCTACAGCTTTTTACAATGCACAACTCATTTTCCCTGTGGATAGATACAAATATAAGTTTATGGAAAAGAATGGATCATAATGAATAGTTATGTCTGCATGTTACAAAGAAAGTAATACATTAATTAAGTTGTTATACAAATGTAGATGTTCAAATATATGTATAAAAACATTTGAACACTTTATGGATTTCTCACCCATTGTAGCAATTGTCAGAATTCATAGTTTAACTTGCTGTAAAATACAATAAATTAAAAATGCTACTGATGACCTTTCTAACTCGGGGGAACTACTGCAAAGGTCTTTTATGACTCACCATGACCATCTGTACTGTGAGCCTCTGCTCCTGACTCTCTAAAAGCACCACTGCTTGTCAGACTAAACGGTCAGGAAATATAAAGCCGCTGATAGAGGCCTGAGAACGTTTCCTCACATTAACGCAGTGAACCCACAGACGCATATTAGAGCAGGCAGTAGCACTGCATCACATCCTTTGTAGTTATTGGTGAAAGGGCAGCCATCTCTGTCGTCTCAATGTCTTTATCCACATGAAATAATAATGTCACTATTGCAGCGCACGGAATAGAAATATCCAAAGGGTGCAGACTGAGTTGTCACAAGGCTAAGCAACTCTAACTATGCTACTCACAACACAGAACAACAGGGGGAAGAGAGTAATCGAGACTACTTACTGCTTTTGGTGCATAGATTAACAAGATGTAAATTTCATGAAAACAGTTGTGCTTAGGGGTTTGTGTGAGTGTGTGTGTGTGTGTGTGTGTGTGTGTGTGTGCGTGTGTGTGTGTGTGTGTGTGTGTGTGTGTGTGTGTGTGTGTGTGTGTGTGTTATTTTCCTTCAAAGCAAGGATAGATTGTAAATCATACGACTATGAAAGAATCTTGGTGTCAGCAATTTCCAGCCATTAGAAGGCCTTCAACTCTTCAATAATAGATAAGGCCTAATGGCTTCTTTGCTGCTGCTTCAGGCTGTGTTTGACATGTAGTGAGATAATCAATGTAAAAGATTGCTGAAGACATGGGTCACATGGTTAACATCCTATTTTGCTGCTAAAAAAAATCCACCTTGTTTCCTGGTATCCTTTGGGTGGTACCTGTCTGTTTGTTTTCAACATGTGTCAATTAACTTAATTAAGTCTTGCACTGAGCATAACATTTCAGGAGCCTCCTATACTTGCTCCTTTTGCAGAAGAGCAACACATGCGCTGATTTACTGTAAATAGCTCACTCATGCATAGCCAAACATAATTGGTGACAGCTTAGACGTTGAAATGACAGCTGATTCCTGTTAAACTGCCCTTTAATGAGATCCAGTTGGATGGACAGCTTTTGCGCGCAGTCAGTATCTGACATATGCATATAAAAATCACCTTGTGGTGTTGGCATCAGGTTACCTTCATGTATGCAAGTATGCAGCCATTCTCAATTTTATTAACACCTGTGATTTTCCTTATGTGACATGTCAAAATGTTTTCTGTGAAAACGGTCTTTTACCATTAATTTAGATCCCCGGTTTGATTGTCCTTTTGCTCCACAAAACGTTTTGAAATCACTGGTCCTGGACCAGCCTCCAGCAAGGACCTGGCCCTCTACCCCAAACTCTCCGGCATGCTCCACGGGCCAAGAGCCAGCCCTGCATGGGCCCCTTAACTTAATAAGGTGCTGTGACTGAAACACAACCATAAAAAGTTGATGTTTTTTTTCGCCATGAGCGGATATTGCGGTAGAGACGAAATTAAATACTTTGTCAGTCAACATTTTACTGATGGTGACAACATTATGCTACTGGCCATATATGTTAATTAACAACATATTAGTGTATACAGTAAGTACTACATAGTGTTATATGAGTAGTAGTAGTATATAAATGTAATTTCTAGGAGACAGGGTTGCCCTCATGACCCCTGTTACTGCATCAACACGTGTATCCTTTGTGTGGATAATTGTAGCCTGCCTACAAAACATAGAGTATAGATAACATTGAGATAATTCTGTTTTAGTTCTGTAGAGAGAACAGATGAAATATTCTCCCATTCTGAAACAACCCAAACCTTAAAGATTCACTTGATGTATCACATCTCAGTGTTTTCTAAATGTTTTTTGTTTTTTTTTCAATTTTCTGCAGCAATTGACACAAGTTCTGTGCTTGAGTGATTTCGCTGCTTGGGCCTTCTGCCTGTGTGTACATTCGATAAGGCAGGTGGTTGTTAAACAAGGCGGACATTAGTCAGGACTTATGCACTGAGATTGAGGTGAGGCAGTATAAACAGATCCTGTTAATGGGTCCCTCCCTCTGGGTCCGCTGTGCACTGAGGCAGAGAGATAGCCACAGACCCTCCCATCCTCCTGAAACACTGCTCCAAGAAAATTAGAAGCAGATTATTGAGGAGCAGCTTTCCTGGTAACGCCTTACAATGCAGTACACAAAAATGAGAGTAGTTATGGAGGGACAAGTGAGGAAGAAATCAGCACCCGATGATAAATAAAACGATAATGAGCAGTTCCTGAATAACTGAATTGAGGACTACAAAGTAGATAATGATGAGAACAGACTGGGAGTCACTATATTAATGCATCATCAGGTAATGATTAGTTCATATACGTATAGCTGTGAATGGGAATATCGACAGCTTTCTTCATTTTGCCATTTCTGATTTACTCTAAACCAGCTGCTCGGCAGCACAAACTACGAACAAGTCATTAATTGCTGATTACTTAATCATTAAATATTATTTTTGTACACCCTTAGTATCACACCGAGTAGTAACTAAACAGTTCCTCATTAATTCACGATTATAGGACCAGTACTTACCCAATTTATTTATGACGTTTGTACTGCACAGCTGCTGGTGCATTAATATAGTATCTCCCAGTCTGTTCTCCAGTAACTCATCATTATCCACTATAAAGTCCTCGTTTCAGAGTTATACAGGAACTACTTATTAACAATTCACAAATTATTGTTTTGTGTTGAATGTAGTGTTTTGTTCTTTATTCGTTTGCTTTGTTAACCACTCCCATTTTTGTGTATTGTATTGTGAATTGTTACAGCTTTCCTGGCTATCTGATACGGTGCAGTGCATTCTTCATTCCTTCACATGGATCATTTCAAATTGCTTTAGTTTTTCAGGGGCTTTTGATGATCATAGAACAGTGAGGGGCAGAAACACAAGAGCACTTGATAACTAAATCATGTCTGCTAAAAAAGTAGATTAAGCTGTTTTCACTAAACCTTTGCATTCACATTGTTTTATCAGACAAAATGTATCAGAGGGTATTGGCAATGTTCACAAACATCAGAAACCAAATTTCTTTGGCGCTGGTTAGAAAAAAAAGTGGAAACTCAAGCTATATGTTAAATAAGTCAAAACATTTTGAACCACAACCATTTTATTACAGTTCTCTTTCCATTGTGACAATCTATTGGGTTCAAAACCTGTTTGAAGTACTGCTCTCCAGCACACACTAAAGGAGCAAAACAAATCAAGCAGCTGCACCCACAAAATGTGAAGAAACAAGCCTTTAACACAACATACTGTATAACACACATACTGCATTTACACATCATTAAATAGCTTTGATCAAACAATTACCATGGCATCTCACTTACAGGTGTCTGCCACGGTTTATACATACATAACAATCAGAAGGTGTGAAGTGAAAGAGCTCATTTCTACGGCTCTTGTATGTTAGTGTGAATGTAAACATTAATGTTGACTGCTGTCAGTGGTGTTTGAAATGTGTCGTGACAACGTTCCACAGTTTGTGATGCTTTTCTGAGACATGAGAGCCGGCAGAAAATCTCCCAATGCTACTTGTAATAACGCTAGGAAGTTGACGTGAAATGTCTTTCCCAGTTGGAAGCTTGTGTGAGAACATCTGATAAGACACGAACATGACATTGGAGTTCTGTCCCAATTAAAATATCCATTACATCCTCAGTTTATTATGTATTATACAGTATACACTGTATGTTTTAATCAATGATCAAAAACAGGATGAGGTCAGAATACATTGCAAAGTGTGTTTAACTGCAATGTACTTTGTGTTTAGTGCTAATTAGCATATATTGTAGCATGCTAAGATGGAAACATATTATTACAATCCACTTAATACCATGTGTTTTTTGGTGTCTGTCATAACAGACCAGTAATTACTGCCTGCTTAGATACCAGAAAGGCATTCAACCCTCTTCCCCCAAACCTTAATCCATAGATCGTAATATACAGATTATTTTAGTCATGGGTCATCTGTGCAAAGGTGGGAGGTAATGAAGAGGAGAAATTACTGGAGTAGAAAGATGTTTAAAATATTGGAAAGGAGGGGAAATTAAAAGCTTCGCCGGGCTACTTTGCCAAGTCGCCCGGTACACTGACAGTCTCTGTGGACGCTCCACCGACAGCTGAACGCGTCTGATAAGAAGCGAGCCAAGACACAGCAGCACAAAGAGAGGTACGAAGACTTACATTAAGAGGGATGACAGAGAAGGAGGGAGGGATAATTCTATAGAGAACTTTGACTATCACGCAATATTGTTATTTTGATGCCCGGAGGAAACATCTACTTTAAAAATGACGTCAAATTAGTTTGAGATGTCTTCTGAGTTTAATTTACTTAATTAAGAGGAAAATGCGTTCTCTGACCACACGCTAGCGAGGAATTGCTTTTAAATACGTCAAAATAAAACGTGCTTCAAGGCGCAATAGAAGGTGAAAGAAGACGCAGAGAGGGTCTATGTACTGTATAATATATCCATAACAACAAGGTCTAAAATAATATTTGCCAATTGCAATTTTTAGCATGTAGTGCTTTGTGGGGCAATGGCCATGCCTAGTATACATGGCTCAAATCAGAGTCAGAATCAGCTTTATTGGCCATGTATGCGTACGCAAACAAGGAATTTGACTCCGGTTTTCACGTTGCTCTCAACATACATACAGTACATAGAACATACAAATAAACAGCAAAAATATAAGAAATAAAAACAAGGACATTAAAGACAACAAAGTAGAAAAGAGGTAAGCTTAAACATTTAAACATGTAACTACTATGTACAATATAAATATATATCCAAAAGTGTATAATATACACTTTTGGATATATTTATATTTATATATAGTGCAAATACAGTATGTCTGATTAATTGTTCATCAGAGTGACGGCCAGTGGAAAGAAGTCAATGGGAGTCAAATTGCTATTGTTGTCAGTTAGTTCCTTCGCTCATTAAAGCATACCGTCCCTGTACTTGTACTCATCTCAAATTTCATCCATCAGGGCTTCAACAGAGATCACATGAATCCACTCCTGGCTTCCCTGGTGACCTGTTAGCTACATCATTATTTTAAAGATTTTAAAATGTATACATATCTGGTGACCAGCTTAACATCATTTTTTTTTTTTTTTACCCCATATGACCAAGAGTGCAGCATAATAGTGTATCTCAATATTTTAATATTGAGAATCACATTTATTATCATCATGGTGTAGTAGTTGTGAGAAATGCTACTAATATTATAATTACATTTCTGTACTTCAGAGGATAACACAACTGTTTAAGGATGTTGTGGTTAACAAAATGAAATGTTTTATTCTGCTAGGTCTTTCTGAAGTCAGGAAATAAACAACATCCACAAAGTTCACCCACAGGCCTTCAATATGACTGTGGAGATTAGAATGCAAATTAATTAGAAAGGTGTTTTTTGTTCACTCCCAATCTTCACCTAAAAAGCTCAGGTTTGTAGAGGTCTGCTTTATTTTTCTCCCAATGCCTCCATGGCTCAACAAACGGAAGCGGTTTTATTATAATTGACTGAGTGAAATGTTAAATTCAGCACATAAAAGGGTAAAACATTTTGGGTCAGTGAATTTGAATATTTTCTTCTGGACCTCAGTGGAATTATGTGTGAGCATAGGTGGCTCACATTATCAAGCTGAAAATACAACCAATGCTCCTTTTGGTCTGGCACAGCACGTAGCTGCTTTAAATACAAACTTTATCTCTGAAATAAACAAGAGTGGAAAGAATGCATTTGGACCGAGCACTCGCACAGAGGAGATGATGTTGCCCAATAGTGTTCACATCTGACAGGGGGTGTTTTGATCCTCATTCTTCCTGAAATGCTTTGTTTTTATTTACCATATCCCTTTGCAAGCTATTTTCACAGTTTTCTTCCTGCTCCTCTGTTTTCCTGCTGCACTGTAGCTGGCTGCGATGGAGGAACGAGCGGTCTCAAAAGAAATTACTTTGCAAAGTAGTTTTTGTCTCCGAGAACAAAAAGTATCGCAATTTACTTTTGCATTAGATATCGTCATCTTCACATGCTCAACCAGGGTGAAAGATGCATTCTGCTGTTTTGCAACACCTTTTCTCTCTTTGAGCAGTGAGTGTTAATGAAGGTTTAAACCTGTCTCCAACTCTCTACAGTGTCGGTTACCTCGCAGTCTTTTTGTGTACCTGCAATATCCGGAGCCACTGTAAACTTCAAACAGTGCCTTGTATACATTCAGCAATCTATGCTCATCCACTATGCCCACCTTATTCCTTTGATCTACTGCCCACCCAACTAAGTTCTTTCCCCTGACAGCAGGGTTTGTCAAGAGGACTAACAGGGGGGTACAGGACTATTTCCAGCAGACTGTTTGTACCACCTATTGCAACCAAGAGGAGAGCTTGCAAGTCAGCTATAGTACTGGGAGTTTACATTGTTTTTCTTTTTCAGGGTTATGATCTCATCACAAAGATGACAGTAGCTTTTCAAGTTGCAAAACATTCAGAAAGAGACACATTCTTCTTCATTGTTTGCTGTATTGTTTGTGAACGCAAAGCAGTGCAAGGCTTTGCATGCAGCCGTTTAAATTCTTTAACAAATAAGTGTCCGTTCATCAACAACGGTGATCTGAAATTTGCAATCAATCCTCTGCTTTGGCTGTGTAGTTTGTTCAGATTGAGTTCATTTTGTAATGTAATTTTTAAGATTGTTAGCCTTCCCACTGCTTATTTAACACAGTGATCGCTAGACTTACAGCCGAAACCTTCAACTTCTTGTGTAACATTTGAAATGTTTACACCTTGAATTAATAGCTTGACATTTTAGAAAAACATTTTTTTCACTTTTGTTTTAAGAATTCCACCACTCAGGTCTACATGATAAATAAAAAGAGCTAGCCGTCCATAAAATTTCAACTGAAATGTCAAACTATTACTTTACACTAACAAACCATAACTTGAGAAGTCTTGCTGCAAGGAACTTGAAATGTCCTTTTGGGAATTCCACGGGGTCCCCAAAATATAAGTAGTAATTTGATTTAGAAAATTATTTATTTTCTCCATCTATCAACGAATTTGAACATTATCATAAAGTTATGTATATAGTTGCATTAAAAAAAATCTTTGATTCAGAAAAATCTTGGCTGGAGTTTCATGGGATGAAATAGGAAATTAAAAGGGCCAAAGGACTAATGTGGATTTATTTTGTGTGGGACTGTACATCCTGGATTTAGTTACTTCAAGGTTCAAACCTCTTTTTTCCCTTGGTGAGACTCTTTGCCTTTGCCCATGACATGTATTTGTCCTCCACACAATGAAATCTAGAGGGAACATTAATCAGGCGGTGTTCATGATACTGTTGAACATGATGTCTCAGGTGCTCGAGTATTTCAGGCCCCACAGTTCTGATTTAGATGAAATTTCGCCAGATGATGCGGCACTACTGTGGAGATTGAAATATAAACTGTTGAGCTGATGGGGATATTAAAATGTGTAAGTTTCAAAGGGTCTAGCTCTTCCACCGTATTTGACATAGACTGTCAATTGCTACACATCAGATTACAAAAGATTAGCTTCAAACTGATTGGCCTAATAAAGTTGTATCTTATACAATCTTTATTATGATGATACATGGAGATATCTACAGTATAAAGCAGTTTTGGCAATATATTCCTATGTAGAGCTGGGATGGATGATGCTTTGAACAAAACCTTGTATTTCCCTAATCTGTAATAGACACCATTGGTCATTTTGATAGCAACCTAAAAGGTCTTTAGTAAGTCATGGTGAAACTGCAGAAAGAAGTAAATGTTTTCTGAGGTGTTTGCATGTTTGAATCAACAGAGTACCACCATATGTGACAACAAGTACAGTGTTTGCCTTTGCAACTGGCACCATGTGAGGGGAAGCACTGTGAAAATGATGAATTTTTACAAGGATTAATTATCTCTCACCCATTCCACCAAGGGAGAATCCCCATATGGAGTTTTCAGTAAATGAATTAAACTCACAGATGTTTCAGCATCTGGTTGATCCTTTTGGCATTTGCCAAGGCAGAATAAATCACCAAGGGGGGGACTGTACATGATCTGTCCCCCTGATTTTGCTTGCACAATTAGGCACTTCAAAGGTCTATTGCTTAGACTACACATCAGCGAAATAAGTGCCTGACGGGCCCTGCCTTCAGCTTGCTGTTGGTCTGAATTCATTCTGAAGTTTACCACTTGGTTGCCAGGCATGTCACGCAAACAGTAGGATATCAAGGAAGCTAGTTTACCACCTGGATTAATTATCTGTACATAATTCCTATCATAAAGTTCAGGTAGTGACTGTTCCAAAGCTTTGGTGCACTTTGAGTGTCAAGGGTTCAAAACCAGCTTAGAACCTCTCACGTCATTGATGAGGTTTTTTCGATTCATATACTATGACTTTGTACGGCATTCTCTACCACGACGTTTTATCGGCATTCAATAGTCTTACTTTTTATTAATTCTTTTTAGATTTCTTTTGACATAATATAGCTACTATGACTTTTTAAAAACCTTTTTCGACATACTGTATTTTTACTTTTTATAATACTTTTGTGTACACTTTAGTGTATAATGGGATGATTTTAATCAGTCAATATTGCGCTAAAATTACTGTGGCTAAAGTGTGTCCCACACCGGGAAAAAGTCAGCATCCTTACCAGTTGGTGATCCATGTAAATGAAGAGGCAACATTGTACTTGTGTTGTGTTTGTGAAGTGTCAACTTCCCCCAAATCAAAAGAAAAACAGCAGAACAGAGCACCCACTATGTTAGCCTAAACTCTGGTAGTGTCCAGGATTGGGAACAGGAAGCTATTCTATTTTTTATGTAACCCAACAAACTAATGTAATTAGTTAGTTCATTGTTGGCCTTGGAAATATCACTCCGTTAGTAGTTAACTAGTAAGCAGGGCATGCTTTTACAGCCCCATGAACACAGCATTGACATGTTGAAATCCAAAGATTGACGTGCCACCAAACAAAGTTAAGGTTGCTTAACTATGATTGGATAATCCCTATCTGTGGGATGGGTCAATCTGTCAATTAACCCCAAAACCAACACACACTAGTGTCACATTCATGATGAAGATTACATACAACAACAAATGACATCATTATTATTCCAGAATATCAGTTCCACTGGTTTTCCCAGTTTTATATTGCTCTTACCAGCTTGATAAATAGAAATAACATCCCCCAATATAGTTCATACAATACTAGTGATGTAGCACCCATCGTGTAGCGGGTAAATATTCAGCCAGAGCCAGAACTGAGACATTTCCCATTTGGTTAACAACATGTGTATCACTTATTATACTTTGTCACTGTGTAATTAAACTGAAGCTAAATGAAATGAGAGTGTTGTAATTATTTTAAGTGTCTCCTCTTTTGTTTGAAAAAGGGGTTTATATTTTACTGCAGCTCAAATAAACAAACACATAAAATAAGTCTGAGTAGACAAATTACATGGTTTTCATCAGAACTGCTTTCCCTCAGGCATCAGTAAAATCTGTGAGGAAAGCCTGGAGTTGTGCAGTGTAATGTAATGGCCGTAATTACATTTTGTTCCATTGTGTTTTTTGGTCTGTTCAGCAAAATTGCTTCACCCAGCCATCTGTTTGCTCTTTGTCTGTCTTTCTCTTTCCTACTCTGTGTCATCAAGAGTGGCTAATCACAAAGCTAAAATGTGGACTGACAAAAATACAATGCAACAAAATAAACACTACTGGAGAATATTTATAAAAAAAGAAAGCGGATTATGTCTGTGACTTGAAATGCAAGGAGAGATCCCTTTTTATTGTTATTGTCTATGTCTTAACGAACTCTCCATCTTCAGAATTAACTGAGTCGGAGGTTCTGGCCAGCAAGAGGCAGGTAAAGGTGAGTATGTTTTTCCCAAAGGCTTACCTGAAACAACCACCAATTACAATACCTGTTGAATCTGATTAGAAAACTCAGTCCTCTTATCATTTCTTCATGTTATGAACCAAAAGTACAAAAAAAAACAAAAAAACACATGCACTCAAACACACAGACTTTTTTTTTGTCACATGGGAGGACTCAATTGATGTGTTTTGGAGATAACAAAGTTAACTTTTCTTTTCTAAAAGGATAATTGTGTTATTTATTCTTTGAAAATTAACAGTCACGCGTTTAACGATGCTTATAAATAAGAGTTTCACGAGAAGCTACTGTGAGGCAGGCTCTCTAAGATGAGTCATCTGCATTCCTCAAGTATCCATAGTTTGGGTATTCTGCAATTTTTTTTTTTTTATTTTCATCATTAATACAGTCCAATAGCTGAATTTAAATTTTAAAAGCCACCACAGGACTTCATCAAAGAATATTCCCTCTTTTAAAGAACCCTCCCACACAGAGAGTAGAGAGAGATCTTTTCAGTAACTTAACCTTTGTTGCTACATGGAAGGTAGTAAATTAATCAGCCTCAGGTCACGACCTATTGTAACCCTGTGGAAAACGGCTCCTATTTCACTGTCAGTTGTTCTTTATTCTCACAAATAAGTATGTTGTGTACTCTATTCAATTACTGCACTTGTGCAGGTCTGCACATTCATGCATCCTGCCTGGAAATGTTGTTTGTGTGTGTGTGTGTGTGCGTGTGTGTGTGTATTTACTGATCATTCACAGTGGGTGTTGTAGAAATATAATGATTGCATGTGCAAGCAAGGTAATATTATCTAGAATGTCCACATTGCCTGGTCTAGGCAATGTCACTTGGTGGGATAAGTGTGAGCCAGCAATCGAAGAGAGGTCCATTATTGCCAGCAGAGGATTTCTGATGATGTTTGTGAAAGCTATTATATCGCAGGAATTGAAAGAGCTGAGGGCTCAATACAGAGTGCTCTCTAGCAGCTCCAGTTGTTTATGTAAAACACTCCCACAAGGATAGAAAGTCTCACTCTGGAGAGGGGGGGGGGGGGGAGGAGGAAGAAAGAAGAGAAAGAGACATGTGCTTCAGTTTGCAATACGTGATTTCAATAAAAGAAACATCCTCCAGCCTGGCTTCAAGCCATTGTACTAAAACACTCCTAATCAAGGTGAGACCTGTTACAAGCCGCTGACAGCAGCTCCGTCACCTTTTTCTTCTTAAGTGAAGTGGATCCTCCATCATGGCATTCGTAAGACCTTTCTACTTGTTGTTGTTCTGACCACTTCAAAAAAATGACCATTGACAGCTCAGCTAAAACACTAAATATAATATAATCCTTGTTTCAGAGTAGCTCAAACATTAATTTGACTTTAGGACAAGTAACGAGAATTATTAAAAAATAATTAAATAATGGATTTCCAATGCTATTGTAAAACAAAATCATACAAGAATGAGGAGAAAAATATGTATATGTTTTCCTCTCAAGTATGCTTGAATTAAAATGTAGCTTTTAACGTCATCTGTAAAGAATAGGATAAGACCTTCCTCTGGGATTTCAGCAGCTGCTAGGGATTTGTACATAGTTTATAAAAGCTACTGAGGACAATGTGGCTGTTTGTTTTCATCTCAAATCTCAGCAGATTCAATTCTCATTTGCTATTCCAACCTGCGTACAGAAACACCTGTTATCTTCCATGAAAAATCAGTATTTGCTTTTGACGTCCTCTATCCACTCTACCATATGCATATACCACGTATACAGCATCAAATGCATATGTTTATGAATAAGGAAAAATATGGAGAAGAAATCTATTCACTCTCAGAAAAAGGTGGCATTGCATGTTTTGGGGTGCAAAAGCTCCAGGGGCTGGGGCAGTAGCTTATTAAAGTACTTTACAGCAGCAGCAGCAGCAGTACAAGGACATGATCCCTCAACAGCTTCTCACCTGGGACCAAACACTGCTAAACCCAGCTCTCTGTAGTGCTTTTTCCCCTTGCACCACCCTTGCCGTTTATGGACTTTAGCAACTATATTTTTAGTTCAGGTTGAATCAGAGCACACTTCTACCTTCAACCTGGAGAAACGACTTCATACTTTCACAGTGTATCAAAGGTAAAATGTATTGTGAAAAGTGTGAATTCAGTATTTTGAGTGTGCTCAGTTGAAGCAAAAATCTTCTCTTCTCTTTACGAACATGCATTACACATCACACCTTTCAAACCCCTCAGGCATTGGGGTTGTACATTACACGGATGGACGTCATGGTTTCTGTTAGTCAGGTTCTTCTATTTTCTTACAGGGAAAATGTATGGCTGACCACCGCCACATGCCAAACACGCATACAGTATACTGATGGCACACACATGAGAATAAAGAATATTGAAATACAGGAGATCTTATACTCGTGAATAGTCCCTCAACCTCTTAGAGGAAGGGTATTATTCACTGGGAGACTAACAGGCATGAATAAATACGGCTACGGGTGAGTGCGTCCGAGGCCAGAGAGACTGCTAAATACAGCCGACAGCTTCACATCCCTCTCACTTCGGTCTGGGTGCTACATGGGGTCAGGCGGCGTGACACATTTTGGTGCGAGGCATATTGTAGTCGGTGTGTTATTGCATTTTTGCATCTTAACATTTGCTACTTTGAGAGATTACATTTTTAAGCATCATCATAATGCTGTTTGCAGCAATGATATGAATCTGTAAATTTACGTTGAAAGGCAAGGGTGTGAATGAGATAGCTGACAAAGACAACTGTTTCAAAAGAGGGTATGCATGCATTGTCACTTTTTCTGCCTGTATCTGACGATTTCTCTCTAAAAAGGTATTGTTTCACCCTGGAAACAGCTTCCCATGAAACACAAAGTGGGAGGCACTCAGGCATGAAGGAGGTGTACATGCACAGAATACATACACATGTGTACAGTGGAACACATCACCACACATGATTACTTCAAGTTTCCTCATTTACACAGTACTTGTGTGGGCACAGAACAAAGTGCAGGTCCCTTTTTTGCTCATTGTGTAGTGTTAATGCCGTGGGTCTTTGAATCTGGGAATGTCATTTGCCAGAACATTTTATGACCATCAACCTCATAAGCCCCAGAGACTGAGAGGAAGAACTAATCTTTGCATTAAAACTATAAATAATATAATTGGACTTGTGATATTGTTTCAGACCTCTAGGCCGCTTGCTCACCCTGTTGCTATATGATGGAGAATTTTCTGGCTGTGACAGGTGTTAAAGGATTGCCGCGTACCCTCTAGCGGTCTAGAAGAAGCTCTCTGGACATGGAATGCAGACCAACAGGATGCTGTGAGTGAGACATTGACTCTTGATAAGGTTTGTCATCTCATCTGATAGAGCATAGAGCCACATAACACGGTGACAAAATACAGTAACTGGGCAGAGTTCCTCCTGAGCAGGCAGGTTAAAGTCAGCCGCCAGCGGCTTTCGAGCTTTGTGGCATAGTACATAGAAACTACATTATTTAAGATGATGTGTACCAGGGGCGTTTGTAGGATTCAAAGAAAGGGGGGGCTTAGCCCCAAGGGGAGTGTCATGTTTGCGCGCAACGCGCCCGGCAATTTTTTTTGGGGCCCATTTGGGGCCGTGGATATCCATTGTTTCAGACAGTTCATAGATTCAATTAGAAAGAGTGTGATTTTGCTCTGTAGTTTTGCTTGCATTCAGTATATGATAACACAAGAGACAGAATTTCAGGGTCATAGAGAAATTTGACAACACAAATATGAACTTTTCTCAAATAAAGAGAGAGAAATAATTTTCCTGCTTGTAAAGGAAAGACGGATAAACTAGCTTTCATATCCGCGTCACTCCCAAATCCTAATTCTTAAAGGGACCACACACAATGGATGGAGAATGGACCTGACAGTGTCAACTTTATATCGTTAAGTATGATGATAGGCTATTATATAAACCAGAACGCACGCACATATGTAGCATGTTAGAGTTATAAATAAATAAATAAATGATTTTTTTTTTTTTTTTAAAGCCAATAATGCCAAATTATTTGGGGGGGCCGAAGAACATTTTAGGGGGGCTTCAGCCCCCCTAAAATAGGCCTAACGATGCCCCTGATGTGTACGCTTAAAGGAATAGTTAGACAATCCCGGTTTGTCCCGATTTAAAGCAGGGTGTCCTGAGTCCCGACAAATATCTGTTTTCAATAATCACAACCAAATTGTCCCGGTTTTTCACCACAGTTAAAATAATAATAACAATATCATTCTTGTTTTTAGAACTTATATAGACGTTTATCATGTTCTGTCCTACTCATTATTACTTAACCCAATACAAAAACATAAACAATTTACCACACGTCTAAATTCAACACTGATTTGTCTGTATGTGTGTCAATTAATCAATGTGTCGTCGTCAAAGCTGTTACTACGACGCGTCAGTATAATAATGGTTGGCTGTCATGCCAAAGCGAAGTCATTCTTTTCTAAAGAGCTTCAGGAGGCTTACTTCATAAGTTACCCAGCAAAGGAAATGTTGCGTTCTGCACACAGTCTGTCACGCATGGTAGAAATGCCGATATAATAGATCAAATTAAAATGGCCGACCAGCTAGCAATATTATAAAAACAATAATAATAAGTGCATACATTTGCAAAATATGGTCACCCTAACATATTACATCTATATAGAGAGTAAAGCCTACACTACACGACTTTCAAAGTCATCAGACGGCTGTGCTGTTCACACTACACAACTTGCTCTCTTGGAATACATGACTGACCGGTGAGAGGTAGTCACACACTACAAGATCTTTTTCCACAGGGAATCCCTGATGAGGTTTTTAATCAAGGCTTTTCTCAGGAAAACACGAGAAGTGACACGGGCATAGTCATGCTTAATGATGTCAGCAACTGTGTTTACATAACAGCCTGTTTCCATACGCCTTTACTATTTCCCCGATGTAGATCACTGTGATGTGTGTATGTTTATTCATGCAAACATTGGACCTGAAGTGCAACAGCAACTGCAAATGCCCGAGACAGGCTAGCTAGTTTCCTGTTGTAATGCCAAGTTAAGCTAACCGGCTGCTGGCAGTAGCTCAATATTCTTCAAGGGAATAAGCTTATTTCCAAAAAGTATTTCTACAATAAACCACAATATTATATGACCAAAATCCCAGTGTAAGATAGGCCTACTCATAATTAAGATAATGAGTGTTCAACAATTACATTCACTTTGTATTTCTAGGTTCTGCAGCTACCACAAAGAAACAGTTAGCTGATGATATAATAAGGTCGCTTTAAGTATTCGCAATGTGAATTTCACACGAGTGTAAAGCATAGATATCACAAAATGCTACTTCGTGATCACAGATCCATTTTTGCAGTGAGACTGATTCCATTAGAAATCAAGTCTTTGCTGTTGTAAGTGTTGTCCGAGTTATTCATGCAAACGTGTAAAAGTATGCAAAGTGGTAACCTGTCAAACCCTCTGACCCTTGAAGAGCTTTCAGCTTCTGTGACAGCTGAAAAACACCACAGTGATGTTTAACAAAGCACATTTCTCAAAAAGCTGAGCTTTTATGCTTGAAATGCAAACCTACTCAATGACAATAATCTAACACAACCATGAAGTCCATTATAGCAACAACACAATTATTCTTAACTGCTATAGTTCAAGGAGTTAGGCCGTCAGTATCATAGCATGACACCCAACCTACTCTCTTCTCAGCAGATGGTTATGGCTATGAGGGTGTCCTGGATGGATCAGGGGTCTTTTTGTGTGATATAATTCCCCTCACACAACACCATGTCTGTCTGTCTTTCACACGCTTTTCTCCCCTGACCACTCTTCCATTTCCATAACAGGTTTTCCTCTAAAGACTGTCCTTTTGGTAAGCTGCGCTTCAGAGAACGATTTAGCCCAAATGACTGTACCTCTATTTTCTGTCAGCTCCATTTGCGGTTGAAAAATGTGAGTGTGAAAGAAGAAAAACATGTTTTTTTCAGTTTTGGTTTTTTGTTGTCATATTTTTACAGCATGGTGTTAACTTCGCAACACATTAATAAGGAGTAGAGTGAGCATCTGCTTGAGGAAACCAGGTATTTTAAAATGTATGTAGTCCATACTTTAAAAGGACTTGGAACACCTGGGTACTCAACACCAGAACACACCAGACTGCTTGAGGATGAGGAAGCTCAGAATCAACAGATGGATAGCCTCTCTTCTCACAGCATCCAAAGCAGATGGTGCAGCAATATCGACTCAAGGACTTCAACTTCAGCTCAGGTGGAAACCAAAATGGGCAGGGTTTTAATGTTATTACTTTTTTCCCCGTTTTCCTGGCTATTTGTGACATAATCCTGCTTTGATGTTTAGAGATTTGCTTCAGAGAGTCTCAGAATCACTTTTTTTTAATGATGCTTTAGAAGACTAATGGCTTTAGCCTACAGGGTTTACAAGAGCAGCCAGCTGTGGGTGGTAAAACGGGAAGATCAATGGATTTTAACATTTATGCTGTTCCTGTTAATTATACCCCAATCCTGATGGAGATTTTGTTGGCACAGTCATAACGAGAGTTGTTTATGTCTTTGGTGAAGGGTCATTATACCAGCCCTAGTTGGAGATCTATCCCTTTTTAATTATCTCTCCATTTGTAAAGTCCGGGTCACAACCACTGCATCATGCTGTCAGCCACACTGTTGAACTCTAAGAGGATGGAGCAAGGTTGACTGAATTGTTATTGCAAGGTTGTAATATACTGAATTAAATCTTGTGGGAAGGTAAAATAAAACAGAGCACAACTCCATAGTCATTATACATTTAAGATGAACTACAACTACCACAAAACCTACAGAGAAAATGTACAGAAAATAAGCCTGA
This sequence comes from Anarrhichthys ocellatus, assembly GCF_004355925.1. NCBI lineage: Eukaryota > Metazoa > Chordata > Actinopteri > Perciformes > Anarhichadidae > Anarrhichthys > Anarrhichthys ocellatus. Next base: position 885,372 of record NW_022280043.1, read on the forward strand.
ATAAACTTGAATTCCTGCAAGATAATTTATTATTTTATTCAAAATTATAATAACTGGCACGTTGGATTTCAATTTGCATCATCCATCTTGTTTTATACTGTTAATTTTTAGGCCACTGCACATATCCAAGACACAATTTCTCAATATTGTCATTGCACAAAGGCTTCGCATGTGGTTTCAGTGGCCTGTGTGCACATACTACTAGATTTGTGGTTAGATTTGCTGCTTCTGGAGCAGATCTATATGTATTCCAAATGTCCCTGATGGACTAAATGCTGCCAGAGCTTCTTTTTTTCTGTGCAACAATAACCGTTTCCCTCTCTGCGTTCTGATAAAAAAAATACGTTTTTAAATGTTCAGCAGATTTCGTTTTTGCACTTTATCGACTAATTGGAACTGGTCATTGTGTTTTAGGAATTCTAAATGGGATTTGATTTGGAGGCCTTGTCAACTTAAATCCAAAGTTGACAAAAGTAAACGAAATCTTTGTCACATTAATAGCCAATTAAATCTATGTGATCAGAATAATAGATTATCTTGGTAGTTGGGCTGAAATGAAAGCTTTAATGTTGATTTCCCTTCAGATTTCTGACGACAACAAAAGAGCGTGTTGAGAGATGACGCTTGAATAAAGCTAAAAGCTCCCCTGACAGTAGCATGTGTCGCTGTGTGGTGCCTCCGAATGAGTTCATTACAATTAGTTAAGCCTTAATTATCAGACAAAAAACATAGTTCGGTTTGATTTTACGATCACATGATGTATGATAATCAATAATAAATAAGCGTTAACTAAAACTAATTCATCTAAATACAGGTGTTTTTTTCACAGCAGACATGATGCCATGTCACAGCAGCAAAATGCTTCTGGGAGACCTGAATAGAACAGAGCTATCATTAATCAACACTATTACTTACATCTGGGCTTTTCCTGTTATAAGAAGTGAAAACATCTACTTTGACAAAGGCCAAGAAAACAGAGATTTGTGAATATGCTCTGGATGGATACAAGTTAATGTCTGAAGCAATTGATTGTGTTAAATTGAATGTGTGTTGGTGAAAGGTCGTTAAAGCAGAGGAAGTATTAAATGCTATTTTGTGTATGAAGAGATAGCGAGTTAAAAGTGCTAATATTTCACCTTAAGATACAAATCAAGTCAATTGTAACTACTGTGCAATATCACAAAGTGATCATAATGTTTTTTAATGGTAGGTCATTTGGTAAGCACTGAGATAACCTTGCGGTCCAAAATCACATTCTAGCCCAACCTCACACTGTATTTAGGTATGTTTTTGTTAATGCAACTAAAACTATTACTGCATGTTGCATCATGCTATAACTTACCTAGAAGTTTCAGTTTGATCTGTGATTTCATTTGCTGACAATTACCTCCATTATCAAACTGTGACTTTATTATTTGTGGCAGTTACTGGCCATCAGCTCTTCCAGATAGCTGTGTTTGTTGCTGCTGTTCCTGCAGTGATTCAATGTTTATTTCATATTTGTGTTGCAGTGGTTTTGTTGTGTCAACCCAACTAAATTAGAGTACATGTATATTTTCGGTAGCAGGGCCAACATGCTTGCTTTTGCTTTGAATAGAATCCTTTTGCGTTGTTGTGCGTTTGCATCCCTCTTTAAGGTTATGTACTACACTTTTCGTTTGAGGGCACAATGGTCACCATTGTTTGCCACTCTTTTGTCATGTCTTGTCTGGAATTACAAACAAGGCAGTAATAATAGCTAGAGTTTCCCGTTGTTCACCCCTCTCCCTTGGGGATAGCAGTGTAACTGTGTAGCAATCTATGCCAGGACTCTATAATGTCTCTCTATCACAGTCTGTGTGGTGGCTCTGCTTTTCTGCAGCGCAGATTGAGTTCAAGCCCTCGGACTACAAGCAAAGATTCGGGCCATCTCTCCATATTTTTCTTCAAAATGAGAAGTCTGTGTGATTGACAGGGTCATAATAGTAAATGGATCAAACCAGAGACGTCTGTTCAGAGTAAAGGAACTGCAGCCCCTGTAACCGTATATAACCTGACAGCAAAAACACACCTCCTCTTTGGGTTTCAACATATGTTCATAATTCAAGCTGCTCTGGAAGCATCTGGTGCAGTTACAGAGTGTCAGAGATCATGCTATAGCTATAGCTAGTTATATGCAGAGTTGTGACACTACGCATAAAACATCTTCTGTATGGATTTCATCTGAATGTTTCTGGTACAACAGTGACTGTCAGCAGCAACGCTCCGACGATAACTGATTTTTTAAAAAGGTATTGTGAGCAAAACCCACACGTTTTCAACAAAATCGGAACAATTTTTGATTTAGATCAAGTTATCGATTTAAAAAAAAGAAAAAACAGTTAGGACAGTCCTTGTGTTCTCTGTACACCTCTGTGATTTACCCTTAATTCAGATGGAACCAAAATAAATTGCTCTTTAATAGTTACCAGCCTATGCTTCACTGTTGACATAAATACAACCTTAGCCAACCGGAAAGTAAAATATCAGGGGCTTGCCTTGTATTAAACCTGAATTACAGTAGAAATCGACAATTACTGAAGCATGTGGCGGTGTGTTGATTATGACTTTAAATTAATCAATACAGTATTTTTTGAAAATGATGTATGTATGCAAACTAATTGACATAGGTTGGTAGTTCTTTGAATTGCAGTGATCACAATTTTGAAATGGCAATAGTGACAGAGTGGTAAACTAAATATATTTCAATTTCCAATGTCAGTATGTACGTATATTCGTAAAAGGCCAATATCAGAGAATAACTTAATTCATGCTTTTATCACAAATTCAACCCAGTAAGAGAGCCCTTTCAATTTGCATTTCAGCCAATAAATGCTTAAGCACTTGCATGTACCAATGTCCATGTATAGTAGACCTCAGAAAACCACAAAGTTATCCGGATAAATGAACTTGGCAATGCTTCTGAATCCATGTGTGAAAGCAGATTAAGATTACAGTCTCAAAAAACACCATCAACATTGTGAAGAATTGTGCCCACCAGCACTTCACCCTTGGGAGACACTGGTGCTGTCACACCTCAGTGAGATTTATCGGCAGCACTGTGAGAGGGTGTATGATTCCCTCACACCTCTCTCCTGACTACGGGGGTCATTGACAGTGACTTATGCGAGAGGAGACAGAAGTGTCATAGGGGAAAATATGTGTGTCAGCTCACATCAGGTCTGTTCTGCTCCCATGGAACCTGATCATATTTGAAACAGTAAAAAATCCCTGACAGTGATGCTATGATACCTCCAAAACCCGCAGGACAACTATATATATTTCTTAAGGTAGGCCTACATAAGAAAAAACATATCCTGTATATTACGTATGAATTTACGTTTTTTAATTTAAAATACTGATGTGGACTATAAAACATCAAAGACCTACAAATAGAAGTCTGTTTATACATGTCAAAGCAGTAATTGCATATAAAAAAGTACTGTGTACAATAAAAAGCTATGTATGTGATACCTTTGAAGAGTCATTGTACATTTTCATATTTTTCTCAGACATTTATCAACAGTTGTGACTTTAGGAGCAGGTACAGTTTGTATAGCCGTTGACTGACCCCTGTGCTTTCCATTCTTGCCCGGCACATAGCAAAGTTAACAACTAGTCTGGCATTTCAAAGTAATTTTGGAAGCCTTGATTTCAGACAGTCCTTGACAAAGGCAGACTTCTCATTTCATCAGTTTTTCCAGCTGATATGTCAACTGTCACTAGCAGCTTTAGCTAGCTGGCTAATTAAGCTAATGTTAGCTTTATGAGTCGTTTGAAAACTATGTCTCCAACTGACTATAATGTCTTCAGCTGACTTGTTTTAAAAGGAGAACCCTTTAAAAGGAGTCTTAAATATGCATTTGATGATACATGATCCTACTGCAGTTAAAGCTGCATGTCCCACGCAAAACGTTTGCATTTTCAGCAGTCGATTGCCCTAATCCATGTAAAAGACACAGCTGTCACAGAAGAGACTGCTTGTTTTTTGTATTCCAATGTCCAGCCATATCGTGGTACTGTAAGTTTAATAACAAAATGTAAGAATCGTTCATTGTAGCATAACCCTGTTTATCTGCTTTCTTGTACATACTTGGACTCTAATCTAGTTACAGCGGGCTACATTTGATTGGAACGTGAAAAAAATGTCCATTGCTCCATGTCAGAAAACATGACTTAAGACACAATTCATTCAAAATTGCAAACAAAAAGGTGGACATAAAAACTGCAGCCTTGAGATTCCAATGTGCCTTATATCAATCTCTGAGCATAAGGATATCCAAATGGGCTTTATGCTGCTGTGGTTAACACCACTTGTGTGTATCAGGCCGTGACAGGGATCTTATTGCTGCATCCAGTCATATATCCAGTTTACCACATTATATGCCCATTTACACATTAGTATTGTGTTTGTGCTCACCTTGTAGCATTGACCACTGCCGTAGAGCTCTGCAGTGCATCTAAAATGCCATGTCTATATCTCCATGGGTATTCCATTGGTTCAAAAGCTTTTTCATTGTTATTGCACAGCATGACAACTTGTTTGTGATGACAAATGAAAATGGTACGGTACAATGTTCACAAAAGACAAGTTAACCTACCCCCACCTGGTGTGAGACATAACAACTAAGGCTGATTTTGGATCAGCTTCTACTGTCCGGCATTGTTTTGGTGGAAAATTACCTTTACATGAGTTTGTTTTGTTTTTACATGTTCATATTTACTTCCCTCCCATGGAGTAATCTTTCAATGTCTGTATTTTTCTTAAAGCTTATACAACGTGTAATACACGCAACCTTTGAAACCCATCACTGGGGTCCTCTATAAATGCATCCAGTGCAAGAGAGCTACCCAGACACTATGGGCCAGAGATAAATCCTACTCATTTCCTGTGTTGACAGTCGGAGGCTGCTTCCTTGACTTGTTAAAATTAACGGCCCAGAACGTTATTTTCCCATCCAATATGCTGCCATCAATCATTGTGTGTGCCCTCATCACTTTTAAAAATGATGTGTCCCTGTTTTTTACAAAAGCAACCGCTTTAGTTACTAGGCAAAGGAGTGATGATGAAATGCACAAGTTTGAGGATAAAATGAGTGGGATGTAAAACTTCCAGATGACAAGTTTGAATTGCTGTCCATGCAGGGATGAAGATGTACTGCAATCAGTTCTGGGTAAGATAAGGTGCTTTAATAAGAGTGTCAGGAAGTAATGCAGGATAAATGTAGCTCAAAGATAAACTTGCAGGTCACCTCTACTTGTTTCCTGTAATGAACTCACCGACATAAGTTAAGTGCAGGACATGTGAAATGACTGCAGCTCAAAGTCTTCTCTAACTTTCTAACTTACCCAGAAAAGACTTTACCACATAAAACTGATACTTGTACTTGTGATATTCATACATCATGTGTGATATAAAGTGTCAAAGTATTAATAGTCTTGAAAGCAGAATCTTGGCGAAAGACTCTAAAAGCTGTTCATCTCTCAAAATACAGGCATGAAACTCAAATGGAACTTTTCGGGGGGGGTTTAGGTAAACACAGATGACACCAATATGTACATTTTACAAACTTGTTTCTACGCAATGTATTCTCAATGTGATATGAAATCCCAAATAAAACTGGTTTTATATGTAAAATATAAGGAACCCCCGAGAGGCAAGAGAGAAATAAAATTTGGAGATCCATTTTTTTCTTCAGGTGGAAACCCTTATTTGCCAGGAGAATCTTTTTTGCAAGTGTTTGTGTTGTAATACTCATTTCGTCCAAAGGAGGCTGAAATGTACCACTGCCCTGTGTTCTAAATAGGACTTAAGGAATTTACCTAACGGCAGATAAGTGACGATTAAAATATTTTTTTAGCCAAAAGAAAGACATGTAACGTTACATAACCTGCAAACAAACAATATACAATATACTTTGTGTTTAGAGGGCATGGAGAAATTAAAACTCACCTGAAAGACAACATGAATATTTTCAGTCCTATTTAGATCATAGGGGAGTAGTGCTCTTCAGCCTCCTGTGGCCAACATGAGTATTACAACATTATTCATCATAGAACAACAATAGCCTCTGGTTGATAGACAGAGAGGGGAGTACATCATAGCTGTGACTACTCCTGCGTGAAGTATGGAGTCTCATTGCAGAGCGGGTAATTGCAAATAGCTGGGAACAGATGTGAATGACATCAAGGAGGATGGTATGGTAAGGGAGCATGCAAAGCGCATCCTCATTTCACTTCTAGGCTGATGCTCTCTCACTCCCTGATCACAGAACAGCAAGGGCTGATGGGAGAGCGGATGGGTGGGGGAATGTGATTTGAGGGCATCAAGAAGCGGAACTGACAGAGACGGATTCACTGTGGCCGAAGCATGCAATTGCTTTTCCTTTCCCCTGGAACTGAGTTGGAAGTGCCTGCGGCTGCAAACAATCTCTAAGCAGCAGCTTTCACAAAGCCCAAGAGCCAGAACCATGAAAGCTCAGAGGCAGGTGAGAAAACGCGGAACTATTTAGAACAAGAAAAAAACAGCTGGCGAGGAATAACTAAAAATGTCCTCAGAAACAGACAATCTTAATTTAACATGTGGTATGTCTTTTCTTATACTATTTAAGGTGAAAAGTGAGCATGTGTGTATGCATATAAAGTATTACGCACGTGTTACTGTCTGAGTCTGTGTGCACACACATCACTGTTGTGGGTGTGAGAGACACAGACGGTTTGAGTGTGCGCTGTTGTGAAGTTGCACAGCTAATTACGCTGGTGTTACAGAGCTCCAAGCTGGAATCTTAAGAAGACAGAGGAGTGTTTCTCTCTCTCAGTTTGACAGAAGGATTGAGGTGTGCCATTCAATTTACGACCTAGCCTGAGAGAAGGTCCATGTGGATTTCTGTTCAGTTTAAATCAGACAAAAAATAAAGTAATAATCCACAGCTATTTTTAGAGCAGTACACAGTCACTGCTATCAATATAATTATAAAGATACTCAATCAAAATCCCATCAATACACTCCATGCCCCATAATGAGTCACAAGAGAGTGATATTACAATGCAAAACATCATTAGAACCAATGCATTAGTTGACAAATACAGATAAATCAAATTTAAATTCCATGTGGCAAACATCTTTTCTTAATGGTCCAAACTATTGGAGTTAACATTTGTTCTTAGGAGATCAGACGAGAGCCCCTGTTGTTTCACCCCTAATGGTGCATGTCTGTGAGGCGATGAGGCATTGTCAGGCTGAGAGCCTCGTCCTCACACAAACATCCTATTCATATTCAACTTGACTTTTTCTTATCACTCAGTCACTCCACATACGTACAAACTCTCACATCCAGTCCCCAATGTTGTCAACACCTCTGACAAGGTAAAAGCAGGTTGAGGTATCCAATCAGGATACTAAAGCCCTGGCCATTCCAAACCACTGGACACGTCAGAGACTTTCCCCCTGTCACCCGACAGAAGCCGAACAGAGTTCCCCCACAGCGGGAGCTGCGGACGGGAATTGATTTGCAAGAAAGACGAAGCGACACACAGGGAGCATTATCCCGCGTCTCTGTTGTCCAACACTATTCGATGTGTTTGTGTAGAGTGAACCACCTCATTTGTCTCGGTGCATTTAATCTGCATCTGAAGCAGCCCCCGTTGGTGAGGGCTATTACAGCCAGCTCACAAAAGCAGAAGTGAAACTGAGACAGACAGTAGTAAATAAATTCCCACTGACCTAAAGACATTTTCTTTGTGTAAATGTACTGTGCTTGGCCAAGAATAGAAAAACAACTGCCACCAGGGACCGGATATCGTAAGGATCACGTAACTATTCTTCCATCCATAATGCATACATGCATTTGGACATTTCTTGTAATTATGGTCTGTCGTTGCCACTATGGAGACGCATGTCAAGCGCAATACAATATGCAACACGGTTCAATGTGTTCCTATTTCTCTACTCATTCCAGCAGATTAACATCAAACACGCAGTTAGGAATGCCACAGTGCATCACCGAACTAAGTCCTTAAATAACAATGCTTAAGCATAGAGTCGCAGTCCAGTTATTGTTCACACCTAGGAGAGTGGGATTTTCCTCTGTTTTTGTGAGTTCACTCTGATGCTTTCCTCTCTCTATCCCTTCACCAGCTCTCTTCAACCACTCTACGATCAAAGTTTTAAGTGAAGAAGCAGCTCTTCAAACAATAGTGACAACACAAAACACTGTCCATTACACTGCCAATATGACGGATTTGTGCCATATTGCAGATGCTAAATTGGAGTGCTCTGTATTGCTGTTCTGCGGGGGCTGGCTGTGACAGTAAGGAGTGAGAATGTTGCCTCCACTGAGGATGCTGTTCTCTCCACTGTGAGTGACACAACAACATCAAAAACATGTATCTGCAAGGCATGTCATGACCCCGTCACCCCGGTCACATTGCAGAGCAGACAGCTGACATGAGGGTAGGCAAGACTTCCACTCCAGCAGCTGTCAGAAACTCCCACCTCCACCAGTCTTCTAACCTGATGCAGAACATGTAGAATGCAGTGAAAGAGAAAGACATGGGGGTTAAAGTGGATGCATTTTACAAGAAAAAGGGAAACGGTAACAGAGGGTGGGACAAAAAAGACGAGGACAGAAAGGGAAATTGCAAAAGCAGGAGTGAAATTGATAAAAGGCTTCAAAGAAGAAGAAAAAAGTAAACACAGCGAGACAGTCAAACGTAGGAAAAACAGCACCATGAATTATTCTGTTGTTATCCTGTCTGACAGCAGTCCCCGAAGACGCAAGGAGGTATTCTTCCGGTACAGACGACCCTGTGGAATGAAATATTAAAGACTTTATATCTGCATTTGTAGATCCGAGGGCCCGGCCTACATGACACGACAGCATAATCCACAGCGCACATCGTAAATGGAAAAGCCATGGAGAGAGATGAAGAGAAATAGTTCTTTCCTCCTTCTCATTATGTTTAAAGGTAGTGAAAGACCAGAACATGATACTGACGGTTGCTCTCTCTCTAGGCAAGAGACAAGACACTTAAACCCAGAGACCAATTTACTGTCCTGTTACCTGCAGGGCGATGAGTAAATGTAACACTAGTATGTCTTGCAGGTGTAATAAGAAGTAGTGAAAGGACAGCCCAGTTTGCCAAATTTCATTAAATGAGCAGATGCGAAAGGTAACATTAAATTAGATGGGTAGTAAATGAAAACGATGTGAAATGAAGTCATAGCAATAGTTTGACATTTTGGGAGATACGCCTATTTCTGTCAATATGAAGCTAAAGGCAGCAGCCGCTTAGCTTAGCAAAAAGACTTAAAAAAGACGACTTCCTGAATTCTCGTCACAGGTTGCTCTCAGGAAAGAAATAGTCTCCAACACTGCAACTTGTTGTTTTTACACTTCTGTACGGATTAAACAAACCAGATATAAAGTGGTTATTTGAATATTGTCACTTGCCTAACAGAGCCAGGCTAGTTGTTTGTGATTCACGCCATATTGACTTACTCATTATCGCCTTACAAAGATGTCATGCAATCTTCTTAGCAAAAGAGTCATTATTGGCCACCTGAGGTACTATATTCACTTTCCTATTGGGCTCTGCTTGGTCTCCAGCAACTCCTGAGGGAAATATCTGGTTCTTTAGCTGCTAAATGCTCCACTTGGTTCACCAGTGAGTCTCTGGCTTTGTTTGAGTGCTGTTTTGTGCTGTGCAGGTAGCTGTGTTTTTATTTATTTTTTTTACCAAAAAAAAAAAAGCTGCGTGCTGCTGTAATCGAGGTTGATGAAAGCATTGACACTGGAACAAAACAGCACAATTACAGGCCAGAATAACAAAGCCCAAAAGACGCTCAAATGTTCAGCTGAAGGGAATTGCAGGAAGGAGGATAATTCTCTGTGGGTTTGTTATTACAAGCAACCTCTTTCACATACAAAACATTTTAAGGGTACTCATGTCATCCAATCACAGTATAGAAGCATTCATTTTATAGTGTTTTCTTTTATGGCACACAGACTGTGCACTTTATTATTTAATTATTTTAGCTGCAGGCTTTGATTGGGCTCTTTTTGAACAATGTGTACCCCAACTTGAAAAACAATACATCATCTTCGAAAGGAGCTAGGTGCAATGCAAATCAAATACAGTAATGTCCTCAATACAACAAAAGAAAATGATTGCAGGCACATTAGGAGTGACTAATCTCCACAAGTTGATGGGCTAAATGAGATGAGGACATTGTAAATTACACTATAAGTGTGAAAGACAAAGTGTTGAGAAGGAGTAGCGTTGTATGCCAAATTTTCATTGAGGTTGCAAAGAAGTCTTTTCTCAACTAGTGGAAAATGACTCAGCCATGGCAGAAGGAAGATAACTTTCAGCTTCAGGGATGCATGAACTGGAGGACACAGGGCTCCAGGGATGTCAGGGGGAGGACTGGGGTTACAGCATCCTACACCTGGGGGAGTCTGGTCGAGGAGAGAGATGAGGGAGTAGAGGATGACCGTTGTTCTCCCCGAGGTTAATGTAGTAATATCAGTTGCACAACTGTCCTCCCGTGGCTGCATCTATTTCAACAAATGCTCGAGGAGAAAAGGGAACAGAATGAGAGAGATAAAGACGGCAGGGACGAGGGACAAGAGAGTCGGATGAAACAGAAACTTACACAGTAAAAACCTGGAATATAAACACTGTTGGGACGGGAAGTATATTCGCTTTGTTGTTTTTAAGTGCCTTGAAAGTTGATAGCAGGTTTAAATTTAACCTGAGTCCTGTCTTTTAATTAATGGTTTAAAAACACAAACACAACTTATGTAATCAGTTGCCACAAACACACAAACACAACCCTCAACAGACTCAACAGGACATGAAATTATCCCGTCTCTGACATAAGTGCTCTCGAAAGGTCTACAACTCAGATTATTTACTATTTCTTTAGACACTGGGAAAATACATGCAGTAGCTACCATGTGCCTAAATAATAATTATTATATATTATTATTTTTAAAGCAATGAAGGGGAAATATTCACTTTATTGACTAGTAGAGTATATCCCCAGTGTTTGTTCACTACCCTTTAAAGGAAATCAAAAAGACTCCTGTTCTCGTCGAAGTGTCAATGATCACAATGAAGTATGATTGATGTTAGTCGTTGCTTGCAGCTTCATTTTTCTGCTCTAAATAAACCGAAGAATGAATCCAGTTGCTAAGCCAGTCCCTCAAAGGCCTGACCTTTTGATAAGGCCATCTCTCAAATTTATGGCAGCTTGGAGATGCTTTATTGCCACAACCCAGAAATGGTTCATGTTGACATAGGATCATTTACAAGCTTCTCCCCAGAACCCTCAAGGCTCAACATCTCTATATGTGTAGCCTCCTAACAACAATAGATTATCCTTGGGGCAAAAACAACTTCAGCCTTTGCTTCACCTGAGATTGTAATGTTATCAAGATGGGGGTGGTTGATACCAATTTCCTCTGCAAAACCTTGATATTTTAACACTATAACTTTGCAAACTTTATTCTTTGCTTTCCCCGGATTTCACAGCACCAATCTGCCCTGTTTTATTTTACTGTGGCCATTTTGTTTCCCTCCACTGGCTTAATTCAGCTGTTGAATTCAAGGCCACTAAATGATACAGGTCAGAGCATCCGAAGTTATCGGTGGCTGGTGTCCGTGGTGGAGGCAAACTACTGTAGCGTTTTGTAACAGCAAAAGGTGAGAATGATAAAGAGGAAATGGATGGTTGAGTCACTCGGGTTTCCTCCGATTCTGGTTATCTGTGTCAAGCTTCTTGTTTGCCTGAATGATCCGGGATGGAACCTTCATGAGCACACCTTACCCCAAACGTTCATGTGAACCATGACTTTCACTGAACTGAGAGCACACTGCTGCGATAAATGCTCCTGTCAGACCGACTTTTGAAATGGAACCAGCGATGAAGCATGGTGGACAGAGCCATCTGGCCAGCTCCAGTCTGTCCTCGCTCTGCTGAGCACAAAGCTGGAGCCACCTGTCTCGTCTGCTGCACTATTCAGCAGAAGTTGAGTACCACCAGGATGGTAAGACAAGCTAATGTGTGTGTATGTGTTCACATTTCACCTTGTGCATTTAATATAAAAAAAAATACACAGAATTTCTCCTCAGAGAATATCAGTCTATTTACAAATCTGTATCGCTTCTAAGAAATCATGTTAGGCTACATTGATCTTGATTTTTCTCCCTGTTCCTAAAAGCCTAACACGATGTCCATGCCATGTTAAAGGATATGCCTCTCTTCTTTCTTCTTATTGACTGAGGCTTAGGCAAGGTCACCCACAAAAGCTGTTGTGACAATATCTTCCCAGAGAATATTGGGTTTTATCTGCATCTAGCATTTGACAAGAAAGCAAAAAATGTTTGATATTAAGATACACTGCTGTGCTTTGAAACATAACATTCGGCCAGTGCTAAAACCATCTCGGAGATTTACAGCCCGTTATCATGTCTCTGTAGCTATTTGGAAACAAGTGAGCAGTTATTCCCAACCTGAGGTATTTGTATCCCAGCAGGTACTGCTTCAATTGCTAGGGGGGGTAGATGCAAAGTATGTGGAGTATGATCAAAAATGCTTGCATTTAGGGAGAAAATATCCAAATACACACCTTCCACCAACTAAGTTCAAACACCGTAGATCATTTTATTGCAATTGCAAGTGCATGGAATCTTGTTGGTTAGCGAGCAGAGAGTTAGCTAAAAGTAGTTGATAAACGGTTTAACGGGTTAGCTAAGAGAGGAAATAACATTTGAAATAACCAGCTACAAATAACGTAAATTCTTCAGAATGATTACCGTTAATTAATGGATAAACAAAATTAGTTAGCTAAAAGTAATTGGCAATTGGTTGAAACAGTAAAAGCAATGCATAACTGGTTAAAGTCTTAATGTAATGAATGACTGGTTAAAATAGTTACCTAACAGTAATGGATAAATGGTCTGAATAGTAATCTTAAATAAATGGATAAAAGGTTGAAACAGTAAGTTAGATGTAGTGGATGTAGTGGACACTGTTGACATAATTAGCTAAATGTAAATGATAAATGGTTAAAAAAAAGGCTTGAAACCACTATTTTAGTGCATGCAGCCATAGCTCGCCATCCTTCTGACATCAGCTGAACTGTCGGCCCTCACTGTCGTTTCACAGAAACACCACATGAGAGTGTATCTAGTGCGAGGCTCACCAGAGAGACTGTGAGGCTGACATCCATCGAGCCTGTCAGCAGAGGAATATAAGACAGAAAGTCCAGAGAGAAAAGACAAAACCTAATTGGATCTTGGCCCCGTGATAAGTTGCCTTGCACATGTCAGTCATTACACCATCAGAATTAAATGATAAGATTGCAATTACCGATTCATTTAAATCACCGGTGAAATTTGAGTAGTAAAGGATGATGGAACCTTTTCAGGTAAAAACGTAAATTGAGAAAATCTCGTGGATTAAAATAGGATAGTGTAAATGGCCTGCCGCCATGAAAAAGCTCCTTATCTATGTCATGTTATCAATAATGCATTTTTGCTCTTTTTCAATGCCATGACAAATGAAAAATCTCATCTAAAGAACACTTGCATTTTTCAACACACTCCTTTACCACACTCAAAAGCTTGCTATCAAGGTTTATCAATTTCCAAACAATCTATTGGCGAATCCTTAGCCTATTGCCTAACCCAACAGAAGGGGAGTGTTGTCCTTTAATTAATCCGACTTGTCCCTCTGCTAAACACTGGATCAGTTTGCAGGACTGCTGCATTATTCAACATAGCCGAGGGTGAGAGAGGAAGTCTGTGGTCTGGACTCACCTTACTCTGGGCAGAGCAGCAAAGCCAGAGAGATGGAGAAGGATGAGAGGAAGAACTGAAAGTAATGAAAGAGGAGTTGAGGATGGGGGCGGCGAGAGGCTGACACAGTTGGTGAAAAAGGGAAAAAGGGAAAGAAAAGTGGTGAGAGATCAAATGGTCGATCTGGTTCAAGGCGAAGGAAACTGCTAAAAGACCACATCCGTATGAGAAACCGCAGGAGGGTCAGAGGCTGGTAGACAGGAAGTCCATGTCCAGCTTTCAGCTCTCAGCTTCTGCTGACAAACCAATCATAAAACCACACAGACTATTTTAGCTGCGTATGCTTTTTGACAGAATATCCAATGATAAGTTGACAACCACACATCTCTTTTTTTTTCCCTTGTTCGTTTATTGTAGATCGCTGATAATGTTCAGAACAAAGCCCTCTCCTGACCTCTGAATACATCCGTCTCCTCCATCTCTTTCCTTAAATACACACCTTGTCCCCACAAATACAACGGGCATGTCATGTGCTATCGGTTCATACAGAAACAAATAATTGAAATTACCGGTACCCTCGGGGCAGTCGCTGCCGCTCAGTCATAATAAAAAGCTTCGGAATGGCATAAGTACAATGTGCTCACACAGTCGTGGCTGCTGGAAAACACAGCGGTTGAAATAAACGAGGTGGACCGGGATATTCCGAAATTAACTAAATGAAAAACAAAGCACACAATGGATTCATACATGCTTTGACAGACCTGTTTTACTCAGAGGTCTGGGATGAACGCTCAGGGAGACTCAGCTCATACTTGGCTGTTTAAAGTCCTGGCAAAACACTCACAAAATAGTCATTTACAGCACATTCACCTTCCTGGTTATGTAGTGGTTACTTACTGTACGTCTTTACTCTCGGCAAACATATAGTATATTATTCACATAGTATTCACATAACATAATATACATCTGTATGTACACATTCCTTTCACCTGCAAGAAAAAGTGTCCAAGCACTTCCTCCGGTGGTAGGTCGGATCACTGACTACGCTATTCTTCATCCTCGTCAAAAACAAGCTGCTCTATCAGTGAACCTGTGGGAGCCTTGTGATGTTGTTGTGGATTCATCACATATTCTGGAGCTCCCACCTGAACCAGACTGTGTGCAACTAACTAGCAGCTGAGTTGTCCTAGCTGCCATTTCTCAGTTTTGTGTGGGCTTCAAGGTGTCTCTCCTTGTTTATAAGAGCAGGTCCTGGAGTGATACCTTTACCGCCCTGCTTGAAAACCTGCACTCTAAGGAGTTTCAGGAGATATGGTGGAGCGTAACATGTTTTAAAGGGCAATAATTGATTCTAGAATAGATATTTTCTTGCTTCTGGAAGAAAATGTAAAAAGAAAAACACAAAGATCTTTTTTTTTTCTGGGACATTTTTAGAGGTTTTAAGATCATTATGTGTGTCACACATGCCAAACCTGCATGAGTTTCTTCAATTGATTCAGGCATTAACAGTTCCAGTGGTCTCCAGGCATTGGCTGGTAGGTGACGCACAGTGTATTTTCTTTGTCCATCAGGTCAGTGATAGCTGAACAGCAGGGTCTTTGGGCAACTGTATCTCACTATTCGTCCTTTTAAAAACACCATTTTTTATTTTAAGATACTAAACCACCATTGGGAAAACACCAATCACCAGCGTTGACGCAAAGTAGCATTTATCCCCCTGCACAATGTTAATGCCCCTTTTTATTTATATATATTTTTTATTTTTATTTTACACCACTAGGAACAACAACTAATATACATGTCAAAATAGTTGAATGAACCCCTTACTGAAAGGGTTATGATAAAAGTCAAACTGGTTTAGCTTGCTGAGACAGTTTACAGTACAACCAAATGCCTCAGACAACAAAGGAGTAAAAGGAGTTACAGACTCAAACCTGTAACGCAGCACTGGTTGAGACACTTCACCACGGCATTAATGGAACATCATTTTTCACACCACCACTATGGCATGTCAGTACATTTTGAACAGTTTCCCTCACTTCTTTTTCTTTCCTGCTGGGTGTAAAATACAAACAATCACTTTGGAGCATGGACATTAGCTGATGCAGTACATACTGTATGTTTGTAGGCATATATCAAGATGATAGAGTAAAGTAAATAGAGGATTCAAGTCAGTCAATGGGATTGGCACTGTGACAGTAATGAGACAGGAATCTTCAGTGGTGGCACAGGGCCCAGTGCTGTGGTCCCTGGAAATGTCCACCTATAGCACACATGGTAATCCAGCACAAACATTATGGCAAAATACAACACATTGCACTACTGTACAGTTTCTGCATCAATACTGTTGAGGACTGGGCTGGTCTATGCTAATGCTGCAAATCTCTTGTTGCCGTTTATACACAACCTTCCTGATTTATTCAGTGATTTAAATAAATCCGTCCTATCATCAGAGAATAAGGCAGTTTATGGTATGGTAGAGAAATCATGCCACAACCACAGTGGACTGTTGTTGTATGTAGCTCTTGAGAGACAAGAAAATGCTTCCAGGTTTAGACAATTCTGTTTTAACTCTGGAATTGCATCCAGCCTCCTTGTTGTTTGAATGAAACGATGAAACACAGCAGTGGTGACCTTCCTTCAGAATAAACAGGTCCATTTTTGTAGCTCCAAATATTGTTTTGCTGCTACAGAAACCCTTAGCACAAAAGAGCTTTAGTCCGGAGGCAAGAAAAGCACAAAAAATATCAAAAGAGATACACATCACCAACAAGGAGGAAATCACAGCTGTACATTAAAGGTTAAAAGTTAGAACCATGACCAAGTTTTTTTTTTTATCCTCTGCTTTCTTTCAAGTCCTTTCAAAGCCAAGTCCATAGGTCCAAACATTAAAGTAGAGGGGTCACTGGGTGGCCTTAAATCTAATCTCCAGCAGATGGGATACTGCCGCTGTGGTAAACATTTGGTTGCTATCTACCTTCAAAGCAGTCCAAGTACTCCAGGACAAGGTCATAGCAGAACCGATACTGGTCCTGAGGAAAAATACAATATTCTTAAATTAAAAAATGAAAACACATGAATAATCATAGACATTATCATGCCACTTGAAAACGCATATTTGTATTGATTTACGGACTCTCTTACCAAGGACTCAACCATGTTGGGTTTGCAGTTGCGTAGAGTTTTGACAGCATAGAAGATGTCCACCATGTTCTGGTACTGGATCATCTCAAGGAGAATGTTGCAGGCACAGAGGGTCCCACTGCGACCACCACCGTTACTGCAGAGGGGGAGAAGTGTTTTTTTTGTTTGTTTTTTAAAACATCTTAGATAGATGCCTTATATTTTTCATTTCATTTAAAATTTGTTTTTCATCCCTTAACGCTGTATTTTAGCCACTGTTGCTCTGGAATGGCAATGTCGACTGTTCGGTCCACCACTGTGCCTCCTGACTTTGGTGACCCCTTGACAATTCTGCTAGTGCCACCGTGTGGTTGATATTGCTGTTTTAGGAGTCCAGAGAGAAGTGACCAAGCCCGACCCGAACACGACAGGCATTCTCATTTTAATGTCCGACCAGAGCCGGACGCTGTCACGCAATTGGTGCTACCATGGTTAGTCATTATTTATAGTGACGTAGATAACAAACTCCGGCACTGAACAATGAGTAGTCTTTGTAAGTAGCCTGACACCGAACCTGAGCATCATTTGTAAATATTTGCCTGGACCCTGGTATCCACACTCTACAGAGCTGCTAGTAGACTAGTCTTCTTAAATGTATTTTAATTGAGATTTGTCTGCTGGAAAAAACGAAGTGTGGGTTCAGACCTCGACTGTCAGTATGATGCAATCATGATCCTATCATATTGCATGAACAGCAAAGTATATGTACTGCATATGTACAGCAAATTTCAATACAAATATATCTCAGTCTCCAGTCGCCGCCTCCTCACATGTTAAAGTGGATTCTGGAAGACAATAATGCAGTTTAAGCATGGCAGAGTATGTGTAATCTGATAACCATGTTGTTTTTGTGTTCATGCTACCTCGTGAAACATTTGATACAGTTCATAAAGCAAACGCACACAATCGCTTGATACAAAAATAGCGACACGAGAAAAGCTGTATAAAGGAAAAAATTGAGAAATAACAGCAGTGTGGCATTGTATCGGAAATATTGCCTTAGTCATCATAAATGAAAGGCAATATCAATAAACTAGTGGAGGACAATCCACTTCCTCTCTCCTGAGACAAATCCAGAGAAGGTGTGCATGGAATCCTCTGCAGAGTACACAGGCAATATTAAGGTAATCAATCGTCCTCAGTGCTTTGGCAGTTCTGAATTTACTGTAGTGAGAACCGTCGCATTCTGTATTAAGCCATAATTGATTTGATCTCCATAATCTCTTTCCTGGTTGTCGTGGGTAACACTGTGTGACAGCGCTGAGTGATGTGCTTTTGGATGGGGGCGGTGGGGACGAACGTGTGACGGGTTGGCAATGAGCTGGACGGCTCATTCGTATTCATCAGCGGGCGTGCGCTCCGGGGCCTTAGGACAACAGAGGGGCACGCTGCGCTACACCACGGCACACTACATTACAACACAATTTGATTTTCTACATTATGAAAATACAGCCATCGAAGAATATAGCACTTCATCTCATCGCACTGAATCCACACAGACCAAAGAGACAAGGCACGAGACAGTCACTGTCTCATCAAACAGACTTGGTCATAATTTACCACGTTTTAACATTTCTGCACTTTTAAATATCACTCTTCTACAGCAGTAATTCCATGTCTGAGACCGTTACAGAGAAAGACTGAACACATATTTCTGCCTTGTCTCCTTTTCTCTCTTTTAATTTACAGTGCGTGATGCGTGTCGCTGACAGATTACTCACAGGCAGTGGACAACAGTGCGTCCTTCTCCACACTCCCTCTGCCACTTGTGCACTTGAGCCAGCAGGTTGAGGAAAGCCTTCTTAGAGTCCGGAACATCTCGATACGCCGACCAGCGCAGGAACTGGAACTGACACACCACCAGCTGGCCCTCTTGGGGCTTGGGATGGAACAGGAAAAATGAAACACATGGAATCTGAGTGTAGTCCTACTGTGTGGCTGTGCGCGCATGTGTGCTCTCTATCTTGTTTGTGTTGTATTACATTTTCTGGTTGTTTCGGTGTTTCTCTGTGTGCCAGTTAACACCCGTGTTTGAGTTCTCCCCAGGCTGCGTGCTGGCACTCTCTGTGCTCACTCAGCAGACTGACTTTGAGATATATGGGTCTGCAGGTGTAAGCGGGGCCCGCGCTGTGTTCAAGAGAGGTCCCTGTGTGTTCATAACCTTGTCCTATACAATCTCACCTAATACTTAAGCACCAGCGGAGAACTGTAAGTCATGCAAATTGGGCTGGCAAAGACACCGATGATGCATGGAGGAATTGCCTTAGCAGATGTGGGATTTACACTATGTACTTTTTTTTGTACTACTCTCATACCCACACATACATATGCTTACATTGCACTTCGGTTGACTTTTACACCCTCCCCTTGTATATCATTGTCACCCGTATGAGGAATACTCATTAAAGCACTGAGAGAGGGGCAGTGAGAGGGAGAGAGGTGTGTTATTTCTGTGTGATTTGATTTCTGCCATGCTGTGTTAAGTTGCCCTCTCCTTGACAGTATTGTGCACTGAGAAGAAGAAAGGTGCCGTGGGCAGAGGGGAATGACAAGGGCAGTTGGGAGAGAAGGTGAGGACGCCAATCAAGAAAGGAAGTTCTGGGAAAGGCAAGTCGCACTGCTTCTAATAGCAGCGAGGAAACGCCTTGCATTCCTTCAATAATTGGTTGACAGTGATCCTGAACAGTATGCATGAGCTTATGCAAATTTGCAGGCTTAAACCATACCTGCATACATACACATATACACACACACATACACTCAACACAGTGACATGTGAGAAGCCAAAATGACTGAATCATACATATGCAAATATCTGGAGCATGAAAGTTGAGGAAAGACCACAGTGACATCCCCCTGTGCTCCCTCCACCATGACAGAACTGTCAGTGCCTTTATATAGCTAATTATATACATGCCAGATACCTACAAAAAATGTATGACATTGTTAATGAACAATTCAAAAAAGAGTTGCGGCTTGAAAAGAGTATCCTGCAACTCAAAATATTGCATGCATTTTGATGATGAAAGTTCCCTCTTTAGTATGCCTACTTGCACCTAAGAGAGGGAAGAAGCCTATCTCGGTAATGACAAGAAGAAATTGAAAAAGGGAGAGACTGACCTTTATTGCATGCATGTTAATGGGCTTTTCTTGCATGTTTTCCATGCAAAGTTCTAATAATATGTATCACTCTTGGGAACATCTTACGGAAACACTGGTTCAATTTTCTGGACTGCTGAATATCAAAACAATGTCCCTTGTAGTATGTATAATACAGCCTATGAATAAGTTTTTTCCTGATGTGCCACTGTGCTCAGTACAAATCTCCAGGCTATATTTTAGCGTGTATTTATTTTAGAGTGTATTTATTTGACAACCTCCTCTGTCCCATGAGGCAGACACTGGAGAAGTGCCGTTGTGTAAGTGCAAAAGATATAGACATAGCAATAGCAAGATAACGATGCACAGGCACAAACTGCAGAAATCTAGCATCAAATGGAGCATTTAGCCTGTACATTTGCGCACATACACAAAGTTAAATAGAAATTCAAATCATCATTCGGTACACAGTATTTTTACAGCCGAGTCTATAGTACTTTGACTTTGAGGACTCGTGTCAGGTGGTTTTTATATGCACATTACAGCTGGCAGCTCTAAATGCTCTGTATGTAAAATGTCACATCTGAATAACCAGTGAGGACCACAGCTAATGCATTTCTAATGAGGTTCAAGTTATCATTTTGTGAAATACCACCGAGAGGAACAACATGTCCTGTGCAGGCTTTTCAGAACTGCAATGACTCACCCTCGTGACATTCTTGACCCGAAACAGACGAGTAATGACATCCTCATCTGCTGACATGGACAGAAACTCCACTTCCATGGGCCCGTACTGCTGTAAACCGGGCTCCGGCCAATACTGAACACAAGGCTACAGGTAGAGGGGGACGTGTGGGGGGGGGGGGGGGAGAGGGGGGGAGAGAGGGGGAGAGAGAGAGAGAGAGAGAGAGAGAGAGAGGGGGAAGAGGTTAAATCTAGCACATGCAATACTCATACATTCTTCAGTATTTGTGGCCAAAAGATGCATTTGCTCTCAAAACCTTGGATTATCAAAGAGAGGAGAACTTTAAGAAGCTCAGATGATATAAAAAATTAACCAAGTGTGAACGGGTGTGTGCATATATGCAGTGCGGGGTCTGCATGCATGCGCTGTACTACACAAAAGATATAATACAGTTCTAGAGACATGCAGGTATACAAGTATAATAACAGCATGGGCAAAAGCCATGATTGTATGTTACGGTACCATACTGGCGTTAATAAGGAGAGAAGCAGCAGGGGGAGGGAGAGATGTAATGTGCTTTGAGAGATTGCAACAAGAGGGAGACAGAGTACTCCAGTGCCACAAATGAACTCTATAACAGATTATATAGCAAGATCTTGCAATGAACAACTTAAAAAGGCGATGACTCAATTTTCAGGCAAGAGCCAAAAGGAACTGCATTGCACCGGGAAAAAAGAGTTGAAAAACATGTAACGGGGAGTGGATTCAATTGGGACTGAACAGGTGGTACCTACAATTTATTTTATTTTTTTACTTTCTTGCTGTGGCCTGTGGACGGTGCTTGGTTTTGGCTCGACTGTTTTCCAAATGACAGGCCGGTAACAAACTTTCTCATTTCACAGATTATTAGTCTCATCTACTACTGGCAGGATATTGTGATAGTTTGAGCAAATATGACAACAAGTTATTTCTTCTTATAATTTACCAACTGCAGGTTTAATGAGCACATCACACACACAATGGTTAAAAACATAATATGACTTATTGCCTTTGTTCTACCGTTACAAAGCCTGTTAAAGCCCTCAAAGGTCATATTTCTCTTTGCTGAATTAGTTAATTAGGTTAAGTTATCCAAGTAATGGCCCCTTGAGGAACTGTAGTGTCACTGCTGCTATTTACACTCAAAAAATAATTGACATCCTCATCTGAGCATTATCCATGAAACACAAAAAGGGCTGATTTTACAACAATCCAAGTTAGACCTTGGACAAAAAAAGATTTGTAATTTATAGTAAGCACCTGGCTTTCGAAGGCTTTGATACAATGTAATACATATTTCACATGATTAATGTTAAATATTTGACAAGGTATGTAAATCAAGCATTAATGCCTATAAAAATGCCAAAATCTAGATTCTGCCTGAGCCATTATTTTTTTATCTTTTAGGCTTATTTAGGTGGTTTATGTAATTCACTAGTGATTCATACACATATTAAATATACAGGTGTTAATACTGCACTGCAGTACTTGAAATTGTCCTTGTAAGAGTTGCTAATGCTGTATTGATGAAAGCTGCTACCTAATGCTCTGTGCTGGAATGTCTGATCTCAGTGCAGCGTTTGACATGATGGATTAAAAGATTCGTATTCAGAGGTTTAAGTAGTACTGTCCTTGATTGGTTTTGTTTGTCTACTGCAAATTGTATTGTGTTTGTCAATGGTCCTCAGTGTCCCTGTGTGGTGGACCACAAGGGTCTATTTTGGGGCTAATCTTATTTTCTCCTTCCATGTTTTCCTCGGCTACATTCTTAGACAGCATGACATTTCTTATTTCTTTCCATTATTATGCCGATCATATCAACTCATAGCTGTCCCAAGGTTGTTGAATTATTCAGCAACATTACTGTTTATCTGCCATTAAGGACTGGATGTCTGCCAACCTCCTTTAGCTTATCTCCAACAAAACGGAGATCTTAATTATTGGCTGAACACGTCCGTAGCCAAGTTGTGCCAGCTTTTGGCTCTTTAACAGAGTATGTTGTTCCTGCTGCTAAAAGTCTGGGACTTACATTTGATCAGTCTGGAGTCCCATATTACTACTGTAGGCTTAGTCGCTTTCCCCCACCTGAGAAATAGCTCAAGAATTAAATCATTCCTTTCTCTTAATGACACTCGGGGCTATTTTTACATGCTTTCCTTTTATTCACGCTTAATTAATGATCTGTTCATCTCTCTTAATCAGAAAATTATAGGCTGGCTCAATTTGCTCAACAGTTGGCTGCCAGACTCTACGAAAACTTTGAGGTGTGATTCAATTTCCATGCTTTGTAGACTTTTAGGATCTATTGCTGACTTTTTAAGTGTTCTTCAGTTTGGCTCCTTATTATCTGGTAGAGCAAAGGCTTTAACAGTCTCCCTTTAAAAATAAATTTATGACATACTTTTAGCTACTTGTTCCTAGTGTTCCACTGAGTTTGTTTGATGTTTGTGTTTTGTGTTCCTGCTTTTTTACAAGTGTTAAAGAAAGAACAAGGACCACTGTAGCACAGAGAGAGACATATGTTCATGAGAGAAAGTGGAAAGTCAAAAAATAAAAACCCTGGGATGTGGCTGAAGGGTAATGCAAGCCCATTCTTCAGAAATGTAACTTAAGGAGGGGAAGGAAAAACTGGGGCGGGAGTTATCTAATCATGCCTTGAGATCAACGTGGTCAGGGATCAAAGCCCAACAAAATAGCAAGAAGAAACCAATCCCAAACACAGTAAGATACAGAAATAGTGAAGCCAGTGTATGTCAGGAAAAGTCTCAAGATAAGTTCAGACAACCTCGAGAGTGGAATTAAAAACTTAGCGCAAACAACGGCTCTTGTGTGAGTGGACTCAAAAATGTTCTACGGCTCTTTTTCTTTATAGTGTCAACAAATCAATAGCAATAAAACAGTGTGTAACACTTTGACCTTACCCAGGCAGAGTTTGACTGGTTGAGTTGGTTGAGCATGACCACTGCTGTGCAGCCGTAGTCAAAGACAAGCCTCCAAAAGTCAGCCGTGGTGCCCGGCAGAGGGTGAGGGGTGACAATAAAAGCAGCCTGCCGATGGAAGCTGTCAGCGAGAGCAGCGTTGATGTAATTGTTGCTCTCCCCTTCTGTCGTAACCAAGAAGGCCAGTGCGCGATCAGGTGGCAGAACATCCATGCTGCGGTTCTTCTCTCGGTTTCTGGGCAACAGAGCAATGCTGCACTCTTCCACATCCAGGTGGGGAGTCACAGAGTTGAGCGTCTGCAAATGGAAACATTGAAGAGGTGAGGTGAGAATCACAAACAAGGAAGGCGTGAAGAGTAGTGAAACACAGCAGAGGAGTCAGAAATGGTAGAGAGGTGGAGGAGGAAGAAGAAAAAGAAGTGAATCAGACAGGAGGGAGGGGAGACCGCTAACAAACCAATATCAACTGAAAGAATCTAATGAACATCACATTGACAAACGGAGTCAAATGAATGAAAGGGAAATATTGCAAACCAATTTTCTTTGATGAACTCTCTGTTCATTTAGCCGCAATTACATTAGACAACGTGAAAAAATACTTTGATCATTAATACACAGCATCAATAATAGATCTGTGACTTGCCGAGCAGCACTACCGGTTGGCTGTTTTCAGTCTGTAGGGTGAGTAAAAAGGCAAACAGAGAGCTCATGGGGCGGTGGAGAGGCTTGCAAAAACAATGTCAGACGGATACCTTTACAAGATCAAAGGGAGGCATGAAACGTTTTCCTTCATGAAGAACTAACAGTTTGATCAGTGTTGCAGCACCTATAGTACAAATCACTAATTCTAAGCAATAAATCTATTATAATTCCTATGTAAAGAATAAGAATGGGGGGGGGGGGGGGGGGCAGGTAAAGCATGTGGGAACACAGCTGGCTCTCTTCTCTCCTAATCAATATCTAATAAAATGTTCTGAGACTGCATTCCTACAAACCAAGCAGAGGACTGCAATGGCAGTCACACAGAATCAAAAGTGAAAAGGAGACAACCATGCAGGAGACATCCTCCTGCACGGATACGCATACGCATGCATTTTTGGATGCATTATTATTACTACTGCTTTATTATTGTTGGTGGTGGTAGTAGTAGTAGTAGTAGTAGTAGTAGTAGTAGTAGTAGTAGTAGTAGTAAAAGTACAGTCGTAGTAGTAGTGTAGGTACATGCAAAATGGAATGAAATTCTTTATCAGTGCTATCATTAGTAATACTGTAGTAGTAGTATTAGTAGTAGTACTACAGTATTATATTGTTGTTACTAAATTAAACAGTAGCAGTAGAAGTACTAGTTCCCTTAAGGTAAATTAAATAATTGTATTAATGATATTTATTAAATGCATTACAGATGCAAATTACTGTGTGTTGGCTGTGTAATTGTGAATACATCTTTTGGGTGCATATTTTTCCAAAAATAAATGTGTGCTTGGAATGTTGATCAAGCTCGTGATGTGGCCATCCAGCTAAAGACTGACCTGGAACTCCTCCCGCAGCTGAGAGGAATTACTCTGGGAATCCACTCGCAGCATCTCTTTGTAAGTGACCGCAAACTCATTCACCAAGATGGCAGTCTCTCCGCACAGACAGGCCTCCAAAATGGCATCATGGATAAAGATGTACTGCTCCTGAAAGGACACCATGTGTCAACATATTTAAGTGCTGAGTTGAGTATGTGCACAAGTGGGGGCATGCATTGGTACATGTTGTTGCAAACAGCTAAACAGACAAAGGAGGCAGGTAAAGACAGAAAGAGATTAACATCAAACGTAGATTTGAATAAATAATCAAACAATAAAGAAGAACGACTCATAACTTTGTTCTGAATTGAACATGTGCTATAATGTTGGTGGTGTTGGGGAATAAATTAATATTTCTAAGTAAACAAACACATGCGTTGTGCATTTAATTAAGACACCAGATAACTACAAATGTATTAAACAGCTATGCCAATGTCAGATTTACATAATAAGGGTTAAACATGCAAATTACCTGCACATCTAAAGAACAGCACATGCCTACACAACACATTGCAATTCTTTTCTCCAAATCTATTGCAATGACCTTTACATGAGTCCCAGAGGGGCAGTATGATAATACACCCCCAACCCCTCGCTCTTTGAATTTCCAAACAACAGGAGGGAAGCTAATGATAAATAAATAAATAATCCAACTCTCCAGAAGTTTTGCAGTGGAGACATATTACCATATTATGACCAGTGACAATATGGCCAAGACAAGTTGCAGATATTTGACTTGGGTCTGAATGTGAAGTGGTTTCCCAGCTGTGCAGTTGACCTGACCTCCGTCTGGATCATGTTGATGCGTCGAGAGCAGAGGGTTTTGACACAGTTGTAGATATCCACCACGCCTTCACACTCCGCCATGTCCAACATGACATCCAGCACGATGTAGCAGCCGGTGCGGCCCGCCCCCACACTAGCACACAAACGACAACTTTCACGAGTGACCATGCACAGTCTTAAAGCATTAACTCACCAGACTTTTGAGTTAGTAAAAATATTGTTAGGATTCAGTATGTCTCCTCAGGAGCACAAGTTGTTAGCACTGCATGATTTAAAAGAGAATGGCAAAGTCTTAAAGGTCAGCAGCATACAGGCGAGGGTCATGCCACAAATGGAGTTTGCTAATGCAGGGTACACACTGCGCGAGAATTAAGCCAATTTCTGGGCACAATTCCCCTGTTTTTGGTTCTAAAGATTATCTTATTTTCCTGTGGTGTGAGGTATTTTAAGCGTGTTTTTTACATGCCCCATCTGCTCGAATTACAAATATCAAATATGCTTAATATTTACAATCTGATATCCTGTTGTGAGGGTGGAACCTTGGGGACAGCGGAGTACGCAAAATCGCAAATCCTTGCACTGCACACACTATAAGAACAAAACTGTTACATTTATTATTGATTGTATTTACGCGTGGGCTCTCTCACATTTTCAAAATCTGTTAAAGGTCTAATAGGTCTTAATCTATAACACAATACAAAATCTAAATAAACTAATATATCCATGGTCACATTTCAAGTCCAGTCAATTTATTTAGGAATCGGGGTGTGTCTCTAATAGCCAACGTTTTTTTGCATTTTAAAATATTTAAGTCAGGATAACATTTGAATCACAGGAATAAAGTGTTTGTTTGTAAAAGAGAACAGAGATGTGTGGCAGCTTGATTAAACCCTTACCCCTGCCCTAGTTTGTGGGCTGCCTTCGTCAATCATGTGACTTTCATTCTGCACATCACAGTTGTCCTGAGCCTCCCAAAGGAGAATACAATCTATAACTAATACTACTTGCCACACTGGAAAAAATCAATTGTGGTAACATCATATTTACTTTTCAATAAAAGCTACAACACAACGGGTTACGGCTGCTGCTAAGCGCCACATTACCTGCAGTGGACCACCACAGGGCCGGCGTCAGGAGGTGTAGAGGCTTTCACTCTTCGTATAAAGGCCAGCAAACCAGTGGCGTGATACGGCACCCCGTGCTCAGGCCAGGATGTGAAGTGGAACTGACGCACCTCATGCTTGGTTGAATATCCTCTCTGTAAACAAAAACGCAATACAAATTAGCATTACATGTAAGACACTACATTTATATGGCATGCATCGTAACCATAGTAGCCTACGGGCCCTTATTTCATCCAAGACGGGTTCCCAACCATTAAGAGATATCCGTGATAGATGCGACAGATTTTTTGGTTCAGTGTGAGGACAACCATGACATTATTTACGTAGGGTGCTAGGTCTTCTAGGACAGTTAGGCCTCTGGGCATCACATGCTAGTAGCAGCTCCAGTGTGACAGACACGCGAAAAGGAATTACTGAGGCTCTCTGAGCTCAGGGAGGGCTGGGAGTTTTCCTCCTCTCTACTGGGAGGCTGCTGCAGTCGCACAGCAATCTCTTCCTCTGTACAGCGATGACAAAGTAAAGCGACGCAAAGCAAAGATTTGTTGAAGACAGAAATCCAAAAAAAGAAAGGAAAAAAGCTCTGGAAAAACAAGCTGTCACCAGCTCCCAAATTCGTGCCGATTTAAATAAGCAGGAGCATGTGCCCTTGGAGAGCGAATGTGACAGTGTGATGATAATGCTGTGTTTGTGCCACTGTCACTCCAGCGTTGCTCTGAGCCCCTCCAATGCCAGATCCCCCAGGAGATTGACAGGAGGAAGACCATCAGGGGCACAACACTGTAACGGCTATGTCGGAAAGACGGCAGGGGCATTCACACATAGCTACTGGTGTTAATTCCTCTTAATTTAACATGTAGCCCTCATACTCATCAGCAGTAAATCCTGTCAAGTATCTAATCCCGTCTATTACTGTACTACTTCTAATTCTAAGAATATCACAACAAGTACTGATACAGGCAAAAGACGGTGATGAAACAAGGGTAGACAAATCTTAGATACACTTACTCTCTCCAAGGCGAAGGTGCGAACTGTGTATTCAGCCAGTGTCTCTGTCTTAAGCAGAGTGATTTTGATGTCACCATACATCTCGCTCTCATCAGGCCAGTATTTACAGCATTTCACCTGTTTGAAAATAGCAAAGAAACTGACCTAAACCTCTTGGTAACATTCCTGGAAAAAGCACTTGCAAAACTGAAGAAGGTATAACATATCTGTTGATTCTGTCCAGTTCAAAGTCATTTTTCAAAACACAGTACATCCCACAATATTAAGAATAACTAAAACATCCATCCTTTAACACAAACCTTTCTCAACAGAATGAAAATCTGTTCTTTGAGAGACAATATGATCCAGTGCTCCCCAATTTAACCTGCTCAGTCTTAAACTGCCAAATTTTCCAAACCGTCTCTCTCTTGAGGAGTGATTTCTCTGAATCTCCCACTCTTTTTGACAAAGACACCTTTTACATTTCAATACATCTTTAGGATTAAACCAGATGAATTACTTCCATGAAATGTGCTGCAAGGCCATTCTCTGCTACTGAACAATGTTGTTGGGGTGTTTTAGGTCACCGCATTCCTACTGACAATGTCAATTTAAGTAAATAGCATCATCATACCATCAATCCAACCACAAGGTTAAACTGTTGAACAAATGACACTCGATGAGTAACGGATGCAGGTTTAAGTTCGGGTTTATTGGATGACTCCAAGTGTCACCCTTAAACCTTTCCTGATGCTATTTTCTTTCTTTTCCAACATACAGTATTATATTAAGTAAAATATGAAGTGATTCATTAGCTGATTTAAGTATAACAAATCAATATTAGTGTAACATTTAATGAATTCAAAATGTACAGAGGTTACATTTCAAATGCTGGGGAACAGCAAAAACAATCCTCTGCAGATATTTCATCTTGGAGGGCAAAGAAAAAAAAGCACAATAATCACATAATCGTTCATAATGGACAGGAGGACAGGAGGACGGCAATCTTCTTCACAAACACAAGGCATAAAGGAAGTAATTTTGTTTTATTTAATGGAGGTGATATTTCCAGAAAGTTCCCAGAATTATTAGTATGGAGAACCAAATTGTATGTAGGGCTACTCCTAGAAAAATGGTGTAATTTTAGCCATCCACTGAGTATTACATTTATCTTGCCTCGACCGAAAGGATGGGGTGCTTAGAGCAGTGTTTATATACTACATGTACTGTATATGCCATTTTATCCTGTGTAGTCATGCAGTGTATATTCAAGGACAGCAGCCCTAGATATGTGACTCAGACATTTGTATGCCTCACAAGTATACAGAACATTTTATTGACTCTAATCATTTGAGGATGTGACGTAAATTTCTATACAACATCGCAAAAACAACATTTCATGATGTTCTCTAAACAGACAAATAAGGGATAATCCATGGCGCAATCCTTTAAAAATGTGTGTGTTTAATGTACTGTATAGTGCACAGAGACTTTGTTTAGCCTCGTTTAAAGTGTGGTTTTCAATTGCCACCAAGAGAATATGGTACAGAAAGTGTTTGACATTTTGGGAAATATGGTTATTCACTATTTTAGATAAGAAGATTGATTCCACTCTGATTTCTGTGTGGCAAATATGAAATTACAACCAGCTGCTGGTTAGCTTAGTTTAGCATAAAAACTTGAAACAGGGGAGACAGCTAGGCTGGCTCTGTCCAAAACTCCAAATTAACTCATGTATCTCATTGGTTTAAACTGTCAAAACAAGTGCTGCTAGGTGGATTCAATGGTGTAACTTTGCCTAGTCTCCAGTGTTTGTGCTGAGCTACTGCTGGCTGTAGCTTCATAGTTAGCAAACACACATGAAGAACCATATTGGTTTTCTCATCTAACCTTCAGTGTATAAGTGCATTTCAAAATGTTGAATCACTCCTTTCACAGGCTCTCCACTGCTTGTGGTTTCACATAAATGCGTCCTAACCAAAATCAACCACTTTTAGGCTGTGGTTTGCATGCACAGCAAGCTCCTGTGAGATCTATACTCATCACACACATAAAAGCCTTTTATATAGACACCAAAATGACCCCCATGGTGAATGTGTGATGTTTCTGAGCACTGGGTGGTGACAGGAGGGGAAGAAGGGGGAGTGCACATCGCTTACCCTGCCAACCTCCACCAGCTTAGTTATCATGACGATGCTGAAACAATTTTCTTGCCACACCATCCTCCAGAAATCATACAGAGTCTCCTGCTTGGGTCCTAGTGAAAATAGGGAAGAAATAACAGTGAAAGAGACGAAAACGGCGGCATCAAAGCGTAATCTGCTCAATAAGGGAGTTGTTGCGGTTGTGAGATCTCGTATTATTGTGACCTAAGTGTCCTTCCTCAGATGGCGGGGTGCTGATCTCTCAAGATTGTGCTGTCAATAAAGTTATTGGGAATTCCAAGCAGGGAAAGGGTGATGGGTGACAAAACAACAGCAGTAGCTGATGATGAAAGCCCGGGGAACCATCAGTGACTCGTTGGCATCAGAGGAGCAGATTTGAGCTACAACTTTAAAACGAAGATCACCTAGGAAGGAAATGCTCAGAGAGACAAAAACACTGCTGATGTTTTTCTTTCTTTCTTTCTTTCTTTCTTTCTTGCAGGTTTAATCCCGCTGTCTCTCTAACAGGGTGAAGAGGAGGTGCTAGTGCAAGATAAGCTGATGAGCAGACCTTGGGTGACTTTGTGATGGAATCTCCCTAGAAACTGACACTCCTTAGGGTTTAGAAACAGCAGAGGGACATTTTTAACAGAGTCCGACTGTTCATCAGAAACAACTTTACATTTGAGCGACAGAGGGTGAACTAATGGTTCTCTCCCCAACAATGAACGCGCCGCTCGGGCCTGTCGCAGAGATTGAGAAGCTATAATTAATGTGTTTAATTATTCACCTCTTCTCATGATTAATTCAGTGACATCACTAGCACAGCCTTCACGGGTTGGCGGTCACACTATTACTGTTGGATTTGCCGTAGAATTTTGGCAAGGGACTGTTCATGAGTAGGCTCATTGGTTAGATCATCTTCAATTTATTACATGGTGGCAAAAGGTGCTTACCCGAGCTGCATGCACACACACACACTCGCAAATGAACACACACACGCACACACACACACACACACACACACACACACACATAGTCTTGCTTGGATACTCACCCTGAGTGGCGATGAAGTGGTTGGATCGATGGTAGCCCTGAAAGAGAGAAGAGGGATGACATGCTGAGTAAGCCATCTGCGCCTCAGGCACAGCAGTATGGGAGGGTGTCTCTCTGGCTCACCCTCTTCCTTACCATGTTCTCTGCATTTTGCTGTCCTAAGACTGACCCACTGCAACTGTTGATGGCCTTTCCTGTTTAACTGTCCAGCACTGTCTGACCAATTGCTCGCTCCACACCATGTCTTTGCTCTCATAGACTCCACAGAGAGAGTTTGGAGCAGTTGAGGCAACATGTGGTAAATACTGCACCTTGACAAACTGCTGAGCAATAGAAATAAAATGTGGATTCCGGCAACGAGTCGGGTTAGCTGACTGAACAATGACTCATTCCTTGTGAAAGTTTAATAAAGATATGATGAAGAAACTAAAGGCGCACACTGTTCAATTTCAGGTGTCCAATTTATTCGTCAAACTTTCTCTCAGAGCAGTCCCATAAAAACAAATCCATTTTCATTGAAGATGCAATATGTACTACATCTGGGATGATGAATTCAACCATAACCACATTTCTTTTTCCAGCAAACTCCCCCGTTGAATTATTCTCACGAGTCAAATGAGTGGAAGAATATCATACACTATAGTTTCACATAAAGGCATGATATCATCACCAACATAAACAAGGCAAAATCTGATACGTACAGTGAAGTATTCTGAGATCCTTTATATCAAAGAATGTGACAGCCTTTGATATAGATGACACACATTTTCATATGGTGAGTATGGGGTGAATATGAATGAACATTGAGATGTCACCTCTACAGCCTTGAGGGGAATAAACATGGCAAAGACCACCTGAGGTACTTTGAAGCATGAACACTTTAACGAGCAAACTGTTCAAAGGAAGTCCTGAAAATAAGTGCTACCTCTCTAACCTTTCAAGGCGAAGGAGACACCCGTCTCCAAGACGCAACCCTCTGACAACACCACCTAGAAAACCACAAGGATTTCGTGGTTCACGGTTTGTTGTCATTTTGAGCAGCTGGAAGGATAATTGATGCCCCAATTACATTACATGGCTCTGTAGAATTGAGAAGGCAGGTCAGGATTAATCTGAATAAACTCCTGAGCCCACTGGCTGTCATCAAATCAGCATGATGGGGCAATCCACGTTCATAACAGTTTCCATCTTTTTGCGGAGGGCATCTTCCGAATATGTCGAGTCTGTCCACGTTGCTGACTGAATTTCATCCAGTCATGTAAACGGGGACACGTTCGAAATGGAGATGGATGACCAGTGCTGTGAGGCCTGCTATCCACAATTCCCCTGGCCCCGGCCAAATATCAGCAATGCTACCACTCCTCCAATAAGACTAACACCATAGCCACTAAACCTCCTGAGTCTTGGCCACTTATGCGAACCCTTTCCACTTCCACAGGCCACTTCCTCTATCCGAGAGGACACATCTCCTCATGTTAATTTACAATAAAAGGGCTAAAGGGGCTTTATTTGAGGGAGGGGGGGGGGGGGTCAAATGTGCACAAACCTGAAACACACTTTCACATCTTTGAGCATTTGTGGATAGAGGATAGTGGAAAGAGAACAGGGAAGTGGAAAGAGAATAGAGCGATGGAAGGCAGAAGAACGAGCAGTGAAGTACTTACTTCCCTGTTAATCCGAATCTACAGGGTCCAAGGTCGAGGGAGTGGGGAGGGGAAGTAGAAAAAGAAGACATATAGGCTAGTTAATGAAAGAAGCTTTTGGTAAGTAGGAGTTATGGTTACAGACAAGTGGGAAGAGGTTTGTGTGTGTGTGTGTGTGTGTGTGTGTGTGTGTGTGTGTGTGTGTGTGTGTGTTAATTAC
>NW_022280043.1:918768-1024568 GCF_004355925.1 Anarrhichthys ocellatus
TGTGTGTGTGTGTGTGTGTGTGTGTGTGTGTGTGTCTGTATGTGTGTTTGTAGGTGTGTTTCTCTAAGTACAGCAGGACTGGGCTTCATGTGTTCAAGTTCCCATTTTTTTGTACGACTTTACGGCCTTGTTCATTTACTCTTAATATATTGTTCGCTTTTTTCAGATGAAAATTACTTTTGGTTTTCTTTACTGTAAGTTTTCGCTACGGATTTTCAATTTAAAGAAAGAAAAAATACTTTGATGTGCAAAATCAGTGGAGATCCGCTTTCTAAATAAACAAACAAAGGTGAAGGTAAATGTACTATTTCTTCAAGCTTAAATCGAGACTGTGATCAGATTCGATTGGAAACAGCCTGACAATATTAACAAACAACCATCATCTGCTAAAGTCTGTGTGCTGCACTGAAATACATGACATCCCCCTTTTTCCTACTGCCACACCCACTTCCAAACCAGTGAGACAAGATAGGAAAAAAAAAAAGAAAAAAGAAATCTTGGTTCTCAACAGTAAAGCAGTTCTAACTGTACCAAAAATGTATCCATGTTGGAGCCAATCGCTTATAGTAAGAAGCTTATTCATAAGCTTAAATTGGCCTTCGAAGTGGGACAAAATAGGATGCTAGCATTATTTTTACAATAGGTACATTGAGACAAAACTTAGTAACAGTATTTCTGTGTAGGTGTGTGTAGGTGTGTGTGGGTGCGTGTGTGTGAGAGTTTTGGATTGTGGCCATGCTACACCTGTCAGTACGACTATGTTTCTCTTTAGAAGCAGCCAATATGTAAATCAGCAACAGCCATGACGCACTGGACTGCTCTACATTTGCAAAATGCACAGGGAGCTTTCAAACATATGCAAAGTTCTGCTCCTCTTCAGGCAAACAAACACCACAGCCAAGTAAATACTCTGGCATTAAGTGACAGAGAACTTGCACTTTTTCACCTCTGTTTTGAAAGTGCAATAATAGTTCAGAGGGAGGAAAAAACTTTTCCATTTAACCTCTGGTGAAATAATCACAGGTTGTCCAAAATATGCTTCGCTGTGGTTAATAGTTACCATCCAGCTTGCTGGGTCAGCCTTGCCAGGGCCTGACGCTGACACTGTAGTGGCTGCTGAGTGGTGTTTTCCCTCTATTGCCTGCACCTTTGTGCCCTAAACGCTAATGGAGACCCTCACGATAACTACAATCCTAACAGCAGGCCAGGTTTGTAATGCCCTCTCATTGTAATGAACTCTCTAAAAGCATCTCACCACTGCTGTCTATACTCTACAGAGAAATAAAAGAGAGGGAAAAAAGCCCTGTAGTGTCAAGCATTTTGATGATATAATTTGGTCTAAAGAAGGAATCCACCTCAAATCAGTCGTCAACTTATGCAGCTTGTAATTTTCTCTCACTGACATTTTTTTTAAATATTCCCTATGAAGATTTTCACAGTCGTTCAAACTCTTATCAGCCTCAAACAGGACTGGGAATACATCTGCCTGCCTGAACTTCCCACCGAGTGACATATATGCTTTACAGTAGTCCCAATGAGAGGCCTGCAGAATAAATCTTGTGAGATAAAGAAATCACATCAGATTGCCAGACGTCCTTGACTTGACATGACTCAAATGAAAAACAACATCTGAGGACCATATCAACAAAATCACAGGGGAACCAAAAAACAAGTTTCTTTTTACGAGTATATCTAGCAGTAAAATTGTATTTCTTTTTTTTAAATTTCAAACTCACGGTCAATTTCTTTTGTTAATAACGTCACTGTTGCCATCTAAACGCGTTACTTCTGCTTTCGGAAAAAAAACACAGCCTCCTCTAGTTTTTATGAATGAGAACACGTATGAATGAGACCGTTTGAGACACATTAGCAACATATACTGTACATGTATTTCATATGATCAGTGAGAATGTTATTGTGGCACTGCATGTGTGGCAGACAGTTAAGGTGAACACTGGACAGGATAAACTCCACCAAGCCAATCCAGAGAATGAATAACATCAATCATGTCTATTTAATTTAGGGGGATTTTGTGGCATCTTACAGAACGGGTCATCTCCTCTGCAAGGCATTAAATGCATTAATTCCACTCTGTTTTAATAAAAGCAAGAGCAGAGTTAGTCTGGGTCAGGGATTCGGTGCAGCGATAGACAATCATGGCAGCTGGCAAAAAAATCACGAGGAAGGATGTTTGATTGGATGAAAGCTTCCAGGTGAAAGTGGGCCAGCAGACTGGTGAGCTTAGAGGAATGAGAGAGATGGACTGTGGCTTTGCAGGGTGTGAGAGATAGAGACGCAACAGAGGCTGACTATTTGTATCCCATGTCGAACAGAGGCAGAAAAACAGGATTAGACTTACATCAATGTAGTTGGCGTTAATGTAGTCTGAGTTGGGGTCTCCCAGGAGAGGGTGGAGCTTGACTCTGTGGCGGTCATCTGAGACAGATTAGAATAAAAGAGCAAAGGACTGTTGAAGTACAGAGTGTACACAACAATTTCTCTTCATTGTTTGTACAGAAAATATATTGGTTCCGATGACTTACATCCCAACGTGTCATCCCTCCCTTTGGTTTTGTCCTTCTTCTTAGTGCAGTCCCAGCCATCAAAGAAGCTCTACAGAGATAAAGAGACCCGTGCAGATTTTAGGAACGGGACCTCTCTATATCAACCATTCAAAAAATATCTTCGATAAACATTAATCAAAGCTTCAATACATGTTTTCTTTTGTTTCATGTTACAGAAAATTGCCATGATACAGAAAATTGTGTTTCATGGCGAGCATGATAAAAGCCTATCAGCACATCAAGCACGGCGAAGGAGATCAAGAGCCATTGTATCCTACGGAGAGGTTTAGTGGTCATGCAATTAATTAAAACCCGGTAACTATATACCTTCTGGGTTCAAATTTTGTGGACACCATCGATGAGAGTATCAAGAGATACATAAATCCATCAAAATAATCCCAGAATTGAGTTTTATCACATGAGGCTGTGCCGCACAAATTGACCAAACAGTGATCATCGAATCATAGCTTAGCAACCATAGACACAGCAAGTCTTTGGATCTTTGGAAACAGGTTTATTGCCAAGTAGGTTTTCACATACAAGGAATTTGCCAAGCTAGTTTGGTCCATAAC
This sequence comes from Anarrhichthys ocellatus, assembly GCF_004355925.1. Lineage (NCBI taxonomy): Eukaryota > Metazoa > Chordata > Actinopteri > Perciformes > Anarhichadidae > Anarrhichthys > Anarrhichthys ocellatus. Next base: position 921,905 of record NW_022280043.1, read on the forward strand.
GATCACAATAAAATGTATTGAATAAATACAGTAAGATAAAAGAAAAAACAAGTACTGCAAAAGCCAATAATTATAAACATAGAACAGAAATGTATGATCAAAATATCTAGTGTAGTGTCTTTTTGATGTAGCCATTTAAATGCATATTTAAGGCTGCTTGTACACAGTTTTCGGTTTAAAATGGGGACACCTGTAGACAAAGTTAGCTGGAGATGGCTCCTGGAGCTCCTCCAAGTACTGGAGCTCATGTTACCTTAACTAGCTAGCTGATAAGCTGATGAAATCTGCCAACGACAGTTATTTCAGGTTGCGAGACATGAAAAGCCTGCTTTTGTCCATCTTTGCCTAAAATTAAGGTCACATTGTTTCAGAAATTCCAGATGTAAAACTGCTGCATTATCATTGTCAATGCCGTGTGAGAACAGAAAAATGCAAAAACAAAAAGCCAATCATAGCTTTCTCTTGCATGAGGAATAAATTGTTGCAAATTGAGATGAAATATTGTTGATGAATACTGCTCTGTATGGTTCTTTATACAGTATATGAATCACTGTATGATGAGAAGACTTGTAATTAGAGTGAAGGCAGAGAAGCTGACACCTGCTTGGTGGATGGCTGTTCAGCTGTATTATATATACACATTATACTCAGCAACACAGCTCCTCGCTCCCTATCCACCTGTCTGCACGGATGCACTGGTGAGCAATTACTCTCACACAATGTCATAAGGCACTTTTAAGTTATTTTTAAAATTATTTATTTATCTATGGTTTATTGGATAGGAACATATACATTATACAAAGACAAACTAAAAACAGCTGCAAGTATCATGGTGCTTACAGCAGATGCTAGTTTGTAAGAACCAAGAAGGTTTTTTTATGAAACTAAGAGATTAGAATGAGGTATGTGAAGTCTGCAAACAGCCCCTTCAGATCACACACACACACACACACACACACACACACACACACACACACACACCCTTACCAGTCTACCCCCCGTGATTTTCAGCCACTGGGGGAATTTGGTGAAACTCTGCCCAAGTATGCATGCTGAGCAGGGGATTACAACTCAGTTCTCCCCACAGAGAGCCGAGAACCAGCCAAATCCTGCCTGGGATTACACCCCCCCTCCTCCCCCACACACACACACACACACACTTTTTCCTCCTCTTTCCTTGCGCTCCCACTCACGGTCCATCTCTCTTTCCCTGAAACCCTCATTGTCTATCTATCTTCATCACTTCTCGTCCTGTTTCTCCCTCAATTCTATTTTTGACACTAGACCGCTGAGCTCTCTTTCTCTGCTCCCACCACTCCTCTGCTCAGTCCTCCAGGGAGGAGAGAGGACCAGGGAGAGGAAAACACAGGAAGAAAACAGTGAGAGAGTGGCAGTATATCGAAGGGAAGTGAAGAGAAACAACACAGATCCGTGGAAAAATGTATTAAAAACCCTCATTGGCAGGGATCATTGGAGTGGGTCTGTTAAGAGGTTTACATGAAATGAGGAAAATGAGATGAAAGAAATAATGACAGTGCAGCACAGCCTTGAACTATTAACATCATTACTATTTTAAAAAACAATTTTTTATTCTAACATCTTGATGCGATATCAACATCCTACTAGATTTCATAATGTGCATTGTTTGTTTCCCCTCAATAACAAGGCAATAGACAATCTGTCCTCCACAATTTCCCTTTTGGGATCACCTAATAACTGTTATGTCACCTTGTTTGACCTGTAATTATTTCACCCGCATAATTTGTGAAATGTCAGAAACTGTGATGAGATTCATAATCCCACCATATCCAGTCAAAATCCAATCAGAGATGTCTGAGATGTGATACAATTGGGACACTGAATTCAAAAGAATATAATAAATAAGCCTGAATCACGCTTCCCATAAGGTAGCATTAGATAGCTGTTGTTTTTTTAAAACAAGTGCAGTAATTCAGTTGCCCCTGGTGCAACTAAACTTTGAATCAATGAGGCCATCATCCTTGCTAACCTCAGCCTCAGGGTGCAAAGTGGTATTATGAAAGTTTTGAGCTCTCAAGTAAAGCTCTCTGTTTGTTTATTCGTAGGTTTCTGTGGTGGGAATAGGACAGTAGTGACAGTAGCTGCCATACAAGCCCCTTTACAACTCACTGTAAAGTCTTGATCAATGTTTTTACACAACATAGGTATTCTTCGGGGAAATAAAACCTATACCTGCCGGGGGAGTGTAATATGATGCTCCTCATCATTTTCCTTCATAATGGAGAGAGACACTCTATCAAAATACATACTCTAGCAAAGTGGGAAAAAAACAAAGCAAAGAGGTGTGTATTGATCTTTTGAGTGGAGTGTGTTTTGCCCGTGAGGGACAGTTTAATGAGTCTACAAGCAGAGTTCCAGAGGGTAAAACCATGAACCAGAGACAAAAGATGTTTTCTCTCTTCATGAATGCAATGTGCTGTGGGTGACAGGAATGGACTTCTCCCCCGGGAGAAATTTCAACTCTCAGCCGCAACCGTCCCACTGGGGAGAGGTATTCAGAGATCTCAACCCTTCATTATGTGCCCTGAAACATACAGCTAGATATCGCAGCCACTCGGGGGGGAGGAGCAATGTTGTGCCAAAAAAAACATGTCTGTACTCGCAGGTCAGTTCAGGACTGAAACCCCGCGATGAATTGGTGCAACAAAGAAACTAAGCCAGCACTGATCTGTCAAGCGAACTCAAGTGATTTACAACAAACAGTGTTGGTGCAAGCAGATGCCGAACCTTTTATGTTAAGTTCCATGACAACGACTTGGTTTATTATAGTGTGTTTGAATTAAGGTAATTAGAAATGCAGAGCCACTAAGACCAACCCCCCCGCTAGATCATTTGATTTGGACATTACAGATAGGTTTCAAGGGTGTGAACATCAGCAGGATCACTATGAAGCATCATCAGACCTCTGCTGTGTGAAGATCCCAACTCCTGACCACATCTGGGTTGTCGCCCAACAAAATATTGTCCGAAGCATCAGAGTCTAATGGTTACCTTTGCGAATTACAGAGCATTTACGTTGCACCATGTATTGCAGTGGGAGGTAAATACCAACATTGGTACTAGGAGGAGGTTTATATGGAGGTGATAGGGCATTTTCACACGTTTCTGTACCCTTTCATCTTCTCAACCCCTCCAGTCTCCCCTTTCCTCTCTTTGCTACCCCACAATCTGTTAGCAGTGGACAGGGGACTCACTATCTGGAGCACCACCAGAGATGATTAACCTCATCAGGCCTGTCGTCATGACAGAGGTCTTCTTTTGGCCCAAAACGAGGATGACTTATTCATACGCCCAGCAACAGTGTGATCCAGATGCCTTTTTAACCCCACTAATTAATTTCAGTGGGTGGTAAGGGGGGGGGGGGTGGCGCATGGATGATGTCAGAGGAGGATTGATGGCCTCCAACACCGCTCTCACAGGAGTCATTCCAGCGTGGACTCCCTAAGCTAGCAGTTATCCACAACATGTAGTAATTGTACATGATCTAACAGACAAAGAAGATACCCAAACTACTCACTTTTTAAGCACTTCATCTCAATCATATCTGGATGAGCCACTGGTTATTTCTCATGTGTTGAATTACAGAAGACATACTGTATCCATGCCAGAACCCAATCCGCACCTTGAAGAAGCTCTGCTCACAGCTCTGAGTTTGAATGCATAGGCTGGCTGCACTCCAGCATTGGGTATCTGTCATGATTGGACTACTTTTCACAAGAGATTTCACTGTGGTCAGGAGGACAGAATCTCACCGTTTCTTGTATGTGGGGCTTGGCATCAGTCTCGGTGGGCACCTCTCCCTTGTGCACCTTTCTGTACTGAGTACACAAGCTCAAACACTCCCAGAATCTTCAAGCCCTTCCTGCAGCACAGACAGTTTGGCTATAAGGTGTAAAGGTTCCTCAAAATAGTTCATCCACCATCTAACAATGTTGAGGTCAACCACTTTTGCTGAGGAAGTCCTGGGTACTGACCTACCATCTTCCCTGGGGGACCAAGCAGTGTTGCAAAATAGTGCTTTTCCTTAGCTCTCTCAACTCCATGGAGAACAAAGCTTTCACTTCGAGCCTTTTTTAACTTGCCAGTTTTCTCTGCTGTGTTAGGACTGCACAGGTTAACCAGGCATGGAAGTACATCAGTGTAGCCACTGTACCGGACCTTATGGTGAGGAGGGAGCTAACCCACAAAGCACTGCTTTTGTCTTTTGTCTTTGCTACAACCTCCCCTATGGCAACAAGCTCAAAGCGGGAAATGAAAGAATGAGATCATGGATAAAAGAGGCTCAAATAAGTTTGTTATTCCACATGGTGGCTGGTCTCATAAGGGCAAGGAGCTCAACAAACTTTGGGGAATCTTGAACAGAAGATCCCGGGTCACAGCTTTATAGGTATACTGGCATACTGGATTGGGAGGAAACCTCAGGATTTGAGAGATGATATCTTCCAGCTGCCATGGACGCACCTACAAAGAAGAAGACGCTTTCTGCTGTGACCTTAACCCAGTAAAACTGTTATAAAAGAGTTGGACTGGATGAATGGATGGATAGACTGCAGGCCTTTAGTTTAATACTTAATTTATGGATTATAGCAGTTGATAAGTAACAATGAAGCCCCTTTTATTATCCATATACAATAACTTGAAGTTTCAATGAAGACGGTGACCTTGTGCGTCTTTGAGAAAAGCAGGAAGAGCAGCTTTATGTATAAATGTCTTTGGCTCTATTTCAATTAATAGGTGCTCCACTCCTCTAATAGTTTTAGTTTTATGTTTGGAATGAATGCACCAATTATACCCATGTTGTTGAAACTACAGGGTTGGTTAGGTTGGTCATTTACGAATACAGTCATAGTATGAATACAGACACTGGTGCACATACAGCGATTCTTTGTATTGCTACTCATTTCATGTTGTTAGAGTGTAAGAGTAATAGCTGTCTATGTTGTTGTGTGCCGCGTAGAGAGGAGCATTCTCTCACCTCGTACTCCTGTTTAAAGCCGTAGCCCTCGGCAGTCTTCATCTGGTTGATGTGCTGGAGAAGGTCGGCCACTCGGACGGCAGGGTGAAGCTGCCCTGTGTGGTAGGGGGAGCCTTTACGTCCGCACTGGTGCCTCGGGGAGCCTCCCAGCAGGCTGCTGGCCTCGTTCACTGAACTACGAGCGTCACCTGAAGAAGACACGGAAACATTTGCAATTTCAGCACGACTCCAGATGAAATATTCATGTACAAGAAGGTTACGATATAAAACATTTTGTAACACGTTCGGTTTGGGGTGACAGACACTTGTATTACCATCACATAATGGCATTCTGCATGCTGATACTGACAAATACAGTACAGTATATGTAACACGTGTGTCACTTTGATAGGTTTTTAGGGTAAAGATGTCCTTATAATAGATCTTATGTAGATGTGACAGCAGCTCTGTCTGGAGTGACGTGTGTAGCAGACCAAGATCTGCACCAACTTTAGAGTAAACACATCTGTCGCTCCCTCTCTGTGAGACTGACGAGGAGATCAAGATGAAAAGTACTGACAAGCATCACAAATCATTTATTTTGATTCAGTCAAATATGTTACTACACTTGTGCAATTCTCCATTTTTTTTTTTTGCAGTCTTGTGAGATATTTTTTGTGAATCAGCTGCAGGCAGTGCAGGTTGTACCAGAGAACATTTTTCACACAGGATGATAACTATCTTTCAGAATACTTCAGATATTCATGGAGTGAATGAGTGGCGGTCAACAAGATTACAAAATGAGGAATGATGTATGTCAAGTTTGAAATTGCATTCTGTTGTTCTGGCAAGCTGATAGGTTTGTGTACGCTGTTCATCACGTGTCTTTTTTCTTACTGCGTGTGCCGCAGGTGTGAGCATCCATGAAGGAAAGGGCCATTCTTTCATCTTCCTGTAGGGTGCTCTGGTCTGTGAAACTGCGCTCCATGGAGCCCATATGGCTCTTCTCCTGCCGGTAGGTAATGGGTGTCTTATTCATGTTCACTGGTTTCCTATTCATGGGTAAAGAAGAAGAGGGAGGGGGGAATGCAATAAAGAAGAGATTGTAATAAACAGAGAGAGAAAGGGGAAATGTTATGTTCAGTAAGAAATAATATGGAGGTAAAGATTGTGGGAAACAAAACTAAAAAAGGTGATAAAGTGAGGAAATAGTGAGAAAAAGGACATCGACTGCCTTATTGTTTTCCCTCTACAACTTATAATTGACAGCCAGAGCACAAGCATGGATAGGATGGATCACAAAACGATGGGAGAGCAAAGAGGTGGAGTCACTTACGGATAGTAAGAGTAGTAGTCCCTTCTGGCAAGAGTGCGGGAGAAGGAAAAAAGAAATCAAAAGAAAGAAGAGATGTAAGATGAAAGCAATGTCAGCTGAGGCCAGAATGCATTGATTACAGTGAAAATGAGATCCATCCTCTCGTGAACTAGGCTGTGTGGACGGCCATATGACAACATGCAAACATACCAAGCAGGTGCTGACAGACCAAACCACAGCGAGGTAGAGCAACGTGTATTTCCTTCTATCGAATACGCCTCAGTGCTACACTTCAAGGACTAGACCACGTGGCTTCCTGTCACAGCAGATTTAGCAATCAATTCTCTTCGAGCAAACTTCATGGTGGCTTAGCAGTGGAACCTGGACTTATGTGCAGAGTAGTGGTGACTTTCAGAAACAACATTATTCAATATTAGCCTGGACGCTGTGTCAGCCATTTAATAATGATTGCTGGAGCCCCGAGTAACTTACTATTTGGCATGGCAGGTTCTTTAGAATTAAATTTATCTCATTTTAGTAAGGTTATTTGAGACTTAAACTCGACCGGCCTGCAGCTGCTGCTACATTAAAGCAGAGCCAGAGGTGTAGATGATCTACTGTAGACCTGGGGGGATCATTGGCTAATAATCTCTAAAAGCACACCTTTTCCCTCCCAATTACCATCTCATTTAAGGGTCAGGCCTCTGCTTGGTGAGCGTAATTAAGTGGCTAATTGAATTGCATCCGACATTTAATTAGATGCTTCACACTCAAGATAGGCTCTGCAGACGAGAGCTGTTTGGTCCCCTCTGTGCACCATAAGGGAATGAAAACAATGCAGCTCTGGCTGTTGGTCCAGCATCTTCCCTAAACAAGCATGACCTTTCCGAAAGTTCAGGAAGTATAAAACCTGATTACTGAACTGTTCCAAAACGAAACATAAAAGGTAAAACAATGTGGGGGATGTGGTGAGATTGTGCATAAAGATGCATGTTATGCACTCAACAGTTATCAGCAGACGTTTACCCTTTCTTAATGATGATGATCACGGCACCCAGCAGAAGGATGAGGACCACCAGGCCTCCAGCGCACACCCCGAGAATGAGGCCCATCTCCTCGGAGTGTTGAGTAACCTCCAGAGCCTTGCGGTGGTCCTTGCAGGCCGCTAGAAGCAGAGACACAGATGCGCTTTAAAAAAGGCACAATGCAAATACAGAACATGAAGGAACGAGGCAGAAGGGGTCGAAGAAATGATTCACAGGAAAGTCTGAAGCAAAGAGTGTGAAAAATGTAAATGCAGAGATGGGAAGATTAAAAATTCACAGCTTTGAAGAACTTATCATTCATGAACACAAAACTCACAAATGTAGACTTTTCACATGGCACTAAAAACGTTCACACTGCTTATCCTCACTATTGTGAAGCGAACCACTGAAGTATAATGATCCTCTTAAAGCCAAAGCTACTTTTCAATAACAGTGGTATTTTGAAATAGCTGGCGAAGATGAAAGAGACACGCAAATAAAGACGCGATGCCTGAAGCAATGCAGACAGTGATTGTTCATGTTGTCCAACCCAACAAACCTGCAATCCTCAGACACACATAATGACAATTTATGCTTTGGCAGACAAAATGATTGGCCTGCAGAAGAAAAGTTTGGTTGTCTGAGAGGTTTCAACATGGCTACTTAGGCTGTTCATGATTCATACGGATGTTTACAGAAATGGAACGGAGATGGGAAAATAATGTGATTGCTACAAATGTGTGTAGAAGAAGAAACTATTTCCATACGAGTTGCAAACATGTCAGAGTGAGACGGGAAACTAATTTGCTAAGATCCATTAGTCAAGTACATGAAAAGGCTTGCAGCACATTGTTCTTCAATCTCTTGTTGAGTTGCACAATCTGACACCTTGTGATATTACAATTGTGCAATTCTGTGCTATGACACATACACTTAATCTTTGAGGTGCATTTCTATACAATACTGAATTAAACAACATTTTTCCCAGTCACAAGTAATCCATACAGCCCTACAGTACAATCTCAAGGTGCCCCTGTATCTGTTGGCTACTGGAAAGGTCGCTATCATAATAGCGGGTTATTAATTTCCCTGGCATAAAGCTTTGTACTTGTGTAAATGGTGCTGAGCAGTGGGCCTTTCTTTGTCTTGTTCTAGGGGCCCAGTGATCTAGTTTTTCTTGTGTGTGTCAGCCTGTCCTCCAGGCCTTGACAGCCCCGAAACTAGCCCTTCTCAGTCTATTGGAAAAGCACAAGCTATCTGGAGAGCGGGAGGAGAAGTCAGAGCAGGCCTGGGGATAGAGCTCTATCTTGCAGCCTGCTGGGGAAGAATCAGATCTAGGGCAGGGAAAATGAAAACAGAGCCATGTTTTAGCCTGACTATCTGCAGCCCCCCGGCTGTTTTCATTTTCACTTTCTGGGGTTCTTTAGAATCCTTTACCAAAGATGAATGTAGGAGAATATTTCATTATTTGGTGGGATTTTTTATTCAATGATGGGTGTTTGGCATATCTGAATGGATAAAATGAGTCACTGGCTTGATATTTGAAAGGAAGTGTTCCTTCTGAAACTGCTCAGGATGGGGCTTTTTGAATTGCTACCTCTGTGTAAGATGTTGTTCCAAAAATGTGAGATTTCTCTGTGTGCTGTTCAGTGTATAGACACCAAGTCTGACAGGTATATTTTACTTTGCAGTAGCGGTAGGAGACAGTTTAGTCAGACTGAATCAAAGACAACTTTTTTGTTGTTTCTATTCACACATAGGGACGCGCTATCATCCAACGATGCCTTTATGTCTGTGAGCTACTGTACCTGGAGATAACATCGATTTCAGCCCGTCTCAAGGTGCTCCCTTCAAAAAAACAGCCGCAAACTCAGCACTTTCTGTTTATTTTATGCTGTGACTTCATTTAAAATTACACGTTCAAGTGAAATACAGGGGTGCATTATATTGGAAATGTAGATGAGAAGGTGAAAAATCAATTTCAGTTTTCTGACATTTTGGACAGATAAGGCGGTTTTGCCACATTTAGCCTCAAAATTTCTATTAAGCCAAACACGAGCATGAAATAGATTTCCACATGAATCCATGCACCTGCCACCTGCCCGATGGTGGAAATTGGCACTTAGAGGAGAAATGGAAGTCTATTGTTGTGTTGAGCCTGCAAGAGGATCCTTAATTAAACTGTCACCTGGAAGTTGAAATGTAATCTCCAGCTTTGTTATCCAAGCCAGAATCATTTGCCTCCACTTTGCTTGTGATGGGCTGCTTGATAATAACGGCTTAGGACCCGATGATGCAGAGGCTATGTTAATGGTAGAGGGATCACAGAGATCACAAACAGCAACTAAAAAAATCCTCTGACCTCTGCACCTTGAAATTGGAAATCACCCTGAGAATTTTTTTCCTGTCAATTTGCCTTTCAGGCTCTATTTTCTTCGGTTACATCATCATGTATGTGGGTGATGTAATGCTGGCAATCTTTTAAATCATTTCTTTTCTTTCTCTTTCTCATGGTCTTCCTATTTCTATGTTATTGTTAATATCTTACCTATTTATTATTTTTACTGTTAGAGCTCCATTGTGCATTTCTTTCTTCCTTCAGTTGCTTAGTGTCAAAGAAAAGAGGCAAGCACACTGAAAAGCCCATTGGTGTGAAAAAGCATAATTAATCAATGCCCAACCGGGTGTCTGTGTGGGGCAGATGGAGTGAGACGCTGAGCTGAAATGGCTGGCCTTGCCTTTTGGCTTAATGCTTGAGGAGAGCCTCATCTCTTTCATTTTTCACTCACAAAAATAGGCCTTCACCAAAAAAAAGACACCCCGCCAAGACAATTTACTTGCAAGGCTCTGCTTACTGTTGCGGTGCTATGATAACTATAAATACATGACTTTTATTCACCATGATCTGACAGTGTACTACAGCAAGAAGGGCTCTCCTGCCATCAGGACTTAGAGTCAATTTCCCTGCCCTTTTCATGTCCCCTTGAATCCAAAAACTGAGGTATAGAAGAGGGAGGGAGGGGGGGGGGGGGATTTCTCATACTAATAGGCCAAGGTAGCTCCATCTTGGAAGTTTTGATCTGGAGGACCCTCCTGGACCTTGTTGATGTCAAAGCCATCAGATGTAGCTGTGTAGTAGGCTGCTGATGAGAACAAAGAGACTGCCTTTGATATAGTGTGTCCCAGCGTCTGCCCCCAAACAAACAGGATGAAAGCCTGACCTTAAATACCTCCCTGCTTGTTGCCCTTTTCTCAGAGGCACACTGCTAAACAACAGGGACCAGTCAGAGACAATTTCTCCAGATCCCCACCTTTGTACTTGAGAGAGAGGTGAGCATTGACTGCAGTATTGACTAAACTAAACAATACTGTTAAAATCACGCTCTTAATTCCTTAACCAACAACAATGAGAGAGTAGACAACATCGCAAAGCACTCAGAAACGATGCAGGGAAATTCATTCAAGGTCACAGTGTTTGTGGGAGGAGAGATATTCGTGTTGAATTACCTTTGCGAGCTATGCGGATGCAGTTTATTCTGGATTCCTGAAAGAGAAAGAAAGACATCAGAGGGGAGGGTGTCGCTTTTCCTTTTGCATAAAAGAGATGTGATAAAAGAAAAGAGGATGACGTGAAATACTGAGCTGAGACACAGATGTATATATCACATTGAAAATATGACCACAGCCGATAAAAACGCACTCGGGATGAACATTAAAGCCTGATGTTACAGAGTAAGCAGGTGAGGACCACATCTGGAACCACAGAGTTGTCTCCCCTTTCTGTTGTTTCTACCCTGACTAAATATTCAAATGACTAAACATGAGTGGGTTGCACTACGCTTCTTTAAAAAAAATTGCATAATTTACTTTTTGACAGAGACAAAGATAAACTGTACAGGAAGAAAATATTCAGACAAAAAGGACAAAACAGCTTAGAGTTAAAAGTCCTATTGATGGTGAGTTTACAAAGTGTTTCAAATCTGAGCTGTGGTGAAATGTTTGAGAAGGAGATCAGATATTCTCGCTGAAGGAGAAAATATGAGAGTTGAACGGGAGAGAGCATAATTAAGAGGAGGGATTCAGACCAGTGCACGAGTATGAAAAGGAATTCATTTTATTCAAATTTCACTGATGACATCTCAGTAATAGGACCTTTGTCAAACAGCACTAATGAGATCCAAGACTGTAATCCAATTCCATCCTGCCACCACTTGGAGGACAGGCATTATCAAATTAAGATTTACAGATGCTAATTCAGGCATTATGGGACAATTATGCAAATATCCACATTCGGAAATGAGCAAAGAGCACTTTCCTCAAACTCCAGTTAAATAGCATTTTTCTTTTTTAAATTGAAAATCCATTTCACACTGACAGACACTTAAACAAGTTCTTAACATGATGGTTTGATCTAAAAATACAGACCCAGGTAGTACACAAACATCTTGTTTGTCAGACAGACTGTCATTATATTTTCATAAACAAAAAGCCAGGAGTCATAATATATTTTTTCCACTAATAAATGCTATTTGTTGTATTTTTATGCCTGTACTGTGAGTTATCAGAAAGAAACTATATTGACAGTACAGCCTGGTAAAATCCAATGTAACAATTGTCAGCCTTTTCATTTAATAACTATTCTTTTTAGATTTTTTCAGTTCAGTGGTGGAAAGTCAGAAAGTTTATTAAAAAAGTATTCAAGACAAATTTTGAATGTAAGACACACGCATACATATCTATATATGTATATTCCTGATACGTTCTTTATTCAGTCCTTATTAACTCACAATTTTTCATAACGTATTGTAACATCACGCTCAGCAATGCCAACATTGACAGCTGACCCTTATTCTACCATGCCAACATATCATAGTTAGACATTTGGTCATAAGCCAAAATATTAGACAAATGAAAAATTGGACCTGATGAAGGTGCTTGGTGGAAAGTTTAGGGAAGTAAAAAGGCTAAAAACTGAATTCTCAAATCCTGGTTGAATATGTTTTTGTAAATCTAGATGTAAAAGCTGCGTGAACTAATGACCCTCTATTCTGTTATATTGTGGCAAATATGTTTGTTGTGATACACTTTGAAAGCAGTACTTCAAGTCAAGAAGTAGTATTGCTATTGCGTGACTTTAAGGTTCTCTATTATATATTCTGAACCTTAATACAGCAGAAAATAACTATTGGCTATGTAACATTATAGTGGAGACATGTCTACCTGAGCAGAGAGTGAAATCGCTCTCCCTCTTTGTGTGTTGTTATCAGAGTTTCTCTGTGCTTTGCCGGCCGCGCGTGCCTTACAGTGCATGTGAGAGTGCCCCACTGGCTAGGTCATGGCTGCTGCTCTGCGCTGCACTCATACAGCGGTTACAGCTGATAATGCCGTCTCGACCCAATGGGTCTGTGCAGAAATGTAGAAGCCACCTTCCACCCTCCGGTTCCCCCACGTTTACCACTGTTAGCTCTCTCAGCACTGCTGCTGTTGTTCGCATTGTTACTGCTGTTAGCACAATTAGCGGCAAGCCAGTGGCTCAGCTGTGGCCATGTTGAGAGCTGTGCAGAGGCAATAGATCAGCTCTGAATTTCGTATTGAGCCTTGAGCAATTTGATTAATTAATAATAATTAATCAAATTGCTTTATATTGTATTTTTACTGTATGTGACTATGAGCCTGACTCATTTATAGGAAACATTATCCATCAAAAAAAAAAGCTGACTCATCGGAACCTGCCTCTATAGAGACGGCATTTGAAACCTTACATTCAATCATTACTTGCTTTGGCAAATTAAGACAGAGCACATTTTTACTTATATTTACTCTGATGGTAAGAAATAGGCTATTGTGATGGATAGACGCAAATCTCTGTAGCATGCACATTTGAATCGCTGTGTGCCGGCTCAGCAGAAGAGCTGATAGGCCAGCTCCAGATTGTGGGACACACATCACAGGTCTGGCCGTGCTGTGCCAGTCATGCCAGAGGCGCTGGTGGTTCCTGGCAGCTCTAAATACAAAACTCAAATAGCAACATGCAACGCGGGGCTCTACGGCGCACACACTCAAGGTTTTACAGTGTGTGTGTGTGTGTGTGTGTGCTTGTGCGTGTGAGATGTAAGTGTAAATGTTATAAATGACTATGATGTGACCTGCAAAGCTACAGTGTATCCACAGTATTTCAAGTACGTCTTTCGACGAATCCATCAAAGCAATTAGAGAGGCTTGACAGTCACTCTCCAGATAATTAGCATGGGTAAATGCCAAATATTATGGGCCCCATATACTGTTCAAACTATTCCCACTGCTGTCACAGTTGTTGCGGATTAGAGGCAAGGTTATTTCACACAAACACATTCCAGAAAAAAAAACCACTTAAACTGACGCAGACTTTGATTTAATGCACTAAACAATTAAATACAGAGGCTGACAATTTATATTTTGATAAGGTGCTCAGGGTGCAAATACCTTAAATGCCAAAATGTCAAATATGACAATTTTATCACCACTTCCATATGCAGAAACCCTTATCTGCAATTGTTTTATCCAAGTAAATATGTGACGGCTTTTAATGCCAGCTACCCTTTCAGTTCAAGAGCAGGTGACAGTCTTTTTCCCCTTTTTCCACAACAAGTGGGCATAAGGTAATTATGTTTTCATCTTCTGAATAAAATCCCAAAACTGCTATAATAAATACCCCACAGTACATAAATATGCTAAATGCATTTCATGCTCCTTTCATTTAGAATGCTAAAATTCTCTTTTTTGGCCTACATTTTTGTGACAAAGTGAGCACAGTGTTAAAATGTAAAAGGTCTGAAAGACATAATTGCACACAGAGGATAAGCAGGAATACAAAACACAAAGGAAGACACAAAATAGCACAAAACACATTATGCAATTATAGCATTCCAGTCCATACAGGCTGCTCGAGTCAAACTTTAACATCTGCTTTATGGTTTTAATAGACTCTCATTAACACTTGTAAATAAATCGGTAATGTTAATAATATCATTAACAGGCAAGAAAAGGGGATCAGCGTCATACTGTATAATTTTGTTGGACAGTTTAATTGATGTTATGTTATGCTCTGTTATGTTATCTTGATTTATGTAATTAGTACTTTTTCATGTGTCAGTTCATGTTGTCATAGCAGTGCTGCGACATGTCCTCTATGCCTTGCTGTTGATTGGTTATATGCCTAGCAACTAGCTGCCCCTCAGCAGTGCTGAACTGAATTGAGCTAAATCCCAAGCTTTTTAGCTGACATCGCTAGTAAATAAAAACAAAAACAAAAAGTATTGTGCCTAAAAAAGAGCAAACGTCACACCCACAACACACACTTTGCATTGACAGAGGTGTGATGTCTGAAACACTGACCCGACAATAAAGCAGTATCTAAATTTATATTTTGTAATTTTTCTGACTAAAACATTTTGTGCAGCCATGAAAATGAAGTTCCTTCCCTCCCAGCACTATGTTGTTCCTTCAAAAGGAATGGTTTCAGTACTGTAGTACCAACACAGGACTCATGGCCAGATTTCTGTGACTGTGACTGTATTTTCAGGCGAAGGCAGCAGTGTTTGAAAGAGTGGGGACAGTGTTGGCTGTGTGATTTGGCACTGTGCTTCCACTCATTGTGGGTCATGGATGCTGGCCTCCTGCCAGGCAAAACAAAACCTAATCCCATCCGCCGGTAAAGCCAGGCCTCCCCGATCTAATCCCATGCTTAGTAGCCTAGTTGTGTGAAGTGCTCACACTGCACTACCTCCGTGTGTTTCTCCACTGGGTTGGAAAAAGATCCTACTGGTGTCCATGGGACTTTAACCACCGACAGGACACGAAAAGTCGCACAGACCAGTAACCCAGCTTGCATGTATATATTCCCAGATGATGATCACACAAGGCTTCATTACCTACGGCAACAGCTCTCAGCTCAGTCTGTGAAGATTAAAGCAGCAGCTTTCTACCCCTGATCATCTGCACCTGTACCCAATTATCTTTAAGTAATTGCCTCACCCAGGTAGCAGCTCTTCCTGTAATGGAATTTGGAAAAGTAATGTGGCGTCCTCTGGGTATGACTTGAGACTGGACGGCTTTGTGTGCACAAGAGTGCACAACAAACAAACAAACAACAAACAGCAACACTTTGTAAAATAACACCCTGAAATGTAAAAGATTTAAGCCAGGCTTACCTCGGTCTAAAAATACTGAACTGATTAGCTACATAAAGAAAGAGACGAATAGATAACGACATTAATGAAATGGCCATTGAACGAAGGACATGAGGCAACAACAAAAGGACAAAAAAGAAAGGAATAGGACAGAATAGGAAAAGCCATGTGAAGTGAAGTGCGTTGTTGACTCTGAGTAATTCCAGCTAATCACATCTTTGCTATAGCTGTAAGTAATTGCAAATAATTCCCTGTTACACCGCCAGCTCAATATGTTTTCATCCAACAACCCCATTCATGGAACAAATACTCTTTCAAGGGTTGTGAGCCCAGACAATGCCAACTGTCCTACAGACACAACCATAGCATTAGTAAATACAGATACTCATTAGCAACACTCCTCATTATGCTGAACACTACTGTCTACATGAAGTGCTGCCAGATCTTCCGCACCACTACTGGTGGGAGTTAACAGTCACTCACCCCTCTGAAGTTGCTCATAGCCTGGAAGTAGACAAGGTAGCTTTTGCGTGGGTCCAAAGGGCTGTTCCAGTAGCCGTTGTAAGTGTGATTGTCTCCCACAGTGAAGGGACTGGCCTCTGGGAGGCTGCTGGGCGGCAGCTCGGCTGTGTAGTAGTGTGGTGTGCCCCGGGCCTGCGCCTCACCGTGGGACATGGGCAATGGGAAACACTCCTGAAGCCCCAACTCTCTCTTTACTTTCTTCACTGTTTCCTCTTCAACCACCACCTGGTATGTACTGGACACAGAGTGGATGTGCACCGTAAGTAAGCCATGTTTAGCGTTAAAAAAAAAAAAGATCTAATATGTACATTTGAGATGATTTTCTCACCTGACAGGTGCCCCTCTGCCTTGGGCGGGGCGCAACAGGACAGTAATGGTGCTCTCTGTCTCGCTCAGGGGGGACGGCATGTCTCCGTAATCAAACGTCGGAGCTGAGGACACAGAAACGAACATATTGGCTTATCCAGTGTTTCGTTCAGTCTACCTTAATCCATTTTTAACATACGTCTCTGCTTCCTCGTGAACATGTTCAGCCCCTCAATATCTTGTGAAACTGAAAGACCTCTTCGAGCTATCCCTCCCTCAATATATACCCAATACCCATATCCTCATATTGAGTACACCGTCTGAATTTCCCTTCTAGTCGTCTTGGATAGAAGACCAATTAAGCCTTATGTGTGTGACGCCAAATTGACCGGGTTTATCATTTGAAAGGTTTTGGCCAAAGTCGTTCGCCTGATATGTGGTGGCACATTTCTTTAATATCTAAGTCACTTAGTGAGGGGAAGGAGAGCAAACTATTCATGAGGAATCAATGATTATCTTATTAAAAAGTGGTTTGCTCATACCGCAGCAGAGAAGAGCTGACATCAATTTAGGTGAGGCATTAAGGGAAACTCAATGTGCATTTGTTGACATTAAAGGTCTGTTGAGGTTTGTAAAACTAAAAGAGGGTTTGATGCCTGCTGCCAGATAATGTTTGGTTTGAAGGATGGTTGCGTATCAGCCACAGTGGTGCTCACGACTTTACGTGTATGTGCGAATGAGGAAATGTGTGTAGTTGGATACTCTGCGGTGGGTATTGCTTGAAGATGCTGACAGTAGTAGCTGTTGAAAGGTGTTCAGTGTTTGCGAACTGTCAGTGCCGATGTGAGAGACACTCAGTGTAAGTGAATGTTCTGCACCGTGGGCCAGTGGAGGAGGTTGAGGGTGATGTGCAAAGACTTTTAGACTGTATCTGCGGTCTGGCTTTGTGCTGGCGTTCTGTCTGACATACAGCCAGTAAGCAGTGATTGTGCTCTAAATCTATAATTAAACTAACCGGGCCCCTTTGTAAAGAGATGGGACAGACGGAGTGAATAAATGTGTGAGCGAGAAAGGGTGGGAGTGACTGTGCTGTGCGTTCCTAAGGGGTGTAATCCCATCCCTTAACAAGCACAAATGCATCATTAAGAGGAAATAGAAACACCAATGCTGGTTTTCTATCACCAGTAATAAGCTCTGAGACTCTTGGAAGTGACACTCTGGTCCCGAGAATGTGCTGCATCTTTCTTTATGCATAATATACAGCAGTGTCCCCTCTGCTTCCTACGAGTTAATTTATGTCTTGAGGACTGGGAGATGACAGCGTGTCAGTAGTTTGGGGAGGCAATGGAAAATAGCTCTTACACTCTGGGAGCAGTAGTTTTGCCTCCGTGAGAGAAGAAAGATGCGTAGGTCAAAAGAGAGAAAACTTGGATCCTAATTACAACACGCAGCGGGTGAAGTCTGGTGATGTACCTGCAAGGTGCATCAGTGATAGGTGGTGATGGCACAGACGCTATATGGAGAGGCTGCCTTTTTCCATTTCTATTTTACAATCTTACAGCAGCTTTCACACTCCCTCGCAAGCACACATGCTCAGCTTATACCTGAGATGTTAGTGGTGATTTCAGTGAGGGCGGTCTGCCCAAAGCCCTTGACTGTGCGGGCTCGAACTGAGATGAGGTAAGTTGTTCCCGGGTGGAGGTTGGAGAACATGTGGTAAGTCTCATTCTTCAACTTGGACACAGTTCTTCTCGGCCCCGGGACGTTGATGCCTGGATCAGACGACTCAATGCTCTGGTAACTTATCTGTTGAAAACAAGATGGTCTCAGGGTAACATCATAAAAACCAGAGTCACCTTAGCGCTGACTTTAAGCCTCATTATAGTAGCTGCTGACAAATTTCAAGAGATAGATTCATACTGATCTGCAGAGGTCATTAACTCAAACAGCTCCGTCATAAAAAGTAATTTGACTGTTTGATTGATACGATTCACTTCACTCAGAAATTAATTCGCTTCTCTAAATCAATTGCTAATTGCTCGTGTGTCTTTATAGGTTTATATGAATACTGTAGGACTTGATTGGCATTGGTACTGTTAAGTCAAAGTCATACAAGCAACCTGGAGTTTTTCAAAAAGTGTTGTGAGTGGTAAATGATTGTCTGACGGAGTAATGCATGTTAAAGGCCATGGACCGAGAACACCACGCACGCAGTAAAAAGTGAATTCAAGTGTTTGAATGAAAAGCGCTGAGTGTTTATGAGTTTAATTAACTCTTTAATTAAAACTCAAGAATTGCTGTTCATGAGTGCCCTTTAAAAGCAAACTATTTTATAAAGTTTCTCCTCAAGAGGTGATTGGCCTTGCCTCCACAGTACTCTCATGAGAATTTCCACTTATCCTCTGTGAAATAGTGGAGAGGTAAATGAGACGACCTTACTGCAATCAGACAAGGGTGAACGTATAAGGATATACAATACATTAGGGCTGGGACAGATCCACTTTATTCAAGGAATGCAGACACAGTCACTGCTCATATGCATGTATTACACACACACACACACACACACACACACACACACACACACACACACACTGAAGATGCCACTCAAGCCAAGCTCAAGCCTTTGCTGATTATCATAGAAGAGCTTAATGCTTACTCATGCCTCCTTAGTGTGGAGGTAGAATTAGGAGCCATCCAGTGACTAAACACAGACAGAGCGCTGTGCTTCTTCTACAAAGGCAGACATAAAAGATGCCTGACTGTGCACGGAGCAGTGAGCAGGGCTTGCAAAACAGCATGGCGGCCGATGGGCTCAGGCAGAGTGGTCTATGGTTTATACTGAGAGAAATGAAGAAGTTATTTTTAGAGTTCTACATTAGTTCATAAAGTTCAACACACTCAGAGATCCTGTGCATTCTCCACTTTTTATGTCAAACCACAAATCCTATTTAATAATATCCTTGAGGCGACGTTGCAAGTGAGTCCAATGAAAGAAGGCTTGAGGATAGGTAAGCAGGCCCACTGATGGCTCACCGCAGACAGAAGGTACACAGAAAATCCAAAATCATTACCGGTCAAAACATAAGGCCTGACACGGGGCTCTGCTTTAATGGCACAAGACTAGTGTTAAGTGATGGGGCTTGGCCATGTGCACAAGGTCAGAGAGAGCGAATCCGAGTAACGCTGCTATTTTTCCACCGTGCACTACATGGTTGGGTGAGGGAGAATACAAAATGGAGCAGAGTGGTTTGGTGATTAAGTACGTCTGTACTGTGCCAATTGCAGTGGCAGTTGAAGAAAATGGCTCACCAAATAGAGAGGAAAGTACTTTTGCACTGGACACAAAAATACCAAAGGAAAAAGCACATTTCAGTTACAGGAGCATGCTAATATTTTAGAATGTTGCTTGAGATTAAAAAAATGTATGTGACTGGACGTGCTGTCTATGTGCACCTACAGCTGCTGAAAACCAAAAATACTCTAGTTGACCAAACATTCTGACCACAATGTCAATTTAGTAGCTCTTCTGGAGCTTTCTATCATATCACGCATCTTCCTCAGCAGATGTTTGCCCAGTTGACATGGAATTGCAGATGGTCAAATTTAAAGTTGTCTGTGCACTTATTGGACTTTTCATCAATGATTTGGATTAATATTAATTTTAATTGAAAAATAGATATTTCAATTCCTAGGATTTAGGTGTTTGCCAAACCTTTCAAAAAAAACGCTATACTTACCTACAGATAAAGGGAGAGGGTTAGCATTAGCTGACTACATTGTGTGGGGTAACAGGTTACGTAAAGAAATAAAAATCCTTTTTAAGTATTTCTCAACTATTAAGGACACGGTCCTGGATGCATCTGGTGTATATCAACGTAGATTAGCGGATCTGTACTGCGTGTTATTGGATTGGAGGAAACTTAACAGTCCAGTAATGCTAGCCCCAGACAAACTCCTTATCAAAGACAGCGTTTAGTCGTCATCCTTAAGGCCTTTCCTTTAGTAACGTTAAAAGGGAAAAATACTGTTTAAATAAACAGTTAAGCATACATTTAAACATCTGCCTTGCTCGTCCAAGTAAGTCAACTAAACTAACAATTACGCTAACCATGCTAACAATCTTTAAAGTGACAAGACAGACGGTGTGTGACGGTGTGTCTCTGTGAGCTCACCTCATATTGGTTAATTAGGCCATTGGGCTCGACGGGCTCCTCCCACTTCAGGAAGATCATGTCATCCAGCGGGGTAAAGGTGAGCGACTCTGGCGCTATGCCTCCGGGAACTACAAGAAATTGACAGAACAAACATTTGCCGGGGAAATTGAAGTGCTAATCCAACAGTGAGCTTCTCCTGTCAATATCACAGAAGTGAATGTTACAGTGGCTCAGAACAATGCACCACATGAGACACTCAGACGAGTGAGCAGCAGGCACAGCACATCAGATAAGGACACAGTTAATTTATGAACTGCATCAATTATGTAACCACAACGCAGACAAGAGAAATAAACTCTAAGATGGATACTATCATTTTATATCAGTCTTCAGTTAAAATATGTTGATCAATATGTCAGACAATTGCTGGTACACTTATTTCTGAATGGCAGTGAGAGGACATTAACATTAACAGTTTTTTGGGCCATTCAGTTGCAGCCCCAGTCCCCATGGTGTGTGTGGGTGCTGTACAGAGAAAGACTTATGTGAGATGCAGGCCTGAGGCTAAAGCAAGATCCAAACAGCTGAGTCAACAGTTATTCTTTGAATTGAGTTAGTCTAGAGGACAGAGTTGCTTATTAAGGCTTTTGGAAGAAGCGTTTATAATTGACATGTACTGTATGTATATATGTATATATATATACAGTATATACTATATATATATATATATATATATATAGTATATTCAATCACTTCAGGAAAAAAAATCTTTCTTTTGCTTTTTAATTTTCTCTTGATCTCTTTCTATCTTTCCCCGTACTGTATAGATCTTTTTCTAAAAACCTTGTTTGTTTCGATTTGTCTTCACGGTAGAATTGATTCCTCCCTCAACTGCCATGCAGACGATGTGCTGCGGCACAAAGGAATAATAGGAGATACGAAATAAGCACAAAATCCTATCTCAGGGTTGCCAGAGGCTCAGATATAATGTTTTCTCTGTTGTGTTATTTTTGTCTAAAAATGAAACGGATCTTTTGTAATGCTGATTCCGCCTCAGTCAGATGGTCACACTCTCTGTATTGTGTGTAAGGAATGCATAGGAGCTGTTGTTAATGTTTTGCAATATCTAGCAAATTTACCACATCATATATGAATTTGTATGGTTTACCCACATATCGTGCACTTAATTAATACTTGAAAAACATCATAAAATCTCAAAAGCAACCATCACAGTGACAGTAAAGTTCTGGTTGTGGGCAGTCTCAGGTCAGGATAGTCTCCTGTCTGACATTTGCTATATGAATAGTTCAACAATTAGAGGGAATCTGCTATATTTTAGACATCGCACTCCTCCAAGGCAGCTGTCTAACGTCATGTAGTAATGTCATTTTGGAGGATGCAGGATGGTGCTGTTGAACTGTATACTGTGGGCGACTGTGGCTAAGTAGAGAGCAGGGTCGTCCTACAATCAGAGGATCGGCGGTTCGATCCGCTAGTCGATGTGTCCTTGAGCAAGACACTTAACCCCAAAATTGTTCCCGTAGCTGTGCCTAAGATGTGTGAATGAGTTAGTCTGCTTTTTATTCTATATCTCCTGATGTAAGTAGGATTGGTTGCATTAGACTGCATTAGTTTTAGCTTGGTGTGACTACTGTATATTAATGTTAAAGGTAATCAATTCTCTTAAAATCTTTACCAATGACACTTTTCATCTTTAGTTTCCCTGGCCTCTGCTTCCATACTATCTATTCTGTAACCTCCCCAGGAGACTTACTGTCCTCCTCGGTCTGGAAGGCGACCTCTCTGCCCTCTTTCTTCCCCTCAGGGTTGGCCAGTGACAGACGGACATGGATGCCGTGGTAGGGTGGCAGATCACGCAGTGTGAAGCGTGAAGCATTGTGTTCCACTGCCATGCACTCGCGCACAGTGGTGTTGTGGCCTCCGCCGCCTCCCGCCGTGGTGTAGTGGTAGCACAGGGACACTGAGTAGGTGTGGCAGCGTGTCAGGTTGAACGCCAAATTCTCCCACTGCAGGGACAACTGCCTGGACTGGATATCGGTGGCTGCGAGGCCTCGCAATGCACGCATAGGCTCTGGGAGGGAGGGAAGATTGAGGAAGAAAAAAAGAAAATTGAGTAATAACGAAAGTGGAGACAAAAACAAGCAATGATATTAGGGAAGTCCTGAAAGCACAATACTGAATTCTAGAAAATTAAACCACAGGTGGCTACATTTTATTGTGAAATATTTGATTTCCCAGCATACGACACTGTCACTGATCCCAGGACTACCCGGGCAGTCTTCCACTTGTTTCCCTCCTAGATGCGGCCATATTGCTCCGCCACAACATGGAGGTTGACGTGTTGACACACCCACATCCCCCATGGCAGAGCGGGAACTTGTGCCAATTGTGCTAATTAATTGGACAGGCTGCGGGTTGCTGTCGCACTCCCACCAGTCCCCGCCTCTGTTTTCGCTGAGCAAATTGACTATCCAGTAGTTATACTTCCTTACCCTGAGGTTTAATCCACACACAAAAAAATGCCAGTGCTTTACAAGGGCACTCACTTCCGCTGGTCACTTTTACTTGTGGGTCATTGCGACGGCCAGATGTATTTTTAGAAGGCACCGAGTTAATTCTGGTCACTGCCGGGTTAACCCTGACTTTCTCTGACGAAAAGAACAACAGCCCTGTCTTTGATATCTCCCTCAAATGTAATGGCTATAGCTGAAAGATAAAGAGGGCCTCTATACACAGAAGCACAGACCAGCCAGTGTTCAGGAGGATGTCGGAAAACTGAAGCGAGGCTGAGTTAAGCCAAGGACATCCTCAGTATCAATGGGGGCATTTATCAGTGGCCATTATAAACACAGTCAATTCCTTTTTGTCAAGCAATATGCTACCTAATGTATTGTATTGCTTCATTCTTTTAATAGGGCACGTTGAGTAATGGGCCAGGGAGGCAGGGAATGACAGCAGAGATATGGGGTACAGGAAGAGATCATTGGAGTTTGAGGTTACTGGCCAAGGTCTTCATTCCCGTACTGACTCGTGCACTCAGTGGGATTTCTCACTGCAGCACAGATTAGTGCAAGGAACTTAAATAAGGCAGCTAATGCATCACTTAGTAGGAGCTAATGCACTAAAACAAGAATTATCTAAGAAAATGGATTTTAAAGTAGCTGTACAAGGACACACAGATATGCATGCATGTGTTGTGTTAAATAATTATTAAGTCCAGTCTCTTTATCTTTTGTTGTGTCTCTTTTCATCTTCTATTTCTCTCTCACACATCTATTTTACATGTATGTTCAAACAGACAAACATTTACATGCTACTGTAACATAAGATACAACAGCCCTATGCCAAGATTCTTATGCACGTATTACTGCTTATGGTAGAACAATTCTTTTAAAATTAAATTTTATGACATTTCCAATCTATACTGAAGGTTTCGGCAGTCTCCAGCTTTCTCTTTTAATTTGCTGTCTGGCAGTAGGCCGTGTAGGCGTAAATATGACCATTGCATTGATCAGAACCTCATCCAGACTAATGTGACGGTAGATAAATGGGTGGGCACAGCAATCGCAAAGTAGCCAGAAATGTTAATGTTCCATTGTTCAGTGTGGCTGAGGATTGTCTTAATGGTGCAATTGATAGTCTGCACAGTCTGAGAGCTAAATAAAGAGAGGCATTTAACTGCTGAGTTGATGAAAGCGCCGCCAAAGAAGCCACAGTGTGCCCATTGTGGCTTTTCTCAAAGTGGACATTTGTGCCAGCCCCTTCCCTTTGCTTAGTCCGATCTGGCACCCATTCTCTGGCACCCTGTGGCGCGAAAACTGCAGCCACCCCAACATGGCCAAAGCCCAGAGCACCATGTTGATCCTTGGAGATTGGAAGTTAGAGTAGATGTGACAGGTTCTGGTTTATTATCTCCCCTAAAACTGTGAGATGGGATAGCAGCAGGACAGAGCAGACTTTGCCTTATATTGCATGCATCGGTGGAGGGTATCTGCACTGACTGTGTCAGACGGGAAAACCCAAATTGATACAGACATGCACGCCTTTACCCATGTGCGAGCAAAAACCAAGCACACGTAAATCCAAGCACCCCAGATGTAAACATACAGGGAATTTTGGCTGAGAATGGAAAACATGATGGACGACATGCCAAGAAAGGCAAAGCACTTGTGTTCCTAAAGTGTCTAATTTTAGTCAGGCTCCAGTGTTGGCTCCCTCTAACAGACCAAGAGCATCATGGGCAGGGGCTTTCCAGAAGGTTCAGTGACCCAGCAGCAGGTTGAAGCGCATTAACGTAGTTCGGGTACCACCTGCAGTACAAATGCCCGGCTTGCCTCTGTGATTTACTTGAGGGGCTTCAAGCTGTGCTAATGCACCGTGCTGATAATCACAGCAATGGCTCATCAAGCACACCTGGATGGCCATCAGAGCCAGGCAGAGACCGTGTTCACATTCACGGTCATTAGTTTTACAGCAGCCGTACGAGGACAGTTCGACTCCGCGAAGTTGTGTATGCGTACGCCGGCTAGCCAACATGTTTGGGCAGGATAGAAGTATTCAGCATGACCATAGAAGAGTGAGATTAGTCACGGTGGCGAGACACAGCTCCTGGAGAGGAAATTCACTTCCCTCCTAAATACAGCGAAGGTTCCAAAATTCCCTTCTGTTCGCTGGATAATTACCACCTCCCTGAAATCACCGCAGCACCCCCACCATCTATTTTCTCCTCCTTAAACCTAATCAGGCCAACAGCAAGGTTGGACGATTAGGATTCAGCGGTAGTATGCGGAGTCAGTAGGGATAGCAGAGACCAGATGGTTTGGAGGTTGACCAGGGAGAGCTCTGTTGTCTCCTGCAGGGTCAAGAAGGTGAGATACACCAGGCGGAAGAGGTTTACAGGGTTGCAGCTTACTGTACAGTGTATAACACATCAATACGCCCAGGTAAGGGCTGTGAACACGGAAAGAAAAACTACAAGACAGAACGATTGGCAAAATTAATTTCACCTATACTGCCTCTGTATTGAACTAGTACTGCATCTAAATGCCCTGTTTAACAGCTCAGCAAACAGCAGTATTAATTATGCCACACATGGTTGAACAAGCTAATGTCACAGTGGTTGAAATGTAAATACATCATTAAAGGTTGAGTTTAGTGACTTTCACAAACACCGATACCAGCAACTGAAAGCAATTTCCGTACGCCGTGAATCTCCTCTCGCTTCACCTCTCGCACACTCACTCTCTCACTTTGAAAAACCACCTCTCTCTCCCCCACACATACTCCCACACCGCAGCCTTCCCTCCACTCTTACTACTCTTGCCATCGACTTTTTCCACTTTTTTTTTTTTATTGTGAATTTTCTGTGTCTCTTGGTGCAGGGATTGGGGAAGGAGCGCTGTGAGCTCACTCATGGTGCCCTGATGAATGGGGGGTGTCTTTGGCTGTTGAGAGAGGAGAGTAGCTTTAATATGTCATTGGAGAGGGGGCCAGGGAGCCTCTACTGAAGCATTGTAGGGAGATATGTGAGGGATGGTGTGTGGCAGGAAGAGACCGTTGGGCATAGAAAAGAGTGATGACCGTGGAAGACTCAAATCCACAGACTGCCTTTGGGTAACACAAAGCTCTTCATTTTGTGTGCCTGTGAGCGATGCGCACGCACTGCAGATGCAGGCAGCGGTAATGAGTGTGTGCATCTACACCAACACAGTACTCTTTGTGATATATATGTGTACATTTTAAAGTGAGGATGGGAGTGGCTTGCCGGTATCCCACTCATCTCCCTGGGTGTTCCGTGTCTGCACACTGGCAGACGATAGGGGTGCTTCACCCGAGTGATAGGTGACAATGAAAAACAAATTCATTTAAATCTGCATGTTGCTGTATCTTTAGTGTAAGAGGAAGCAGGAAGCAAGCTAATAGAGCTGAAACAATTTGTCTATTATATAATTAGTTTATAAGAAACTACTGTATTTTTTTGATAATTGGTTCATTGTTTCTGTTGTTTTTCAAGCAAAAGCGGTAAAAACCAACCTGGTTCCAGGTTGTCAGATGGGAGGATGTGTTGCTTTTCTTTGTCGTATATGACAGTAAGCTAAATATCCTCTGATTTTGGATTGTTCACATAAAACAAAAATTTGAAATCACGCTGGGCTTTTGGAATTTATAATTGTCAATACTTTCTAACATTGACAGACACAATATTAATTGATTAATATAGCACTTAACCTGCAAATTAATGAATATAATCCTTAGTTTAGGCCCTACAAACCTGTTATGAATATGTGAAGTTGTACAGATATGGCCAAAGTTATGTGTCCTTCATTGTTTATTTTAAGACACTTAGTATCTGTGTTTACTGTGATTGATATGTTTACACCTACGTCACCTACACATTTTGTCCATTTCTTTCTTGTCCATTTATTGTTCGTGCCAAAAATGTCTATCCTCTTCAGTAGATATCAAAGAAGCCTGCTTTAGGCTAGTCACTGTAGTCAGTCAGCTGTTATCTTTTAAATAACAGTCAAACCAATATTGCAGTGCTGGCAGCTAAAAAAAGTCTTCCTCTCAGTCTCCTCAGCAGAGTTCAGAGAACGCCAGTGATAGCAAATGTGTCTTTTCTTAAGAGATAAGTATATGCAGCGACCGAGTCACAACTCGTCTATCAGCTCCTCTCTGATTGAATTTTAGCAGATTATCGTGACAGATACAGCCCCGTAATGTAAGACTCTCTGAAGTTTCGGGGTGTTGCTGTTGGGCATTGGTACTTTCAGCTGTGGACTTTTCATGGAATTAATTAATTAAGTGCAAAGAAGACACATTTATTGGTATTATTTTAATCTAGATTAAATCTATAAACCTGTGCAATTTAGAAAATCACAGAGCAGCATCCTGGTACAGGTTGCATTGAAGACCCTGCTGCCCCATGCTTGTGGTTTCTACCAAACAGACAGGTGTTCAACACACTGAATTCCCTTATCCGGAGCTCTGGGGGACTGCAGCACCTTAACAGTGCACACTGTAATTACCCTAAGCACTACACGTTGCATAATGGGTCCTTTCAGAGGATTGTCTCTGCCCAATAAAAAAAAAAGAGTGAATAGCCAGTTTTCTTTGCAAACATGACAACATTCTTTCATATTCAGATACAGCAAAGAAATCCATGCCATAGAAGAGATGTAAGTGTAAGTAAGTAAACAATACTCCACAATTCTGCTTGAAACAAATAACATTTGTTACAATAATAAAAGCTGGGTGGTGCGTTTTCATCTTACAATGCAGCAGCAGAAGCAACTGACCAGCGAACAGCAGTTTGCAGTAGCAATAGTACTGACAAGAGTCTGAGTGGTCTAAGAGGATTAGAGGGATAAGAATGAAAACAAAATCATGTTTAAGTCTTTCTGATTTTTCCTTGTGAACTAAAATACGTTCACCTCGAACAATCCTTGAACACTTACACCAACACCATAACTCACCATGACAGCATTAGGGCGGCCACGCCCTGTCCAGTCGTACAGTGTGTTACGAGCTCACCTGCACACTTGGTCCTGCTCACGAGAGGCGGTCCAGGTGGGCCGGTTCCTCCCTCTCCGGGCCGAGTCAACAGCACACTGATGTGGTACTCTGTGTCTGGATCCAGGTGCCACAGCTTATAGGTGACCACGTTGACTCCGTGCACCTCTGACCACGGAGACTGGCTGGCGCGGTACTCAATCTCCTTCCTGATAATGGGGCCATCTCCCAGGATAGAGTTGGTGTTGAGCTGGATGATTAGGTAAGTGGAGCCGGCGCGCAGCAGCTGGGGTGGCGCAATGGGGGATGGAGGTACTGTCGGAGGAAATAAAAAGGAGTGTTTTTCGTTTTCCTGTTCAAACACAAGTTTAAATCGTTAAAAGGCATTTGCTGGCGGGCCCATAACACTACTCACAGTCAAGGGAGGTAAAGTTGTGGTATAAATTTCATTAATCAGTTGTATGCAAACAGATTTCTCACTATGTTTAAAGCCTACTGAGTCTTAAATGAGTCCCCAGAGACTGCAGGATGTGAGCAGGTCAAACTGCATCCAAAGAGCAGATTAGTCATACCTATTAACAAGACGTTCAGATCCTCGTATAGATTTTTAGCAAAGTAGTGAGTGAAAAAACAGCTGTGCATGCAGTGATGCAGTGCATTGAATGTGTATGATCTTTGTAGCTGAAGGATTAAGTGGTGTACATTTTTTTCTCTGTCTGAGTGTTCAGTCCTCAGAGCTGGTAACCAGGATGAAAGAGGAGACTCTGCATCACTGTCTGAAAAGATTGCCAAACCAAGGATTAATTCCAGAGCCCACCGGTCAAATGTCACTTACTGGCAGATCCAAGCCACTGAACAATTACACGGGCAACAGTGTGAGGGAGGGAAGGGAATGCAAAAGAAATGAGGACAAAGCAGGAGAAAAGATCAGAGTTAGATCTGTGGCTGTGACTAATCCTTCATCCGGCAGTGGCGCCTCTGTCTTTTATGGCGCTCCTCTCTGTAAGCTTTCAACATTACTAGCTCCTCACCTCTACTCCCGGCTGCTTCCCTTTGCCTTGACTTAGTCTGCAGCACCTCATCTTAGGGCTGTCAATGACTGCATCCATAATGAAAGGCTGAATTTAGGCCTAAGGCTAAGCAGCCAATGGGGACAAATTTTAAATAACTCACTCGTGTATTTTGTAAGTTCACTGCTCAGTTTTTTTTTTTCTGCATTTAGTTTGTTAATTTTACACTTTTCTCAGTATATTATTAGTTTTTCCTTTTCATTGATTCCCTCTCTATACAGAGCTATAGAGTGCTGCAAGGATGAGTTTTGATGGCCAACCAAGAAGTTGGCATCGACAAAAAGCCAAAGGGATTCTCCATTGGATTTTGGATTATTGCAGAAAATAAGCTCTGTGGCAAAAACACGTTTATGATATTTACATATTTTGTCAATATGATGACGTTTTGTAGTCTCATTTAGCCAAACGTTAGCTACCACCTTTTAAGACACATTAACGCTTTCAAATTCACGAGAGAGGTGCCGACTGACGCATTTCATATCGTAGCACAAAATGTTAAAACCAATGACTTCCAGAGGAGAAAAAGTGCTAAAATGCTAACTCAATTTCAGGTTTTAGGACTCATTCTTTCTCAAACTAAACATTGCTCTCTGGTTCATTAAGGATTTCTTTGCAGTGAGACTCATGCTTTAAGAGGGGGTGAATCCCTGAAAACACATCTTCAAATGTGCTCAGGATCAAACTGTAATATGGGGCCAAAACAAAAGCCGCAGTCATACAGTACCATAAGGAGAAAGATGAGAATGTTTTATTCTTTATGTGGGCACGTAGCTGTCCGGGCAATAAGAGAGCTTCATCATGATTCCTGCATTCAATCTACAAAGTTTAAATGGGTGGTTCCAACTCATTAAGGGAATGATTAGTCCCTTCTTAGCAGGGCAGTGTGTGGAAAGGGATTCATAAAAGTCTCGTTAAGGACTTGGTCTCAGCTCCTGTGAAACAGATTACAGGGTCACAGGCAGTCTACTTGAACATGACTTACAACCGGGCATCACACCTACTTGTGGTGCAGAATGAGCTTTGTCATAAATAACATCTTTGTCCTGATTAAAAACCAGAATTACAGCCTCGCCGTTGTATACGTCCGTCAACCAGTCAACTTATAGTTTACATCCATGTCTTTCCAGACTCTCCTTGAAACTGTGTGGAGTGTGGAGGCAGTGGCGTAGAGGAGCAGAAGGGCAAAAATCAAAGCCATCTTGGATAACCTTTCTCACCGCTCTACAACGAGCTGTGGCAGATTGGCAGTTTGTTGCAAAGAGTATGAATGACAAGATCAAAGCCTGTGGGCTGTTCCTCATCCGAGTCAAGGGTCTAATGATGGAGGATGTTGTTTGAAGTAGAGAATTTAAAGCCCCTTGAGGATTTGCGATATTGGGAAATATAAATTGTTGTTGCTCGGCTGTGTGTATAAGTTCATTGAGAGAAACAACAGAGTCACGGTCCTCGTACGTGTTCACATGCTTGGCCTATGAAGTTGATTCTAACAGACCACAGAGTTGTAGCCATGACAGTAGAGACAGTGCTTCCAATATAGATGTTGCTGCAAAGAAGCTACAAACGTGGACACCCAGCAGCACAGACGATCTATATAATCACCACAGTTTTAAGGTGGGCACCCAAAATTAGTGTCACCAATTTAGTATCTGATCATAGGTGAAATATGGTCACAATCTTCCCTTCCGTTGCAAGGAATAATGGCCAGAAAAGTGTTTTCCCTCATTATTATTACTTAAACTTTATTACAATCGTCATATATACAGGTACTTAAATTAAATTTGACCTTTGCATTTAAGTATTAAGGAGCAGTGGGCTGCCGTGAAGCGCCGTCGGAGAAACTTTGGGTTCAGTGTCTCACTCAAGGACACTCAGACAGTAGGAGATCAAACCTCCAGCCTAGTGGTTAAAGGATGACCTGCTCTGCCCACTCAGCCACCGTGTAACACAAATTACAGATGAGGCTGCTGGGAATGTCATCAGTTTAGCAGGCATTTGAATGAAAGTATTGCAAAAAGAGAAATTCTGACCAGATAATGCCACTAGAGAAAAAGTTATTACAATGGATCCTGATGGGGAACATGAATGTCCGTACCAGATTTCATGGCAATCCATCCAAATGCTGCTGAGACATTTCAAGAACAACCACAAATGTCAACCTAAAGGGATCGTCAAATCATTCAGATACATCACCTGGGGATCATGAATGTCTGTACAAACTTTGATGGCAATCCACCAGACAGGTGTTGAGCTATTTCAGCCTGAACCAAAGTGATAAAGGGACCAACCAATTGATCAACAGACCGACAACGTAGAGACTGATATTGCCATTAATACAGCGTGTTTTGCACTCTCTCTAACTCTCCTCGTCCCTTACATCAGTCATTTAAAAAACGTAATATCGGGAGGAGCATACAGTAGAGGACAAGAAGATTGGGAACCTTTCATATCCTTATTTCCCCTTCTCAACCTCCCTTCGCTGAGGGCTAGAATTTGTTATGCCATCAAACCATCCCACAGCCATGTCATTACTACGCTGTCAAAGTGGTGTCAGGCTGTGGGGTTGGAGTGAGTAATGGGAGTGAGGTCACCATCTGAGGTACATGATATGACAGGGGCTGCAGGAGTCCAAGTCAAGTGCACAGCTCTTTGACAGAGAGCTGAGTATGGCAGACTTTTTGACAACTCCAGCTCAAAAAACAACATGTCGGGGAGATTGCATTTGCCATCCAAAGAGCCTTCATGTGTGTCGGGCACCGTACAATTTGGGCTTTGTGAATTTTATGGAAATCGGTTAGGTGTCTGTGATTTCACCCATTATGCACAAAAGATATCCTATGGGTGATTTGAAATGTGTTCACACGAGTGCCTAGTGTGATCAATTTCATTTTTAATTCTCCTTCGAATGACACGCAGTAAACTACTGTGACCGGGAGAAGCAGAAAATCCTGTTATCATAAAAACAACAGGAAACGAGTGGTTGAGATGAAAAAATGCAAAATGGGAGAGAAAGACCAAGAAGAGAACATTAAGAGACAAATAAAGAGAGAGTGTTTACCTTTGACAACGAGTTCAGCAAAGTTTGAGACCCCAGATCCCCTGGGGGACTGAGTGACACAGCGGTAAAGGTCTTGATCCGTTCGCTGGGCGCCGTCTAGCTGGAAGGATACCATAAAGCGCCGGTGACTCAAGTGCTTGACTGACGCCGTTGTTAAAATGTCCCCATTGTGTCTCTGAAAAGCAGGAAAGGACAGGGTCAGAGAAAACAGAACGGGTCATCATGTCCCTCTCTCTAACACACACAGGTACATATCATTTCATACAGTGTATCGTGTACAATAGCTACACACACAAACACACAGCTAGAAAAATAAGCAGCAGATGCCAAGAAATCGTAGCTGTTGTCGTAGGCCCTGGTATGGATCAAGCTCCCAAACGCTGGCTCCCACACTTCCCATGATCCAACTCTCTTCATTAGACCCTCCCTGCCTTTCAAACTCCATGCCCCCAGCTTGTGACACATTATACAACCCTTTTCATAGCATCATTGACTAAAAAAAGTTTCTTATCAAATGGTTGTTATTAAAAGACAAGAACGGAGATGTTAAACCTGGTTGATAAAACTTTATGTCAACATTTGGACCAAAAAAAAAAGATTCATGCTAAGATTTATGCTTAGTTTGTTTTTGATTGTTTTAACACATTTTTAGACTATTC
Organism: Anarrhichthys ocellatus; assembly: GCF_004355925.1. Lineage (NCBI taxonomy): Eukaryota > Metazoa > Chordata > Actinopteri > Perciformes > Anarhichadidae > Anarrhichthys > Anarrhichthys ocellatus. Next base: position 954,708 of record NW_022280043.1, read on the forward strand.
ACCAGGATAATTGTGTGACTAAGTGTGTTTTATGTTTGTTGAATATCTGTGTATGGGTCAATAATGTCACTGTTTCTTATGGCGTCTTCCTTTTATTCCCGTTGAAGTTTTTTTGTGGGGGACTTTTTCCTTTTCCGATGCAAAGGTTCTGGGACAGAGGATGTCAGATTGTAAAGCCCTCTGAGGTAAATTTGTTATTCGTGATTTTGGGCTATACAAATAAATTGAATTGAATAGTCAATTTAAAATGGTGAATACAAAAGTTATACATCAAATATAACTTGCACACATTTTTGTTTGAGGAGTTAGAAATTTCTGGTTTTAATCAATTTTGATAGAATATTTGGGGAATGATGGTGAAACTGTCAATGTGGTGTAACCGTTGTTGATTGTACCAATTAAACTTGCTTAAAACATATAAATATATATATATATGTATATATATATATATACAGTATATTCGTTTGGGCTGTCCTCAAACCAAGATATTCTTAATCGACTAACATGATTTTGTCGACTAATCGATCAGTTGATTTAATCAACGGATCTGTTGAACTGAGTTACTCCACAAAGAATCATACAAAAGCACAACTTTAAATATTGTGTTCATCAGAGATATGCTCATGAGTCTCTTGGAAATAAGTCACTAAGCATGAAAAAGCTTTTCTTTTTTAAACTAAAAAAGACTAATCAACTAAAGAAATAGTCGACGAAGACCAAAACAATTAACTAATCAACTAAGAGTAGTAATTCTGTGTGAGTATTAAAAACATCCAGGTACACACATCTTCCAATCTCTCCCGTTACACACACACACGCACACAAACATTAAATACCTATATTAACTAGCCCTTGCATGCAGTCATTGCTCAGTGAACCCCCGAGATACATAGCCAATAATGTAGCAAAACACGCTTCAATTATTGCTATCTGGGTCAGTTCTTATTAGAGTTGTGTGACTAAAAAAAGGAGGATTTTCCAATTGTGTGCAATTTAATTAGAATGGCAGGACCACGTCTCTGATTTAATCCCGCAATATGACGATCAGACATGCTTTAATACAACAAATGAAATCTTGTTAAAATAATAGTGGTTATGGGGGTAATACATGTCATGAGTGTTGTCCCTTAATGGAGCCCATCTACTACCATAACTGGCCTTGGTGTGCAATGTTATTGAACCAAAACATTGAACTGCTCAGCAGTTAGAATTGGGAGACAAATGGGCTTTGATGAATTAAGGTTTAATCAGTTTAGTAAATAGGCTGACGGATGAGTAGCAGCATGTAGACTGTGTTTTAGTAGAAAAAGAGAGACAGGCTGTGAAACAACTGCTGCTCTAAGCATTAAAAAACAGAGTCTCAAAGCACAAACGGAACATAAACAAAAGTGAGTTGGGGCAGAAAGTAGGAAGCAGAGGGAAATAGTGCTCGAGAAAAAGCGGGATTCAAATGAATGTTGCATGATGCACCTTGCTGTTGCACCGTGAGAGGCATTTCTCACATTGTTCCACACCATTAAAACCACTAGCATCTGTCAAGTCCACATAGTCTCGACAAAACACATTGAATCTGACATTTTTTTTCTCATGTTTTCAGGCCATTCCCTTTGTGTGAAATGGTGGACATTAATCTTGAAACTCATCCTTTTGATCTGCCCGTTTTAACAGAATCCAAAGCATGTGAGCATGCTGGGATTAACAAGGAAACCTTTGGGTTATGCAAAGCCATCTCAGCCTCTGTTGTGCTTCTGATTTGGGCCTTTCAAAAGCCACAGACCACACAAACCTCGGGTCGAGCCTTCGCAAACACAACACATAAACACACACCCTCTGATTAGGGTTAAGCAGGCGACTAATCTTGTGACCGCAAAGAAATAAAAAAATCTCTCAGTCATAATCTGCCGCATCCTCCCCGTTTCTTTTTACAGTATTTGCATCACCTAGCATGTGGATTGCAGAAAGGAGGCAGGGGAAATCAGGATGAATCAAACAAGCATGAGATCACTTCGTGTTACGTAAACAATCTGGCTGTGGCTAATTGGCGAGGAAACGACAAAACGATCTGTTAATATGGCAGACGTGTGCCGCCAGGACTGCGCTGCAGCTGGTACGGCAGATACAATGAACACAAAAGGGCACAACAACGGAAAACAAGAGTGATGTGAGTCTATATGAAGAAAACGGGTGACATAGACATGTGTGACGCAGACAGAGCAGCCAGAGGTATGGTGAAGAGGACAGTAAAAGGCAGAGGACAGGCAGAGAAGGAGCATTGCCGTGGCCTGGAAATCTCATTACAGCAGGCGCCCTGTATGGTCATGCCAGCTAATTGCCCAAAGCATTTGTCTTCATCCTTGTGTTGTGACCAAATACCTGGTTTGATTAAGTGCTCAGCGAGGTTCGGAATGAGGATGCTTCAGTTACATAAATCACACACCTCCCTGTTACCAAACAATACAGTATAGGATGGCTGAGGTCAACCATGATTAACACTTGCTGTAGTGGGTGTTAAGATGTTGGCAAAAGCAGTGAATGTGTAGCTTTGCAGCATGAGATGAAAAAAAAAAATGGAGCCCTAGAGCATTATGACGTTTGGTCCTTTAATCAGAGCTACATAAAGAGGAGGATTTCAAGACCACAGAGTTATTCCCCACCAGAGGAAGACCTGCGTGGCCCCTCTGACCTTCACAGAGTATGCCATTGGAGATGAAAAGACAGATATCTAAAACACAGCACATGATTTGAATAAAAACAGGAGGCAGAGAAGAAAGCAGCGAATACTATGATCCTATAAGCAACACAGCGTTTCAAAGGCAACAAAGTGAGGAGGCTTCAAGGCCTTCACGGCCTTCACGGCATTAAAACTCTGTCGACAATCTTTATTTAAGCACAAGCACGTCTGGGACACATAATGATTCAAAAACAGAGAAAACCTTGTTGCAATGGTTATTTAGGGTAACACACTCCACTTAAAATGCAGTAGAGAGTTCAGATACACGTTGTCTTCAACAAGTTTTGAGTAATTAAACAAAAGACTACAAAGAGACACATAACGACCACAAAGAGAGAAGAAACTACAAACAGATACAGAACAACCACAAAAATTAACAAGACGACCACAAAGAGACGCAAAAGAACTACACACAGTTGTAAAACAAGCACATAGAAACACCAAACGACCACAAAGAAACACAAAATAAGCGCAAAACCAACCATAAAGAGAGGCAAAATGACCACAGAGAAACACAAAATGTTCACAAAAAGATGCATAAGTATTACAAAAACATGCAAAACAACCACAAAGACACTCAAAACTACAACAATGAAGGAGTTGTTTTGTGTCTCTTTCAGCCTGGGTGTTTTGCTGCTTTTTAGGAGAGGTGAGGGGCCTTTCACATGTCCGTGCCCAGGGGCCAATGCCTCACACTGTCCATGAACTGAAGTACCTCTAAAATATAGAAGATCCAGTCTATCAGGTGTGAAAACCAAACCTAAACCTGCTATTTTCCTTTTGTACCGTTGATGGTTTTGGAGGTACAGAACACAACGCTCACAATAAACTTCTATAAACTCCATCATTAAACCACTGACCTCCAGCAGGAACTTCTCAGCCTCTGATGCTCTTCCAGCAGCAACACACTGAAAAGTAGCATTTTGCCCAGCATTAACCTCCTCATCTCCGAGCCTGGAGAAGTGCGGTGCCTTATCTAAAGAGACAGACAGAGAGAGAAACACAGTGAGATCAAAATACTCCATTACCATTCAGTTCACAATGACAGTCAGTTACACAACATAACATTTTATGAAAGCTTTTTTTTCTTCTTTTCAAATACAGAAACAGGAATTTCAGGCTTCATCCAATGTTTGCCCATAAAAACGCAAAGCAGCAACAGTTTCTTTCATTTGAAGGTTTGAAGCAGCACTAAACCTAAACGACTTCCTATTCTAATTTTGCATTCAATTCATTGTGCTTTATTTGTTCCTTGAAAGTACTGATGCATATTAATGCGTATGACTTAATGTTAAAATTCCTTCATCCTTTAACTTACTATGTACTTATTTTTTGTTTGCTCATAGCAGTTTGCAAAAATGAATTTACAAATAAAGTTGCAGGAAAAAATAAACAGAAAAGTAAAAAAATAAAGTTTGAGTTTATCTTTTCGCTTTTTTGGGGTATGTGTCATCTTTGTGTTGACAGTGGAGGATAGGAGATGTTGCATTGCTTTCCACTTCCAAATTTTCCAGACACATCAGAACATATTGTGAACATGTACCTCATATGCCCATGATAACATCGAAATGCATTTAAATAATAAAATAAAAAAGTGCAAACATACTGTTTGAATAAGACAAAAAGTGTCTAAATATGTTGAGAGGGTCACACACTGTGAACAAGATGAGAATAGAGGCGATATGAGCAGATTGTGGGAGTGAATCTGCAGAAGGAAAGCCACAGAGCAAGCATCAGTACTCCACATCTCGACTAATAATGTCCCAGCATGCTGAGCGAAGCTGCCAATGAGTCAGTGTGTGGGAGTAGCCCTCTCACCCAACTCCGGAATTAACAATAGTGCAGTGAGAACCGGACCCCTGCAGAGGCAAATCACTGGGTAAACGCTGGCAGCACTGCCTACAATCCCTGAGAAATGGGGTAGGACAAGTCGACATGTCACTCTGGATGACTGACAGGGAGAGGTGGCAGAGCAACAGTGAAGCTAATGTTTGGGTCTCACACATCTCCTGCTTGGTTTTGCATAACATTATGTTGCTATCTAGGAAGAGGCGTGGGGGACAAAGTGTTGATCTTGTTTGTGTACAGTAAGTGGTTAGGGGAGAGCGCTCGCATCTGCACCCTACAGGTGGCCATGTTTCCTTTGAGTGACTCTCCCTCCTCAAGTTGTGTTCATAATTTATGCCTGAGAGCCAAACAGCGAAATGAGTGTGAATGGAAAGAAAGAAAAAGTCCCCACAGTTGGCAATAACTGCTGTGTTGTACAGCAAAATGTGTCAGATTTTATCCACAGGAATCTTTAGCCTGATAAATATTTCAGTGGAGTGTAACACTGATTTCAGAGTCAAAGACTAAGACTCAAAAAGAAAAGCCAACCATACTTTAACCAGAATTTACAAAAAGGAACTTGTTGAGCTTATTTCTTTTTTATTTAATTGTATATTTTGTTTACTATGGCGACACTTCCCTTCGAGTTTTCACTCCGTCTTCCTCCCTCGCACTGTTAGCTGCCAACGAATGCGGGCTGGCCATGTGCCACATCCTAAGGCATGTTCAGGTCTTGATGAGAGTCTTAATTATTTAATGGCCACAGTGGGAGCATTCAGGAGATGCCATCTGCTGTCTCGGAGGAGAAACAGGGTGACTGTACGCATACAGCAGGGGTTCGACCAATCTCACAGCCGGTGTTCATTTTTTTTGTTTTTAATCGTTGGTGGTATCCTATGTGACATGACATCCCTGATAAGTCTCCAAACACTATTGTGATAACAGCAGGGGATATGTAAATAGATAATGCTAAATCCCTATGACAGAAAAAATATCCATCAAGCTTGTGTCAGTAATATACGTATGTCAGTTGAAAGCAGTGTGGACCAATGGTGTTTAATGCGCTTTGAGCCCTCGTGTTCAGCAGTACACGCCACGGATTGTGACACTAAAAGACTTTGTCCAGGTATTAAGGGACTTAGTGAATATGTTTTACACAAGGTCCTCAGGGGATAACAACACATAGAACCGCCACCCTCACTGACACAAAAAGAGCTCCGCTGCTGGGAGCCATTGGTTACAAAAAAAAACACCCTGAACATTCTCATAAAGCTTTGAAATGCAGTGCTTGATGGGGGGAAAACCCCTCTGTGCACAGTGACTTATGACGACAAAGCTACGCCACACTTCCAGTCAGGCCAGGGCACATGAAAGCTTTCAGAGAGAGAGAGAGAGAGAGAGAGAATTAAAGATTTCAGAGATCAACAAACACATTTGGCTGTCAAACAAGGCTGGAGGCAGGAACGGCAGGTGTGTTTTCAGGAGGGGAGTGTTGGCATTTGGGTGTCACAGTGTTTTAATAGCACTTCTGTTGTCACTGGGCACCTCAGGACAACCTGCAATTCTAATATAAAAAGGTCGATCAGCAATCACTCTTCTCTGCATCCTATTGAAATACATATTTCCCTCAAAACCACTAAACTTTTTTTATCCCTCCAGCACCTCCTGTAATTGCAATTCATTGTCAGAAGTGGCACTTACAGCAGGGGTAGTTGAGCACCATGATGTCATCTATGGCAATGTAGCCTCGCCGCTCTCTGGAAACCGTTGCCTCAATCAGTACCTGCAAAAGTGAAGTGAACGTGAATACGTGATGAACAGTGTAATTCACAAGTTTAATTCATAACCACAACAGCTAAAGCACACACTTGCCATTAACTTAATGCTCTCAAAGCTGAAGTGTACAAGCACTTTTCTGAAGAACATTGAGGGGCTGTGTGAATTCCATTGCTCGCGTCCCGCTTTCGGTGACAGACGCATTATTTATAAACAAGCCCATCGCCACATGGCTGCACATCTGCTGACCCAAAACAAAAAGCGAGATAATGTGAGAAACAAGAGAAAGACAGAAGCATAAAAATAGGGAGATGGATAAGTTTTGCCTCAGTCCGCAGGGCCAAGAGAAGTAATAGCTTTATCAGGAGACACACAATGTTGCGCCTGACTCACGAGCTCTATTCCACATTCAGGGCACAGGCTGCTGTGAAGCCATAACAGCAGATAATACAGCTTGCACAGGGCCACGAGACTCAAGGGAGGACAAAGCTCCATACCGTCCTCTGGAACAATAAGCTGGATGAGCAGCAGGCTCTCATGAAGCCTAATCAATATCAAATCACCATCCTCAGTAATAGTGAGAGAGTTATGAGACACAGGGGTGATGTTTGTTTTCACAGCACCAAGGACAGTCTTCCATGCACACGTTTGATCGAAGGCCGGCTTTGAGTTATTGTTTCTCATAATCCTCTGACCAAATGATTACAACATGGTTCCTATTACTGGGTCTTGATTTTTACTGGGGCCGCCACACACACACACACACACACACACACACACACACACACACACACACACACACACACACACACACACACACACACACTATGTTATATCCTTGGAGCTACTTTAAATGTGTGTGTCTGGTGTCTGTGTTTACACACAGGCGGAGCTGAAATGGGTTATATAAGAGTGGAGCTCACACTTGTCAAAGTTATGTAACTGAATCAAGTTGTAGTAGCTTCACGAGTGACTTTTTGTGTTGCAGAATGAATACACTGAGGCTGGGTACCTGAAATGTCATACTGGCGTTTCAGTGCCAAAACCGAAAGAACATGTAAGTTAATACTTGACGTTGGAGAGAGTAGTTTGACCAAAAAATCTTAAGGTACTCCAAATAGCTTGTTCTAAATTTTTAACTGCATCCCATAATCTATCGCTGATAATGCAGTTTTCCTATTATCTTTCAAGGGAATATGATATGGTTGAGAGCTCTGGAAAAAAACTGTAAGTGGGCCGTAAAATACTTTTTGGGAGATTTTCAAAAAATGTTTCAAAACCTTGAGATGTGATTGAAAGTTCAGGAGAAAGCTAAAAAGTGAGCTAAGAATTGTTTTTAATTTTGTTTTGATATAGTATTGTATTGTATATAAGTTATAGTACCTTCCAACCAATGTTAATCTGTGTTATACAGCAACTGCATGACACGTATGACAGTATCAAACATCTAATGCCAACTTTTGACATCAAACCATTTTTACATGTTGCTGAAGACTCAAAAAGTAGAAAGATACCCAAAAGACACCCAGCTTATCTTCACCACCACACCGCTTGTGTTTGGAAACCTCATTGAAGAATCACAACAACATCTCCGTGACCTCTGGCCCAAATTCCAGCTTCACCTCCCTAGAACATGTGTGATTACAGCAGAAATTGGTGTGACAACATCCCAGGCCATGCATGACCCCTAAAAGCACCTGCATCGACACATCATGATGAGAATTGGGGAGATTGGGGTCAGAGAAAAGACTCCTGACAGAAAGAGACGCCGAAAGCCAGGCATGTAGAGAGAAGAGAGGGGAGGCTAGACGGTTGACAGAGGGAGGGGTGAGAAGGAAGCAGGAGGAAAGGTCCTGGCTGCTGGGTCTCACTGTTGGAGAGTGACCCTGCTCTGCCTATAACTGGCTGCTCTCCAACGGCTCAGGGAGGAACACTCAGGCTAATCTTCTTCTGCCACAGTCAATTTTCCTGTTTGTTCCCAGACACCAATGAATCCTGAGCCAGAAAAGGCCACCGCTCTTAAAACGGGAAAATTAACATTTCCTCTTTTCATCATTTCCACTCTCCCCCTGTTTCAAATGGTCTATTTTCTTTAAAAGCCTGTGCGGGATCCTCTTCGCTCATTTCACTCTTCCTATCCTTCAATTTTTCATTGTCGTGCTTTATTTCTTTCGCTGTCCATCTTTTTCCCTTGCCGCCTTCCCTCCCTCCTTCCCTTCTATTCTGCAGCTGCCTAAACATACAATATGTTGACCTGAATTAGCTGCGTAAGCACACACCGCCATGCCATCAGACTAACATCCAAATTAGCCAGAAACACTGATTAGGCTTAATGGTATACACAGAAGAGAGAAAATTGTCTTGAAAGTCGAATTGAAGGTGCTATTACTCTCTGCTGATCTAAAACACTCAATAACAAATTGATTGCTGGTTAATCCTCACTCTTCTTAGCCATTAGGATAGGAGGTTATTAAGAGGGAGACATTCAGAGCATTTGTTTCAATAAACAACCTTCCCAGATTTTTATTGAAAGCCACTTTCCCGAAGAAACTTTCTATATACGCCTGTACTTTATTCTAATGAATGGCTACTTTACTTCCAAAAGATATAAAAATGCAGGAACTGTCTTCTGAAGAAAAATATAAAAGCGGGACACGCAGTGATTTATGACTGATATAAAATGCACATTAGGAGAACATATTACATTACCCTGCATTATTGGCTTTTAGAAGCAATTGTTATGTATACAAATGAAGAGATGATTTATCCGGCCCTATAAACAAGCTTCTACCGTTCCCACTCCGGTCAAGAGACACCATTAGACACAGGGCTTTTACTCACCATTAGACACAATCATATATAAATAACTTCTTAAATATTCACAGACAAAAGGTCGCATGCTGAAGTAAATCTGTTCAGGTGGAAAATGCCAAAGGATAACAGCCCGTGTCCGACAATATGGTTTAAATCGTAGAGTCTCAATTTGCTCTCCACAGTATTTCACAGAAGTCTTTTCCATCACCAAAGGCTCATCTGGCCCCAATCATCAGGCTGAAGTAACGAAAATAGGAGATATTATGAGACAAAGCTGAGACGGGAGGATTCTCATTCACAAGTCTTTGATGACCACTATCCAACTTGTTCCTTTTCCTTAAAGGAATTAGTCTAATAAGGAAACAAGATGGAATCATGGGAAACATTATGAAGTGGGCTACTGTGGTTTAAGAGGTCAAGCTAAACAGGCACACAACGTGATAATCAAATATATGCACCTACAAATGTTTATTTGTCTTGAAGATATTCAAAATGTTCGAAAATATTCACATTCTTCCTGAGATCTGGATGAGAAGATCGATACCACTCTCATGTGTCATTTGTTAAGTTCAGAACTGGTTAGCCTAGCCTAGCCTAGCTTAGCTTAGCATAGAAGCAGGCGGAAACAGCTAGCCAGACTCTGTCCAAAGGTAACACAAAAACAACAAACAAACAGCACCTCTAAAACTCACTTATAAAAAATACATCACCACACTAGGAGTTATGTGCTGGGCTATTTCATGGCAGAGCGCAGTGACTTCCTGAAGGCTTGCCATCATTGTGGGGGTACCAGACAGTGGATTTTGAATGTATCAATGTGCATTTGACATGACATGCGAGTATGGTATTAAGATCACACCTATTCTAAAAACACCTTCAACAGGGAGGGTGTAGTGAAAGAGGGGATGGATAATATATTATACGCAATATCAACAAGTGCAAAAAGTAAAGCAAGGCAGAAGAAAAGCAGGTCTGAAGAAGATTCTGACATTTGGAAGGTGACGAAGTGAGAGAAGAAAGTGAGAGACAGTAAAGAGGGGAGGGGGACATGTCTCCTGCTGGAGCTGGCAGTCTTGGAGGCCTAGATAACATCTTTAATATTTGATAACAAGGTTCTCCAGCTATTGCAATGTATGCCAGACCAACACCAACATCTTCAATCGAGATATCTCAAGGTGATCTTGTTCTGTTCGATTTTCACCCCCAAAATACATTGCACTCCAAATCCCAATTTCACAACTGTGATAGGAGAAACTGATGCAGGTGTAATCCTTCTTCAATGCTTAATACTGGCATATTAATTATGTGTTTTGGTGACTACAAGAGAACTGCTTTGACTGTTTTTAATTACATTCCACGGTGACTTTTTCAAAACAGCAAACAGTATCTTACATGTGCTGTGAACAAGGTATGTCATTACAATGTAAACCATGAAATGAGCAACCTTGATAGTCATCTTACATCTATATACAGTATGTGCAGTACAAAAGGCTAAACTGACATTTTGTATCCCTGTGCTGAAGCCAAGGAACTGGGAGCTCTAATATGACCTGAAATCTAATAAGACGGAAAAACCTGCGGATTTGAAAGCCCTCTCTGGAATGATGTGTGTTCTCCTGGGATTTATTTTTACCCAAGAGACAAAGATAAGAAGTGCCTCTTCTCCACCTCTGCTTCAAACGAGTGCTTTACTAGTTTAATGACATGGTAAATCTGCCTACCTATCACTTAAAATCCAAAGTGATTGTATTAGACATGCTATGAAGCTAATATAACCCATACCCTTTACTATTTAAAGTCACACAAGCTGCAGCTAACGTGCTTTAGAGCTAACAGTCTCGGGTGAATTTCAAGAGACCTGTGTTGAAGAAAACCAGTGTAACAATGTCCCATAGCCCTCCTTCTTGTTCTTCTGTTTTTATTGCACTGTTGACGGTTAACAACAGAGGATAGCATTAAGATGCTGTGAAAGAAAATACCCAGCCTTACACCTCCACATATACCTTCTTCTGTTTTGTCTGTTCAAAAGAGAGCAGTGACGTGTGGTAAGGCAAGACCTTGTGTTATTGCACAGTGATGAGCTCTTTGACTGCAGAGGGATTAGCAATGTAAGCTGTGGTATGTGTGACTTTGAGGGGGCAGTTTGTTTTGGTCTCTTTGTGCTGAGAAGCAAGCTCAGTAGAGTTAAAGTCAAATGTGAAATGAGAGAGAAAGCAAAGCGGAAAATGCTTTGATTGCTTACATGAAGATACATTTTCTCTACCTGTGCCAAAACCTGCTGACCGAATCCCCCAATTCTGTTCCAATACATTTGAACACTGTGATTTCCCACACATGAGATAAAAGTGAGGTTGTTCAAGACATTCTATTAAAAGGCTGTACTGTCAATACTAATTTAGGTGTACTGTTTGTCCTGTCTTCCTCCTCATACGCCCTTTATAAACCTCCTCCTAACTGCAGCCTCTCATTGGGGGCCGCGGAACAATTCTGACTCACCTACTGGCCGTCATTGTTTACTGGGATGCTTACAGAACAAGAAAGTGCACAATTCCACTGGGTAAAGATGAAGGGGAGGTTGAGGAGAACAGAACTGGTATAAGTACACAGGTACATTCAGTAGTAGTAGACAGAAAATGAGAAGGCAGGTTAAAACATATTGTATTCGTGAAGTATATCTGTCCTGATGTAGTGATACTATAACAGAATAGTGGTTCAGGCTGTTTTATAACAGAGAGATCTCAGCTCAGCACACTAACTGCATCCATCAGCAAAAACACTCGACCATTTCCGGCTCACTCATTGTTAAACATTCATCATAAGAGAGACAGCTATTTAATACATTTAATTGGGGTGCTGTAAAAGTAATGATTCACAATGAAAATGCCATGAAAATAAAAGAACAGACAGTGAGAACCTCGTTATTTTTGTTGCACCATTGAGCTAATGAACAGTTTTACTGGCAGGGGTCCTTGCTGGCTTGTTTATGAGGGGCAAAGCTCAGGAGAAGGTGTGACTTGGCAGTAGCATTGATTAGTACAGCTCACAATCCTCTCGTATACAGATTTGTAGCTAGAAAGATGAGTTTTTTTATTTCATTTTTTCAAAGGTATTTCTAAAAGGCCAAGGGTCCCTTAGGATTATGTTGTCTGCATTTCAATGAAATATAAACATTCCTGGTAATACACTTATTCACTTTCTTGTCAAGACTTACAGTAAAAGAGAATCAATCAAGTGTATTTATAAAGCACGTTTAAAAAACAACCCACGTGGATCAAAGTGCTATACAGACCAGAGCAGGTAGCTAGAATCACAGATGAAAGAAACACAGATGTAAACATCCAGATCGATGGCATCCTCATGTCTGTACGCTAGATATGAAGTGAGAGCCGGGAGGCGATTAGCTGAGCGTAGCATAGTGACTGGAAACGGGAAAACAACGAACCTGTCTCTGTCCAAAGGTAACAAAAGGAAATCCAGCACCTAATGTTGGTATGTGAATCAAATCAACACGTTGTATCTAGTTTGTTTAAATTTGTACAAAAACATCTGCCTGTCAACCTCACGGTGACCACCAACGTCCAGCAAGTCACTGCTTCCAGACAAGAAATAGTCCAGCTAATAACTCTGTAAAACCACAACTTGTTGTTCTTAGACAACAGTTTCTGTAAGGATTAAATACATTTGATAAAATGAATGAGCTTTAGAGGTGCTGTTAGGCTAGTCTTAATGCTAAGCTGTGCTAAAAAATGTCTGGCACTATAGCGTGCAGATATGAGTGATATCAATCTTTTCATCTAACTCGCAGCAATAAAGCAAATCAGCATATTCCCCAAAATGTCTGACTTTTTCCTTTCACAACAAATCCCATGAGGCTTTGACAGCGTACCAGTGGTTGAGACAAAGTTATTTCCATTGTACTTTGGTCGAAGTGCCACGGTGTTTAAATATTCTTCTGACGTGTTTGTGTGTGTTTCTGTATGTACTATATTGCATCTCTGATCTCATTTTAAGATCATGTGACGTTGGTAGAACAGTGCCAGCCTACATCTAGCACTCTGTTTATACAAAGGACTCTCTTTTCTTTTACATAGCGAAGGTCAAATCTTGCAGAGCCGAATAGAATTTAATTAAGTTTGGGGGGGGGGGGGATTGACAGTTCTTGATAAAATGCACAGTAGTCCACTTAATTGCTTTTTGACAGCTCCGCAGCGTTTGCAGGAAAAATAAATTGGATTAATAGATGGATATCCCTCGTGCTCACCTGACTATGCCATCTACAGACCACAGCACATCAGGCACCAACAGTAGATGCCAGTCAATGTCTGTTTACTACAAGTAGGCAGTGACATGTCGTGCAAATTGTTGGAGTCGGCTGAATACACAGTACACAGGCCTCAGTGGGGGAAATCTCCACCAGGCATGCCCACAAGAGAACTAGCTAGGGCCCTCGAGCACTGACGTTACCTAGATTCCCTTGTGAATCTATGCTAATTAAATTGCAAATGCAAGTAATTAACACCAGATTCACCTCGAGGCTAAAATGAGTGGTGATCAACAGAGCTTTACTGTGTACCATTTTTCATCTGAGCAAGATGTCGGTACATGGGTCTGCAGATCTTAATCACAGAAATGAAAAATCTCTTGACTGTTAAACTCCTCAGTGTCAGAGGAGCATCTTGTTTCATTAACACATCATGAGATCAAGGACCCATTAGTCAATTCATCACATGTAAGAGTACAGAATCTCAACCTGGGAGTGACGGAGTTTGTACCTGGTATTCATTAGGCCAGAAGGTGCTGACTGCCAGCTCAACCTGGTGCCACTGCTTGGCATGAGACCCCGATATGTTCCAAACCGCACTGCCGAGTGGACCCCCGTTGACTCGAACGTATGCCCGCAGGGCCCCCGGGCTGTGGCCATCACGACTGTACAGGAAGTAACTGAACTGGACGCAGTGCGTGTCATTTTCACTCAGCGTCTGCAGCAGCAGCTGAGCACGATGACCCACGACATGCTGGGAAGAGTTCACCAACATATAGGATCCTGGAAGGAACACAAGAAATGCATCAGTTAATTTTAGTATTCCAACTTAATGGGTAATCGCAACAGTTTGTCACTTCTATGAGTCAGAAACAGACGTCATCAACAAGTTGTGGCAAGTAAGCATACACACAAAAAGTTACCAAACAGCTTAAATGCCTGCGGTGTTGAATCATCCTAAATTGGAAATTGAAAGCAGCCGATCAGACACCAGCACTGCGTCTGCAATGCCCGTCTTTCCACAGGCAGTAATAACTTTTTGGTCAGTGTATTATTATTCAAGGTTTACAAAAAAAATATTTGAGGTATTTTACTATTTATTTACTGTGTTGTTTTCTTTAAAAAATGAGAGCCAATAAAGAGAGACATGATGTACTATAAGTGTGCTCTATGCATTATGTAGTCAGGTTTACAGATCTGAAAGGGACTGGAGGTAATAAATATACATTGATTAATTAATCAGTTAATAATTTAACCTCAAGTTAAACTTGAGTAACAGAAAATGAAAATGAATCACTATGAGATCAAATTAATTACGATCAATACAGTGAGAAAAAAAGCAGGAAATATACATAATGTACAAATGTATTCAGAATGAGTATAGATTACTTACACCAGTCTTTATAGTGTGAATATGTCCATAGCACAGGTTTTCAATTGTTACTAGATTTACAGATAAATGTTGGCGGTTTGTATATGAGCCATTGAGGGATTTGTGTTAAGCTGACTCATATGAACCAAGGCAAACTTGTCACAAAGAAACAAATCTGCAGTTAACCACTCTAAGCAGGGTGAATCCACCAGAAGGAAAAATGAAGGTATTCTTCCCCAACTCATTGTGTAATGTGTATGCGGTTGATAACCGCAAAAGAATTGTGCCCTGTTGAATAGAAGGACACAATCTGTGCTGGCGAAGGCACTCGTGAATACTGGAGGGAGACACAGAGAACAAGTGAGAGATGGTAGCAAAAGCAGACAGACTCAGTGAGAGAAAGTTTTTCCCTCTGCAAGGTGACGTTGAGGTAGGAAACGAAATTCACAACCTCCCCCCCAAAGCCTCCTCTAATCAGGATAACATAACCCCATTGCCCTTTGCCTAGCATCTGTCCCGCCTTGAGTCTGTGCCCGCTAACGTGATTAGCACAACAATGTTGGGAGACCTTCCTGTGTACTCACATAATCAAGCCTGTTGTCTCTGTACGCCAAGGTCTTTCTGTTCTGTCAGGAATGAGCCCGAGAGAGCAGACAGACACAGCCTTGGCGCCAGGTGTCCTGAAGACATTTATTCTCCACTCAGATGTGAATGCTGAATTGCCAGACAGATAATTCTAAACATCCCACACAGTGTGCGCCTCTCAACTGGGAAGCATCCTCGACACACACTATACTCCGTAATGTTTTCACACCTTCCCAACAACTCACCATGCAAACACAAGTACAGCAGCACGAGTTATGAGTAGGGAACCTGTATATGCTTTCCAGGCACAAGAAAAAAAACTCGCTCTCGTCTTCCTCTCCATTGTGTGCAAAACAAGACAAGTGATCGAGTCGTCTGCTTCTTTACCAGCACTACTGAGAAAGCACTACCGGTAATTACCTCTTTAAGTGCAAGTAAGACAAAGCACCTAAATCCACAGGCTGATGTTTTACATAATGAAAAGGAGATCAACAACCCTTAACCCCGCACTATAAAGGAAGTTTAACTGAGAAGCGCAGAGAAGTAGGGACGGTCATTAGCTGGAGGCTAGAGTAGCGGCCTTTTACTGCAAAGCCCTGTTGCCCTGCAGCCCACTGTCAACCACCCCTGATTTGTGTCTCGTCCCGGCTGAGGATCTCTGTACTCTCATTTCGCATTGCTTCATTAGATCTTTCAGAATCTGTATCCTCTCCTGCACCCTCAAGGCTCCCGAGGGACTCATAAGATAATAGCAAAGGGCTGAAGTGCTTCAGCCGTGCTGTCCTCACTGCTGGTTATATGCTGGACACGTGCCACTTTTTTCATATATATAGACATCATTAACACCTTTCTGTTGACTCTGCATTTACTATAATGTCACGTGGGGACACGTGAAGCAGTCATTCTGCTGCCCTCTAACCTCTTTTGAGATTCAAATCGAAGAGAAGTGAAGTCATATAATTAATAGGGTGCTGTGTCTGAGTGCATATGATGTATGAAAATGAAAATGTCCATGAATTCAACATTGTGGCAAAATGAATTGAGGTCCTGGACACATTCTGTGCAGTAATCCTGATATGTTGTGAGATAATCAATGGCAGCCCATTCAATATTGACATTATGCATCATTTTGGTTCATGTAATTTGGCAACGTGTCCTCTGGAGCAAACAACATGGTTTTTAAACAAATTCAACAAATATTGCTACGAAGCATGTTTTATTTAATTAATAAATAAATAATCTTTGTATTCTTGGTTTCAATACATACATATTTTAGGAAAAGACATTTTTTTTCGAACTCTTTTGATGAACTGATGCAGTTTCTTAAAAATGACAGAACATATTAATAAATGTCCAAGGTTACATCTTGATATTCTTTGTTTTTGACGACCAACAAAAACGCTTCGGTATTTAATTTTTTGATATTTTCATGATACAAAACAGGTAAAAGCAGCAAATCTTCACATTTAAGAGACTGGACCTTCTTCGTTGAAGGACTAGTGAATATTAACCTCAAGGTCAGTCAATTTATCCCAACCTTGACATAGGGACACTCTGAATAACTATCTTCAAAAAAGCTGGGATGATTAAAAACGGGTTACCATGAAGAAAAGAAGAGGTCAAGGTGACTGTTGCTGACTTGCGTGCACTAAGTAATGACGTTCTACGACTTTCTACGAAAAGCACTCCTCAACTGAAAGTATTATTATTAATTCCATGATTGTGCACTTTGACTGTAACTTTCAGTATGTTTGTCGTGTAGGAGAGTTCTGTGGCAATTAGTTCAATAACCCTCTTGTGTAACCGGTACATCAGTGTAACAGCAATACATCTTTTCATAGACTAATGTTCTTGTGCCATTTATTATCAAATATAAAACAACCTGATAATACTTTTCCTCTAATTCCTTTGTTTTGAACATCAAGTCACTCAAGTCGTATATTCCTGCTTGCTCAAGCTGAGGGCCAAAGCCAAAATTGAATTTCTTGGTTTTAATACCTACATAATGTAGAATTAGGAAATTTGTCTTGAGATTTTTTGTTTTTTCTATCAAATGTTCTATATAGGGCTGCAACTATTTTGATTATGTAATTTATTGTGTAGTTAACAAAATGAAATAAAAAAGTCCAAGGTGACTTCTTAATATTGTTTATTTTGTTAGAACAACATTTGCCATTTTCTCACAGATTTGCATGAAGTCATCCATGCTCTCATATCTCAACAGTGCAACTAATGAAGGCTTCAGCCCAATGAAAACCGCCCACCTCTAACTTATTCAAAATGTAGATAGAGGACAAGAAGACAGCCACCCCACCACTCTTGCCTCCTGATGTAAGTTTTAGAATTGATTTTAAGATGTGACTGATAACTTTTAACACTCTACATGGTCAGACTCCCAGCTACATTATAGATATGTCGATCCCACAAGAGTCGCAGGGCAGCCTAAGATAGAGGTCTTCTGGTTGTTCTAACAAATTGCCTGATTACCAAGAGCGGCCTTTTCAATCACAGACCCTAACGTTTCAAACTAGATACATGGGCACATCAGGCTAAAACCAAAACAATCTGTGTGATTGTTCTCCTGGATTTATTAGGTCACTGTCTTTGTGTAGCAAGCTTGTATTGTTGTTTTATTTGTCATATTTGTAATCATATATTTTCATTGTTTTGCTTCCTCTTCTGTTTTTCATGTAAATATCTTTGTATGTTTACATTCTCATTGAAAGGTAAATGCTGGAAAATAAATGTAAACTAAATCAGATCAAGCTTTAGTGTTTAGCGCCACCGTGCATGCCCCCCACACCACAAGCACCTTTCATAAATGATCCTCCAAAGCGTCGTGAAATCTGATAAAGTTCCACCCATCCATTGAGGCCCCTCCCAAGGGCAAAAGAACATCCATAACAAGATTAGGACTGATCCAGCACATCATAATTCATAAGGAGCACGGCTGGACTACAACCTGGTCACAGGCTGTCGGTGACACTATCTGTGGCAAGCCACAACAGATCACAAAGGTAGAGGAGGGCCATAAACAGAGGATGGGGTATGACTTGTGCCGCATTGATAGATTAAGTGAGGTCACAAACAAAGACGCAGAGTTGTTAACATAGGAGATGTGAAAATAAAACAGGGGAAACAATATGAAAGCAGAAGGCTAACGCATCATTTTCTATTAATTTTCCTCCTGTGTAGAATGTACGGAGCCTTTCTCTGTATGACCCATTCAGATAAACCTTGTTCCTATGGCATCCAAGGCCAGAGTCCAAGACATCTCAGAGAGAGAGCAGAGGTCTGAATATACGGGGATCAATGGCTGTGTTAGGCTTTAAGAGGCACCCTTGCTGCTGCTTGCCATGTTATTACATGCCAGCTCTCAGCACATTGGCCTTGATGCTCGTCTTTTCACCACGCGCCTTCATTCTGCCCTGCACTTTGTTCTGAGAAGGTCATGTGGGATTTCTGACTCAATCTCTAAGGTTCTGATGTCCCAAAACTGTCTGTTTATTTGCTGCTGTCCGCAATAACCTTCAGAACAAATAAATGAGTAAATAAATAAATAAAGCAGAGCTCTGGCCATTGCCCTGAAAGGCGCATTAGCGTTGTCATTTCCCTGATGTTTGGTATCCCTCTGGAAAAACTGGCTCAGAAATGTAAAATTGCCTAATCGTGTAGTGAAATTGGTCACGGAGCAATAAGAGCTCTCAGTGGAAGACGCTGCAATCACAGACATAAACACCTTGTCGCTAACATCAGACATTAATGTGTTTACTTTCCATCACTGTACAAAGCGAATGACTAAAAAAATGATTATTTGCTGTGTTTTTTTGCCTGTCTTACCTCATAGATAATTTAAGGAAAGCCTGGAGGTATGTTTAAAAACATAAACAGAGGACTGGATAAAAAGAAACCCGTTGAGAGGAGGGACAAGCTTCCTTCCTAATTGAAGAACTCACACAGGGACAGTGCAATAACAAGACATCACACCAGCTTAATCAACTTATCACAATGACACACAATGACAGCTTTCCTACTGGGAATCTGAGGCTGACCTTATACTCCAAAAGAAATCAGCAGAACAGTTTTCTCTAAACATCAGCAGTCATTTTGCTGGCGGATTTTCTTAGCTGCAGCTAGCTGGTTTACCAAGCCAACGTTAGAACCATGAGACACTTTTG
The DNA here is from genome assembly GCF_004355925.1 of Anarrhichthys ocellatus. NCBI lineage: Eukaryota > Metazoa > Chordata > Actinopteri > Perciformes > Anarhichadidae > Anarrhichthys > Anarrhichthys ocellatus. Next base: position 974,252 of record NW_022280043.1, read on the forward strand.
CTGATGTGTTTTTGGTTTTGGAAAGACTGAAACTGTAAATGACTCCCTTATAACAACGCCCGGTACGTCGCCTCAACATGTCAAGAAATCCACAACTTGACAGAGCTGCCATGCCTTGTTACCGTTGCTAAGCTATGACTGGACAATCACTATTAGGGGGAGGAGTTTAGCAACCGGTCAATCCTGTGATGTTACAAAGGCTGACATTAATCAAACATTTTCTGAACCAAAATTTAACAGATCACAAGTCTGCACACACACACACACACACACACCATAATGCTAGACAAGTGAGAACATTGACGTTGGCTGCAGGACCCTTGTCCATTGCAGCTGGATCAATAGAGCACCCTGCAGCTTTGCATACGGGCATGAAGGACTGACAGGTTTTCCATTCTCAAGGCTAACACACCACCTGAGGAGCGTGACCTAATCTCATTTTCACCCCCTCACTCATACTATCATTCACAGCTCCACCTCCGTCATACTCGTTCTCTCCCATTCAAATCATTTTTCATTATCATCGCCGTCATCCATCAAGCAGATTTTCTCTCCTGCAGCCTTAAAATGTTCAAAGTGTAGAATAGGTATTGACATTTTCTGTTCTTTGAAACTATCCCGCCCCTCTGGCTCTGGTATTTCTTATTGACCAGAGATCAATTTCAAATGACATCTCCTCAGTCATTTATTTCTAACCGTTAATAATGGAAGAGCGTTCACTTCATCAACTTGTCGTTTTTCATCTCTGCGCAGTCTGCCCTGACTGGACTTTAAAGCAATTTGAGACATCTACACACTATGTCCTCATTTTATGACTTCACTATTCTCCTAAGCTTTCATTTAAAATTGAAAAACAGACCAACAGGTGACAGAAAGGAAAATATTGAATTAGGCAATGGGGCGCCACGAGGCACTCTTAACCTTTTACCAGTACGTTTCCTTTGTCTACAGTCCGAACAACCCATCCTCAATTTCTGCTTTTGTCTTATCATTTTAAGCCAGAGCTGCGACTGTTTTCTCTGCAGGTCTGTATCGCCTCAAGTGGAGGGCCAGCAGACCATTACCAAAGCCTCCGGGGACAGCCTGGTGCACACAGGATAGAAATGGAGAGTGAGATAGAGTAGGGGGGGCCAGCTGAGGACTGATGTTTGAGCAGAAAATAAATGAAATACAAGTGGCGCTATTGTCGAAGTACCCTGTGCCTTCCAGCGTTTGAGAGAGATGAGGCCATGTCAGCAAGAGCTGTTGTCTTTTTTTTTTTCCAAGGAGAGAGAGGGGAAAGAGGAAAGGTGCAATTTCTCAACAGTCTGCTTGCGTTGACCTTTTGAATTGTCCTCCAGGCGGTTCAGGATCAACTGGCAGATTTGCCCAGGAGAGAGGCGGATCAGTGGACACATGACAAAAGAGAGGAACGAAAGAAGGAAGTAATATGTACACTTTACTAGTCTGTTTGTCATTACCTAATATAACTTTCATAAAAAACACATTAATTGGACTGTCAAAAAAAACATCAACCTCATTCACCACACACTGTACACAGATATAGACACTCAGTGGTTGTAGTATAGTATCACTGTAGTACTCTATACCAACCAGTAAATTGCGATTTTAGACACTGAGCATTATCATTTTGCGTCTGACTGACAGATGTTGCACAGCTGTAATTAGCATTGACTCATTGTTAGCGTAAATAATGTGCATAGCATGACCGCTGCTTTTTTTTATTTCCATTGTGGGAATTTCTGAGGGCATTATGTCGAGCATGAAATTCACACTCACAATTTGGACACACATAAAGTGGTGTACAGTTAGTGCACTTTATAATAAACCCACACAGTTGAGCTTCTAATTCACCTCACACACAAACTGCTGCACACAAAGGGCATACCTCTAATAGGATTGGATACCGTTACGAGTAACCACAACATTAACTGTGCAATGGCGGCCTAGGGGTCAAGGCACTGACCACAATGTCCTCGGTTTGATATGTTTTTAGAAACTCAATTTCGTGTATTCTTTCCGTGTCATGATATTGCTGGAGCACAAAGTATTTTTGATATTTTAAGACCGAGAGTACTCCAATCCTTAGTAAGTAATACTTTGTGTGGAAACTTTCAAAGAGCGATTGAAGGAAACTGACCTTCCAAATACCACACCAAGTGTGTTCACTGATTAGGTCTTCCTTAGTGCTTGAAAGTGTGCTAATCAGTAAAACCACCCACTGTAGTCCTGCATACTCTCAGCACTGCATGGTGCATGGTTGACCAACCGTGCTGTAGACTAAACCATATGCAAGTCCTAATAAGGACAGAGCATTTTGGAAATAGTGGAACTACTTATTTCTGTGTGTCAAGCCAAATCAACACAGAAATCACTCAGGATTAGCAAATACATTTCCTGTGCAGGCATAGGTGACTCTGCAGCACCAGCTTTCCATCCAAACCACAGACAGACAGACAGACATAATGTCTGCTGCAGACCGGAGAGCACCAAAAGAAAATCCTTTACATATTTGCCCAGATTTTTACCATATGACTGAAATTAGAAACTCATTAAAAGAGATTAGTTCAGCTTTCCAAAAATGCTAATTAATATAATAGTTGCAAATTTGTCTTTTAATGCATTCTGGATTCAGAAGACCTCCTCAAAACTGAGCTGTTAAGACACCGTTGAACTGTAACTTCAGCTTTGCTGATCGGTCCGAGAAGGGATTCGTGGGGCAGGTTCTGCAGCAGAGGCAGTTCAACTAGCAGCAAACAATGAGCCATAAACAGCTGTAATATTTGGTTAAATGAAGCACCTCAAAAAAACATTTTAACTACCTATCCTCTTAGACACAAAATTGTCACGATTGTCACATTAATATCTTAAGTAACGGCCAAAGATTTGTTTTGTGAGGTCAAAGTGACCATTGAACACCATTCTAATCCGTTCAACCTTGAATGTAAGTGGCCGTTTGCGCCAAATTTGAAGACATTACCTCAAGGCGTTCCTGAGATGACCTTGAACTTTGACCTCCAAAATCGAATAGTTTCATCCTCGAGTCCAGGCGGATGTTTGAGCTAAATTTTTGGAAGTTCCTTCCAGGTGTTTCTGAGATATCGCGTCCACAACAATGGATCAGACGTACATAAGAGCGCAACTACAACCCAAAAACATCCTCCGTCTACAACCTGTTGCTGGCGCAAATATTGTTGATAGTTTGATTGAGTGTAGTGCAAAAAGGTTAACGAAGAGCTCCCAGTCTAAGCTTTACAGGAGCTTGCTACCTTTTGTTGCACAGTGCGCTCTATGACAGCATGAGCGCACACACGACAACCGGGATAAGGTCACCCCTGGCGGCTCTTAAGGTTGGTCAGAGATGTAATCAACCGTGTGTTCAGGCTATAACCTCTATAGCAGACAGACAAACTGGATAACCAAGAGGCCCTGATTAATTTTGTCTCCATTCAGTCTGTAAAAAAAAAAAAAAAAGTTGCTCACCAATGAGCCATGCATCACCATTAGCAGTCTGGTCAAAGTGCATGCCCATACTGCTGTTCTGCAGAGTGAACATGTTATAGAGCCCTCCAGGCCAGCACTAAACTGTGTGTAGCCTGTTGAAACTGGCATCATAAATTAACTGTATGATAATCAAAAGGGAAGTGTTTATAATTGAGAAATGGAAAGGCTATGGAGATGGCATTTTAATGTTCATTTTATTGCTCCAGTGGTTTTTCAGTAATCACCTGCAAATACCTTTTGTTTTGCATCTGTGCTATGCTGTTATAAGAATTTGACAAATTCTGGTTCAGATTTGGGAGCACACACTGGATAGCTGCCTCCCTTCTAGTACACACTGGAGGCCAGGAGAGCTGAGAAAATAACACACTCTAAACATGTGGAGAAAGAGGCTGGGACCTTGTTGTAGTCCTGCTGAGCTGTGGCTCCCGGGTGTTGCAGAAATCCATAAACCTCGCCCTTTAGCACTCAACATCACTTTATCAGCCCGTCATCACCCTCGGAGAACACATCACACAGCCCTGAAAGACATGCTTCCTCCCTATAGCACAATTAGCCCCAGAGCTTCCAAAACAGCAAATATAATATTGATAAGTGCTGCGCTTCACTGTGGTTCATAGGTCTTTTTATATCCCAATCCATCACGATCAATAGATAGGGTATTTTCTGCATCAGGTGAGGGAAATGCCATTTAGAAGTTTGGAATCTCCTGCCACACAAGCTTGGTTTGGTACAGCCAGATGGCAGACGGGACTTTCTTTATTTGGTGTCTGCATTATTAAAAAAAGAAAAACGCCAATAAAACAGGTGATTCCAACTTTTGAACGGCATATGTATATCAGTATAGAGCTCAGACATAATTCATGCACAGTTTGCACTTCGTGCATTTTGTAACTACTTGATTTTGCATAAAAAGCTAGTGTTTGTGGACACATTCATGAATTAACATTTACATAATATCTAATTATATGCATGTTAGATTAACTGTCGAGCATATGTTCAAACTCAGGTGCAACTCTCCGAGGTTACGGCTCCAGACAATACACATATGGCTCCTCATCGCTGCCCTACATTTAACGCCTACAGGGTATTCATCCCAGTTAGCAGTTCCCATGTTATAGTGGTGAGAACTCACACTGTCTCCCATCCTCACATTGCAGCTAAATGCAAATCAGAATATGTTCTCAACTGTTGAATGAGTATAGGTTTAGTCTAGAGATCCATCTGACCTTCCTCCTCTGCTGGAATGCTTAAAACATGATCTTGGCCTTAGCTTTGACCTACTCTTTGTCCTGCCGCTCAGCACCCCAGGAGGAAGAAGATAAAATAGAACAAATTAATGGGGCTCCATTTATTCATTTTCTGTATGCCCCGTTGTAACGGAAAAGCTAAATTTAACATTGCTGCAATGGGCGACAGCCTGTTCAGAGTTCTTTCCCCCCCGTCTCTCTCTGATATAGTCTGGGGTCATTTCTAGCCCCTAAGGCCCTAAAACAGGGTAAAGAAAATGAATGAACGAATAAATATATAAATAAATGAATATTGCATTTCTCGAGGATGACACTGCAAATCATACCAGCTAATGAGACCTGAGATAGAAGTTTTCCTCACTGGACATAGAGGACACGGCAGAGCGGCTTTGTGTCTACGACATTCAGGAAAGGAGAAGACAATCCAGCGACAGGCTTTTCTGATTAGATTTTCATTAGCCCCTTGTTATCAATGACTGATCCCATTAACAAGTCAGCATGGCGACATGCCCCTGTGGTAAACTGAGAGGCCCCTAGGGATGGTGGGCGCAGCCGCATAATAACGCACGCCATGGTTTGGTCATCTGTCTTGACACGAAGCTAATGAGATAGTCACGGGAGGAAATGAATGACACTCGGCGGCTGCTGACGGGCTTGAAAGTCTTTTTCAAAAAAAAACATTATTGTGGTACTACATGTACTTGAAAGATATTTGTAGTTTCTAAAGCTCCACTCGAAGTCAACATCGTAGTGATTTAATTGTATGGCTCTAGGCACACTATATCCCAGGATATTAGACTCAACAGTGATAAATCTGCATAATAAGCCATTCAAGCAAAACAACCCAATACACAATCTGCTCGTATTCGCTCCACACGGACACGCAAACACACAGTTTGCGCACATAATTTTACACCTAATCTTGAAATTCGTGTCACAGTGGTGCCAACAGATGCAGCTTAAATGGCCTTCAGCATGATTTTTAGTAATTACTCGGTTTTAAAAGAGCCTTCACCAGTGCCATCAGCAAAGTTGTCCACCCACACTGTCCCTCCCAAAACACTTAAGTCCCAATAAACACTGCCAGCTTTTTCCCTGATGGATGTAAACACAGTTACGGTGCTCCAACAATGACAAAGCCTCTCTCCGGCTTTACAGATTTGTGTTGTACGAGCAAGTTACCGCATCTGAAAACACTGGGTGTCATTTATTTAGTTGTACTCCCTGAATGAGCACTGTGAACAATATCATTGCTATGTGGCGGCACGGAGCTGCATAGAAATAGAGATTGTGTCCACTGCGTCACAGGAGAACTTTAGAAGCTGATAGATGGACAGGTGCCCAGCTCAGCCCAAGACGAGGCCACAGTCTAGTGTGGCATAGATAAATCTGAGGCCGACACTGATAGGCCGCAGAGTCATCATAATGACGGGCAGGCTCCAGCCGAAGGCAGGAGGCTGCAGTTATGCCCATCCCAGAGGTGTAATATGCTTGTGATTAACTGTCACCCCCCCCCCCCCCCCCACACACACACCCGTTTGGTGGACGTTCTATCTCAGTAAGAACCACTCGTCATTGTGACAGCTACTGTAGCCCTGACCTTGGCCTCCATCAAGAATGCTACAGACATATTCTAAGAAATTTCCAGTGATGTAAACAATAATACAGAAACATTTGAAATGTGTTTCTTTTGTTGTTTTCATCCGAGTGTTACAGTATGAAAAGTACCGGCGTAAATAATTTGCTGTGAATTCGGGGTAAATTAAGTTCAAATTAAGCATTTCAAATAAAAACAAACAAACATGGCTTCAAAGAGACCACGTCATTTTGCTCAGCTGCAGGAGGAAATGTTTGTCTTCTTGCTGGCTCACTGTCACACTCATGGCTCATTGGGACTGAACAGAACATCTGTGCTTTTATTTGTTACAATGACAAGTCAAAATATCTGCTGTGAAAAAAAAAGGTCTATAGCTCAAGTATTGTTTCTCACATATCATCAATCACATACAACCCCTCCAGTCAACGGGTAACCTAACTGCTTTTAGCCGGCACCTCATTCCAAAAACAATGTCAAACCTCACTGTCACATTTTCATTGAAACGATTTTCTACTGGATAGGGAAGAAGTAGTCCCTATAAAATATTAATATTGATGTTGTTTTTTCATTTCTGTGAGCTCCACAAACAGAATTATATTCATCTCTATTGTGGGGATGAAAGCAATTAGTGTTAAAATACATAAATACTATCTTATCCAAGTGCTGAGCTCAAAACTGGAACTGTGATTTAGGCTTTCCATGGAACTGCAACACTGTAGAATGCTCCATTTCCTTTTTTTAAATTATATTTAATTACAATTGAAAAAGTATAATGTTTGAAGCTAAAATTGTCTCTTTGTCATGTATCAAGATCAGGGTAGAGGCAGAAATATCAGATGTTTGTCCAAACCTGAGCTAATAAAACCCAAACTATGTGTATGGCCTGATACCTCTAAAGGTAAGCGAGAATCTTTTGAATGGATTTCATTGAGAGCCAATGGGGGGGGGAGAGGGGGGAACGACATGCAACAAAAGTCCCTGGTCAGAATTGAACCATGGGCATTGCAGTTGTGTAGTATGAACCTTAACCATAATACACAGGCAGCATACAGAACCTTTTTTAACAGTGCCTCTGTTCCATTGAAGAGTCCCAATATGCCGTGTGGCAGTGAGCGAGTATGGACAACAGCAGTGGAAGGCAGCCATTTAACAGTAATTAATATAACCTGTGATTTTCCTCCTTTGCCATGTCAACATTTCTGCTTTGAAAAAAGGCCTATTAAGTTATACTTTAATCGACCCTGAGATGGAAATTTGACAAATGCTTTTGAGCCGTCCTAACCGCCGGGCAGGATTACTCCTTACACCCAAGCTCCACACAGAAAATGTTAATGTTTGAACTCTTACTGTGAAATGACAGCGTTGACCACTAGAGCCACTGTGCTGCCAGTTAACGCCAGCCAAGGAGAAAATAACCCCCTGCATATGCAGGTATAGTAAGGAATTCAATATTCATACAGCAGCATTCTCGAGACGCGCACTGCTCAGTGACTCAGTGGTGACCACTTGATGAGAGAAGCCTGTTGGAAACAAACACCTGCCGGTTCTATGGAAACTGTGACCACTAATTTCACCACCAACTTTAAAACAATAGATGCTACATTTGTTCTCATAGATAGAAAGTGCAGAAGCTTTGTAACGACATGCCTCTTTGGACATAAATGGCCATCATCTATCACCATTACCTATAAAAAAAAACATCTGCATACAAAAGAAAAGCTGAGCCAGTTGAGACACACTTTTTTGTTTTAACCGTGAAAGTGGTTTTGGTTTTTCAAAGCTTAGCAGAAAGTGTGCTTTTCTTCCACTCTTGTTGTTAAAGGTTCCATCGATTACTACCTTTGCCGGCTGAAAGCATAAGGAGTTCTTTGTGGTGCCTGTCCGCGATGTGACATCCTTGTCCTGACAACGAGACTATGTGAAAAAAAAACAGACAAAGGCAGCAAAGCACTCACTGAGCCTTTGTTTCATCACACTAGGTACGCAACTATGCACACTAAATACAATGAAGCGTGATTAAAACACACACAGAGAAAAAAATATTTTGAACTCATGACTCTCTCTTGCTTTCTGCTCCCTTCGCTGCATGTAATCTGTTGGCCTTTTTTTTTTCTTCAGTTTAATTTTTTTTATTCTTCTCCCAAGATTTAATTCTGTTTTGCAGTTTTATTCTCGTTTTATTCCTCTTTTATCTGTGTAGCTTGAGGGAATTAATTAGAGCTGGTCACAGATGATGGGCTAGGCAGGGTCCAGTATTTTTGGGTTGGCTGTCCTCCAGCATGGCACCAGCCTATCGGACTGAATATAAAGTCCATGCATTCTGAAACAAACAGTTTTTACTTAACCTGTGACTCTGTAAATGGACCATAGAGAAATAAGAAAACAATCCCTTCTGAACATGAGCATATTGCATTCCTCTTGCTCTGTAAGTATCCTGTGGGTCCGTTTTCTGTCGGGTATTTCATGCACGGATACTTGTGATCAATTTACAGAATGTCGGTGTCGCCATCTCTGCAGTGCCTCTCTGGTAGTTTTTTTTACAAAGATCATTTCAAAATAATCAATAAATCACATCACACAAAACTTTTTTTTCCTCTGAAACTCTCCTGGTTTCTAAATCTCTCCAGACATCTCAGACTCTATTTCTCCTCGTTGTCTGCCAGGGCTTTATCTCTTGTTTAAAAAGGATCAGAAACTGTCAACTGCCAGACCCTGAAGAGCAGCATGGAGGCCATTAGGCAACAGTGGAGTTAGCTCTGCTCGCTTCAAGAGGGTTTGCAAGAGAGCAGCTCTGAAAAGCCCTGCCAAGCCGCAGCCTAAGGGAGCTCCTGCAAGCTCAGGGCCCTACTTCTGCCTCTACATCTAGGCTGCGCTCATCAGCCAGTGTGTCTGCCATCAACAATAGAGCCAGATGGACAGCGACCGAAGGACCCCTCGGCCGACTCTCCAGAATACACAGCTCAGAAGTAAAGTGTCCAAAAATAACTTTGTTAAGCCAGTGAGACCTTAGTTCTATGGGTTTGTTCAGGTGCACAGGCATATACTCCTGGTGCTTGTTTCTATCCGGAGGTTTGCTGAGCATGCACGTGCTTTTTATGGGCCCACTCACACATGTATGCTCTTTCACTTTGAAACCATGACCCTTGTTCACACCTGGAGGCTCCACAGTACAATCACAGTCCACTGTGGACCAAAGCGTTATACTCCCTGTTCAGACTTTCAAAGCCAGGCTATAGACATTTTCGCTACATGACGTTTCCAAGACTTCACCAGGACATTGATTAAACTATCTACGATACCATTTCATGCAGTACATCGATTCTGAGTATGTAAGAGAGAAGAGATGCTGAAGATACAGTATTTCACCCTCATATTAATGGCAATATAGGTATAATTAAGTCATAGAGAAATCACTTTTAATGTTTTAAGATGTTAATAAAATATGAAACGTCACATGAGACAGTTAATTCAAAACGTATAATTAATTCACTGCAGTCTCTCAGTGAGGAAGAGTCGAACATCAACCAAAGGACTGTTTATATTTAGAGGGATGCTGGAGGCGGAAGGATTCTGTGGGGTCCAGTCTGATGCGACGTTCGTCTACTTTGCGATTAATGTACCTGACAGACAGAGCTGGGACCGTGCCCACTTATGTCACACAAGTTTTCTAAAAGCCTTATGCGGTTATTTTCCGTATTCTAAAAGAGACCAAATGCCAAGCGCGCCCGAAAGAGAACAGACTGTACATTTCTGTGTGGTGCCGCGACCTGCCAAGTGTCCCAGGGCGTGAGGTCTCCATGAGATGAAGCACAGCAGAGCCGGAGGGAAGAATAGCAAAAAAGGACAAGCCTGAAAGCCAGCAGCATTAGAGACAAGCCTTTGAACTGGAGAGTGGGCAAAACCTTCACGCTGAAGACGTCAGAGGCAGGATTCACAGCTGCATCCTGCCACTCTAAACAACCAGGCATAGACCATGTGTCCATCCACGTGCTGTATATACATATACATAGAATAACTCCTGCAGGGTATTATTCTAACACACTCTGTATACACATTCTCACACACATGCACTCACAAACACAGTAATTATACTGTATCCAGCTCACACGCTTATATGTAGGAGCATATTTAAGCCTTTCCCGGTCTTTGAAGTGTTCTTCTGCTCCTCTTTTTAGTGTAAAGAGGTTCGACCCACAAAACCCATGAAAACAGGATTAGTCTAGGCCCGCTTCCTAATTAATTGTCGAGGTGTTTGGCCAATAAATCTTGGTTATCTGGTTCCCTAAATCGTAGAGGAAGTGGCACAACTCTGACCCAGCCGCTGGAATTTTTAACAGTCTGTGCTTTCTGTAATCAAGCTCCGAAGAATGCGGAGGGAATATCTGCTTCATTTTGCTCTTCTCCTAATTCAATTAAAAAAAGATAGGCCAGTGCATTGCGGAAATTGTTGTGCATCGTTAGATTAGGCTCTAATTGGCTGGCTGTGTTCTGCAGCAAGTTTGGCTGTGTGTGTGTGTGTGTTTTGAAGAACTTTCCTTGACACGGGGTAGGGGAGGACAGGATTATGAGGACAGACAGTAACTCTAACAACAAAAACAAAATGTGAGGGATTATCTGACTGCAGAACACCTGAAGTTCAACTGAAGAGCTACACCTTGTAGAGTAGAAGGAGTGTCTTGAGACTGGCATACTAGCAGACATGAGTAGAACAATGACGCCCTCTCACCCAGAGGCACACATGCCGACAGCAATCACAGGTTGTGGGATAGCGGTAGCTGGTGTTCGACTGCTCCTGCCTCGACACAGACAGCTTGCCTCCCCAGAGAGTCGCAGACGAGATTTTAGTCTAGCACTCAAGGTCTGTTGCAGCAGGTCTGTGTGGCATTTATAATGCACCAACCAGAACTGCCATGTCATCTTATTCTCAATATCATGCTACAGCCGGGTGTGAAATAAAACTCAAAGAGTTAGGCAGAGATAGAAAAACGGAAGTGAGCCAATGAGTGAGAGATAATCTGTGGAAGAGCAGAGATACAAGTGCACATGTGTGTAGTTCGAGGACAGCCTGAGACTCTGTGAAATGGAAAATGTGTGTGTGTGTGTGTGTGTGTGTGTGTGTGTGTGTGTGTGTGTGTGTGTGTGTGTGTGTGTGTGTGCGCGCGCATGTGCATGTGATCTGACTCCTCTGCTCCCAAAGAGGCCTCAAATAAATTAGGTTAAGCGATGTGCAAATCCCGCAGCTGTTTGTGGGAGCGTTTTGGAGCGGTGTAGGGGGCATCCAGCTGAGCACCACAGACTGTCCCTGACACCTCAAAGAGAACACATCAGAAGACGAAAGGAGCGGCTTCGCCTCGCTTCAGGAATCATGTTCACGAGAACGCCTTAGAAACGTTATGTTTCCCACAAGTTGGATTCTGAAATTCTCTGTTTTCTCTGCAATGAAAAACACAACGAGCAAAGCGTATAAAAGAATATGAGTTTCCACTGAAGTTATGATTATAGCTTTTTCTATAGCTCCCTTTAGAGAGCATGGCCCTTAGCAAGGTGACGAGGAAGCAGCTCCCATAGCAGTGGGAGATGAAACTTCATAATTGTACTGTCACAATAAAACTGATGCAGAGCTTCCAGATTTCACTTTATGGCATTGCCTGAAAACTCACATAAACTGGCACAGAGTCAAAGCGGCCTCGTGTTTCCTTACATTAATCAATTACTGTATATGCAAAACAAAAGTCAGCATACTATGAATGCGTGATGGTGTGCATCCGAGTGCACATGCCAAGTTCATTTATGCATGCGTTGCGTTTGTGTGGCACTAATTTACAGCGCGTGCCATCATCTTCGTTCTCATCATCCAATATTAATATCCGAGCAAATGCTGTCAGACAGCTCCTAGTGGAGAACCCCCAGCAGTCATTAGCTGTAACAACCTGGGAGTGTTCCTCGGAGGGACATGCTCTTCGCTGCAATTACAAACAACACAGAGAAAACGGGCACCACGATGCCACGATCGAGCCACCTTTTCAGCGTTTTTGATGTTTTTTTGTTATGCTACAAATACTGAGAGCTTCTTTTTTTTTTTTTCCCAGAGCAATTTTGAGGCTTCAAGCTGTGGCTAGCGCAGGCATCTGCAGCCGCATTTTGATCATAATCGCAAAAGACAGTCGCTGTTTTATGCCATTCTCGCTGGATAATTGCAGTCAATATTTCTGAAGGTAGGAGGTACTGAACGGATTTGATGGAGGCAGTAAAAACAGTAATGACTGCGACTGTAAGAGAGGAATAGAATGAAGCAATCCTACAGAACCCATGAAAGCACACAAGCCATTCCTTAAAAATGAATATCTCTCATTTCGGAGGCTGCTGGAACAACCACTGGAATACTTATGATAGGATGATCGTACATTCTCTAGGTCATTTAAGATCATTTTTATGAAGAAGGATCATTTTTTGAAAAAAGATTAATTTTTACTTTTAGAAAGTCCCAACTTCACTGCAGTGAATTCATCTTTGTTTGAGTCCACTTTGGTGTCTGTTCTTCATCCAAGTCCTTCATACAGTAATAACTCATTTGAAAGGCAATGAGCCTTTCATGAGAGTAAATGGAGAATAATAAAGTTTGGCGAAGCTTGAGAAGCTAATTGTCTGCAGTCTGGTAAAAAGCAAAGAGATGGAGAGCATACTAAACAGATTGGCACATGATAGACAGACGCATAACAGACATTTTGTCACTTAGATCCTTTCAAGGTACCTCTGTCAAAATGTTAAAACCATGCTGGAAATATCTTCCTCCTAACACATCTCAGAATACTAACATATCGTCTCAGCTCTCCTTTTACACATATTTCTAGCTCGCTCCTCATACGACCTACTTTTGTCTGTCAGAAATCCAATTGAATTATATATCATGTCTGTGCCGAGGATGTTTGGTAGGATTTCTGGGTACAAGCATAACATATCCAAGAGTGAACTGTTCCCCGTCAATAATGTGGCACAGAAATTATCATACTGCCAATTTTCATTCAAGTTGGTTGGAAAGTCCTTCATAATACCTGGGCGTGGTCGTGAATAGTTCTATCTTTTAATTGGTCCCATCTCCCTCTATCCCTGGAAGGGAGAGTTAATGTAAAAATAAATATTCTCCCCATATTTATTGAATGCTTCGCCATTGTCATATTGAGTTTTTATACGACTAGATAGAGAAATCAATCGTTTTAATTGGAATAAGAAACACCCTAGAACTAGAAAGGGCTTTTAACAAAACCAACAGACCGAAGGCATGGGGACTGCTTCATTTTCAGTATTATTAGGTCAGGTCTCTGTCTTTCTGGCATCAGGTCATTGAATTAAATGATCAACCTGCCTGGATGCAAATTGAGCAGACCTCATGTTGTTCTTCATTTCCTGGTGCACTGTTTTTCTCCTCCCGTCCTATTCCATTGGAATGTGCCAACGCTAAACCTGTAAGACAGTCCCTTATAATCTGTACTAAAATACGACAGCATTTTGTATGGCATGGAAATTCTCTCCTTTCTCCTCTGTGTGCAAACCACCATTTCCATCCCTCTCTATTAGAAAGCTCCTTTGAATTATGGACTGGATAATGGCATTATAAAAATGAAAGATCGTCATATTAATGGCACGTTTCCCTCTTTTTGAATTACTGTGCAATAAATTGAATCCGCCTCAAACGTTCTTTCAATTTCTACAAATTCATAACTGTATTAAATCCAATATGACTACCTTTCCTAGTGCACCTCATAGCACCCAGATGGAGTCATTGTTTTCTGTGGATTCTTCGTCTAAGGAGGTGATATCAAACATCTATAACTATATGTCCAATCAATTAGATTCATCATTAGATTTTCTGAAATCGGCTTGGGAGGAGGACCTGGCCATTGGTTAGTAGTTATTGGTGCACAGAAGGGTGTACACTCAGCATCTATATATGTATCTTATAAAGTTCAGGGTGTGGCATTGTCTCCTAATTTCCATTGATCAAAGATGTTATACAACGATTTAAACTAGAAAAACTCAGATTCAGTTTTCGAGGTTCCATTGAGCTTTTCCTTTATTGATTATGTAGAGGCTAGACAATAAATATCTGATTAAATGTTTACTATAATAACTGGGTAAGACCTAGTGTGAGATCTCCATGTAAAGCAGCTTTGTATTTGGTTAATATTTATACTGTATATACAGTACGTGTCCTATTGTGTTCATGTGTGTCTGTGTAAATTCTGTAATGTTTTTTAAATACCTTATATAATTGGTATGCAGTGTTTACTATTTGTTTGCTAACTAAAATACCAACCGACGTAAAAGGGAAAGAAAGAGAATGGTGGGCATGAGGATGATAAAGAGGAAGATAAAGAAGGAGATGCCAGATATAATTCAGACTATTTATATCCAGGCAGCCGGGCCGATCCTGAGCCTTGGACCCCTGAGACCTGATATAATATATTAGTTATTGTTAATAATTCAAATAGCCATCCATCTCGTTACACATTCTGCTTGCATCAGGCCTCTCACATTCATTATCATATCAGTTAACACGATTTAATGCAAATGGCTCCACCCAGAAGCAGTGCCTACATATCAATTACTGAGTGTTGTGCATGACAAGACTTATTATGCTAACACTGCTGAATTAAATTGCACCTAAGGGGAAGTGTGTGAATGACAATGGCAGGAATGGATGAGCGATGAGGAGAGAACATGAGGAAGGGGAATGAAATGTTTTGTCCCCCACCTTCTTCTCCCCTGAAGGACCCTCCCTAAAGGCACTTCATGAGTCTCCAAACCAGATGCCAACTCAAGAGGATCCTACGTCTCAAATCAATGTTATTCCAACAAATGGAGATGAAATAACCTACACTCAGAACCCCTCCTGGCAACTGGATTGCCACCCACTACGTCTGCAGAGGAAAATACACTGAAATCATTAAGTCTCACAGCAGAAGATCAATGACTGCATACAAATTCAGCTCATGCGATTTGCAGGGATGTTTATCTTTGCCATTATTTAGCACTTTTCACAGCGATTATGGTGAGGATACTAAGAGCATACGCTGGAGTTTCAGTCTAAATGACACATCCATCAGATCCTCAGCCACAGTGACAGCTGATAGAAATACGGAACAGATAGTTACTTTTTAGAGGAGTCAACGATATGTGTTTTAAAACAAAGCTTGTAAATGTTTTATAAGACAGACAGATTCTGATAAATTGAAAGTGTGATGGTGCTTGGTTGTCTAGATGCTTTGAAAGAGCTGTTGCACAGCTGAGGCCACTTTGTGAATCCTTCAAGGAACAACCGGTTTTCCCAGTGGGACCTCTGGAGTATGAATCATGGTCCCGGAGGGACACAGGGCACCGCATTCATAAGCAGACGGTGGTTACTTCACACTCTCACAGGAGTACACTACAACATTTTATTTCCCCTTAGAAAAGCAGTCAGCCGAACAATGAAATAAAGCAAAGCGCTGAAGAATAATATCATCCAAATAGTAAGTCAGCCAGTTGGCAATATTAAGTGCAATGTTGTGATCCCATAGCAAAATGAGTCTGTCTAGAATTTTAATAAACCGGGTTGACTCAAGTTTTGAACTTGTTGTCATTAAAGTACTGCCACGCTTTGACGTTGACATTAGCTTTGCTCTTAGTAGAATTTCCTGTGGAGGCTGACTGTATCTATATCTGCTGACAAGGCTACATACACCACCTCACCATTCTTGTAGCTTATTAGTTCAATAAGTTTAGTTTATTAAGCATTTATTTAACTTTTTAGTAAAGCACCGCATGGCTAATCTTTAATTGCAGCGCTACATGCAAAGGATATCTGAGCTTAATACTAACTTGCAGATCAATATTATCTCTACATTTTAGAAGCTATTGGAAAAATGTATCATTGATAGTCTGTAGTGTTGGTGACAGTGGAGCAATGAGCGCACTCTGAAACTGCGATGGGATCTTTTGTGCACATCTAAATGGGTTTTGTGTTTTATTATATGTAATAATATTGTGTGTATAACATTGTATAGGACAACTTATCTGAATTAAAACTGAATTCAACAGTAGAGTCTCACACTAGCATATCTCTGTTATTGGTTGAAACCTCAACTTTCGCAAGCAGCATGGCTTTGTGGACGGTAATGTCAGTGTGCCAGTCAGCTGGGCAGAGGCTTTGGTCAAGACCGAAATATCTCAACATCTTTTGAATGGATTGGCACAAAAATTTGGTACAGACATCCATAGTCCCCTGAGGATAACGCTCACTGACTTTAGTGATCCACAGAAACAGAAATTTCTCTGAACGACAACATGGTTGACATTTTTGTTGTTAGTTAAATTTCTCGACAATTACTGGATGAATTGCCATGCGATTTTGAACAGGCATTCATGGTCCCCAGAGGATGAATCCTAATGACTTTGGTGACTTTTTTTCTGGTGCCAACACTAGCTTAAACATTTCACTTATCCAGAAAGCTATCTCAACATCTACTAGATAGATCGGCACAACAGTTTGGACAGACATTCCCAGAAGATGAATCCTAATGATTTTGTTGATCCTTTCACTGCCATAACCACCCTACACATCTCACAACTGTTTGATACATTGCCTAAAGTTTGGTTTGAGTTTCCCAATCTACAAACAAAAACGTTATTGTGCAAATTAATACATTTATTTAAATCACTTAAATAACTTATATTGGAGCCATTAACCATTTAGAAAATATTAAAACAGCTACACTACTCCCATGCTGATGTTATAAGCCTCCATTTCAGCTTGCTTTTCTATTAATTCCTCAACAAACTGTGCTGAAATTGTTTAAACAGCAACATAAACAACCAATCTCCCGCTACTCCAGTCTGTCAAAAAGGGCCAATTATGTGTGTGCAAAATCCAAAATGCCCAATTCCTGCAGCTAAGATGCTGCAACATATTTTGCAGTTGTCAACCTGATGACCTTTTTCATGAGCTGAACTATTATGCTTCAAGTGACCGACCACTTCATCTCACCTAAGTTTAAGGTGACTAACAATTTGGCTACAATCCCGAGTGTGCTTCCTGAGCCTCAATTATGTTGTTAAACCCGCAACCTTACACAAGAAAGCCCTCTCGCTGTCCCTCTAAAGCGACAGTAATTAGACTGGGAACGACAGCCAAATCGGTGCTGCATTACCATACCTACCCATCACCTGGGTGTATGTGTGTGGGCGAGCAAAACATGGAGAGCAAAAGAGCTGGTCGGAGAGTATACACCAGTTAGAATGCAGGCTTCGGAAGCCCTTCCCAATTGTGTCGCTCTCATTCACATTAATGATTCCTCTATATCTTGTTGAAAAGGCATAAAGGGAGCTGGCAACCGCTTCCCTGAATAACAATTTAATTAATTTGTTATATTTTAAAAGCTTCTGTGTAGTGACGGGCAAAGTAGACTGAGCTTTCAGACAATTATATTATACATTAGTGATCAATAAACATAAACATCATCTTCTTTGCCTTGAGGTAATGAGTCGTGAGCAATTATCCCTGCGACCCACGGGTGTCCGGTCCTGAGCCACATAAGACTGCAGGTTTTCATTCCCACCAGATACTACAGCTGCCGATTTTACTAACTAGTTCCTCCCTTTCTGACCGAAGGTGAGTTGATTAGTGAAATCAGCTGGTGGGACGTTTGGCTGGAGCAAAACCCTGCAGACTATCAACAGCACATGACCGGACACGACTCTCTTCAAGGGAATAATTGTCCTCTGTAACCCAAGTTAAATGATAAATGAACTATGTATGAAAAAGATGTGAAACGGTTCCTTTCCTCGTCATAAACAAAAGATGCAATACCGTCCCTAAAAGTACACAGCAGACCATTTTTTTTCATCCCTAATTTCATTCATCATCAGCTTTAACCTTGAAGCTGATACATTGCTGAAGCCATTATATGACTTTCTATTTAACTTGTCTTTGAGCTCCATACAGTATATGCGCTCTTCCTTTCAGTTCCTCAATCATTTTTTTCATAAGATAATTAGAAATATACATTCATCACCTTAGAGAGAAACGTTTCTGAAAAACAGGTTATTGTCCTACGACATGCTATGAGAGTAATGAGGTATCGAAATTGATATCGCAAGTGCAATTTTAAGATGGTAACTGTCAATTTATTTAACGTTAAAAGCTTGGTTGGGAAATTGATTAAGAAGCAATAAGGGTTAGGGTTATATTTGCTTTCATGTGTTTTGGGGGAGTGGCTTTGGAGGGAGGCCTGAAGGGATGGGCTGTTATTTTTTCAGTTAGATCATTTCAAAATCTAGCTTACTCTTGCTGATCTCTAGCTTTAATTGTGTGAGTTAGGACTGGGCGATAATTCAGTTTTACAATTAATCTTTCAATGGAATCATATCGTGATGAAATCATATATCGAGCTCTCATGATACACAATGGCGTCATCTAACTGTTAATAACAAGCACATTCTAACTAATATTTCTCAAATCACTAACGCCAAGCGTAACACCTTAAAAGCTCTGAAATGAGACCTCCAGGGTTCAGGGCTAAGCAGCTTGTAGCCTCAGTCTGCAACGCTAATGCTAACATTAGCTTAAGCATCTACAAGGTGATTTATTTACTCACCAGTTAGTTATTGTTCCCATAAGTGGCCAACCATGCAGCTATTATCAATAACTATAATGCTACATTTGAATCCCCTGATTATATTTAATATTAATTTGTTGTTATTAATGTCAAGTATACCTCCAAAACGATATTTCAATAATTTATCAATGCTTCTCTAGAAAACTAGGCAGGTTTACTGACAAGTTGACTTTTCTCTGACTTGTCCATAACAACAAGCAACATTACTATTTACAAACATATAAATACATGAATATATTCAGACATATTTATGTGGACATGAGTTAAGTCTCTGATCGTGCTTGGTACAATCATATAGTTTCATTCTAAATGAATTACAATTACAGGCCTGTAGTTTAATTTATAGAAAATAAACACAATCTAAATTACAATTGCAATATTGGTCGGAAAAATTGCAGGTTGATGAAATCTGACTGATAACAGCAGACAGATATCTATAACACGGTGCACTGTTTCAATACAAGCTGCAAATCAACAAGCTATAAATTGTGTGTCCAAAAGTGAAGAGCTATATGAGCAAAACTAACTGAATTTGGAGCCTACAATAAATGGAGACCTTATAAATGAGATAATATATAGTGCACATATATGGAGAATGCCGACTGCCAGAGGGGAGAGGTGGAGGAAGGCAGTGTAATAGAGTTTTTAAACCAGTGAGGATGGCTGGTCAGCTCTGATAACAACGCCTCTCCGACAGCAGATGTATCCGTCTCCTCGCTCTGCCTCATCCTTTCACAGACGCAGATGAATCTCGGGTCGATGTCAATGACGCACACGCACTCGTGTGCAGCCGGTCCGCGGTGTGCGCCCGGGGGCCAGGCAGGGGTGAGAGGTGACAGATACGAAAGGGCAGAAAATATGACATTGCCCTCCATAGCCGACTGGTACAGGGTGACAAAGATACAGATGGAGGTCCGTGTGTTTCACTGTATGGATTAGCTCTGTTAAGGTCATTACATTGAGCCTGCTGCTACAGTATGTGCCAACTGACCTGGCCATAACCTTCCTTAGACTTGAGGTCCCATCAAACTTTAGAGTCCATTCAGAATGTCTATGTAAGGATCTGCTGTGCTAGTAGCTAATAAAACAGCCAATCAATTGACTCAGTAGCTTGTTGCAACGTGATGTACAAACACGCAGATGGAGCTGGATCCGAGCCATTTTTAAAAGTTACCTTCATTGTATGTGTAAGGCTGGACAACACGGGAGACATTTACAAATGAAAAAAGAAGAAAAGCTGAGGAGAGAGCGGGATTTGCAAGATCAGCATGCAACACATGGTGAGGAAAGAAATAGCATATTTCAACACTCTATTTCAGTACTGTCAGAGAATTTCTGTATAACTCAGCTGGAAGCTAAAGTCCCATTTTCTGCATATCTGAGAGACACAGTCTGTATCATTGCTGAGGTGAGCTACTGAGCGAATGTTTGTGTGCTCAGTGCTTAGTGAACAAGAACGAACACCTTACACAGAGGGTTGAATAGGGACCTTTTAGCAGCTCTCACATACCGGTATACCAATCACTGAACTTAAAGGCAAATTCCACAGATTTTACATATCAAAGTCTGTTTACAGGTCTTGGGGAGTACTACTGTATATGTGAAAACAAATGTATAAAGCCTATATTCATCTTTTTGTTCCTGATTTTTACCTATTAAGCTTTACTGTTGATGTTACTTTTAATCAATACTGCAGCTACGGTAGCAATATCTATAACACGTCTGATCTGTTGACCTTATTGAAGAAATTACAAATTACAGCACAGAACAAGGTGAACCAAGAAGTTACATTGCCATAAGCTGCTTTTTAAGCTTGATCAAGTCTTTAATGGATTTTCCCTTAAGGCCACTCCACTCCACTATAATGGATATTGCAGCAGACCCATAACTTTTCAAGATAATGAATCTGCCTTTCAGAACACGAGGCACACTTGACATGCAGACACATTCTTCTTTACAAGGTCATCAGCCTGCATGGATTCATAAACAGCGAAAGAATTTAGGATTATCAATGGCCACCCGACATCTCGGATCAAATTCAAAATGAAGGAGAATGTGATAAAAATAATGGGCCATTCCTATTAAGACCTCACTGCATTTTATCTTTTTTTCTTCCCCAAGACTATTTTCTCTTTCATGGGAGCGGTAGTCTCTAATTTCTCCTGGGAGTCACAAGCTGCAGCTATCTCAGCTGTGTTTACTAATCTTCCCTCGACACCAGTTTCTCAGCCCCACAAAGTTAATACTGTTCCAATGTAAATAGCCTTATCTCATAAACTCTTGTCCTCCCCCCCCCCCATGGCTGCCCAATGTGATACATGGTTAGAAGTCAACCCAGGGATTAAGCCAGAGAGATGGGGAATAACTAAGATTTCCGCTTTGCGGCTGTATGCCTCTGCCGACCAGTCAAGTCGCAGTTTACATCCATGGCTTTCCAAAATGTCATAACGTCAGTATTTTATCCTCGCAGACATTTGTGTGAAATTGTCAGAATTACCATAGGAGTTATTGACGTCACAGTGACAATTTGACCACCAGACTCTAATCAGTTCAACCAAGTAGACATTTGTGACTGCTGTCACTTTACAATGAACATGGGTAATACACTGCTTTTAGTGCGGGGCTGAAGGATGAGCAGATAATAATTCAAACGTAATTTGTCTGGTGGTTCTCCGAACTGATCGATCGAGAGTTGATGCCCGGAGCCTCTCTCGCCTTCTTGCCATGTGCAGATTACAGTACCTGCCTCATTCCACTTGTGTTAGTCTGTTCCACTGAAGGCCCTCAATCACTGTAAATGCCATGGCAGCAAGTTTTAATTAAACCCAAAGGGAAAAGTATTAATTATCCCATCGCCTGCCATGAATTGGCTGGTGGCTGCAGGCAGATTCTCCCTCGAATGATGATGTGGATGTGGAGTTTTAAGAGTTTAGGATTAAATTTGGGATTTATCAAGTTCACAATTCTATTTTGATATAGAAGCCTGAGGGCATGAACAAATTTTTGTCCTATAAATCAAAATCACAACCATGCAGCTTTTAAAAATAACACCATTTATACCTGTTCAAAGGCTAATCATGTCGATACCTTTTTTTTTTTTATTGTAGGCCTTAGGAGTATTTCCTAAAGCCTACAATTATTTATTTTAAGATGATCTCCAGTTTCTGATTGTAATCTGTACATCTGCTCCTCTTAGTTTATCTATCTTTATATCTGCCACATTAAATGTCAGTCCTTTCTTACACACTTTACTGCCGCCACTGAACATGCAAGTTCTTTCTCTCCCTTTTTAAATGCATGTTTTGTCATGTCAAGAATTGGCAGAATCCTCATTACCATATCATAGATTGATTGATTGGTTATACCCGAGGGACGCAAGTTTCCACAGTAGAAGTATTTTCAGCAGAAAACCCGCTGCTGCCACTGATATTTCTGCTGAGAAGCTGAAACAGCACTCTTCTCTTTGTCAGATCCCTGTAGGTATTTGTTAATGCAGAGATGGAGCAGCGCCTTATAAACTATGCATGCCATCTCCCTCTGGCAACCACCAGTAGAGAGCATGATGGCAGGAAAATGCTAGTTTCTATTAGTCCTGTGAGGCTGGTTAACATAAAATTATCCTTGGGGTTAGCAGAAAGCAGACAAGATTGGGCTGAGTGTTTCATTAAAGCTGGAGCATAATGGACAATGGACAACTAAAAAGGCTGATTTGCATACAGTCAAACTTTTCTGATATGTTCGCCTCATAAACAAAAGTATTTTTTATTTCTCAGACAATATAATAAGAAACCAAAGCACAGACCAACTGCTGGCATGTCTCAAAAAATAGCCCCTAGTATTGTGCCCCATGAACTCGTACTTGATGTGTTTTTAGATTTATAGTGAGCGCCTGGTCTGCTCTGTCTAATCGGTATGCCTACAGACATCTGATCTAACTACACAAGATGGCTGCAGCCTGAAAAACAGTCAAGTACAGAACTGTAGAAGAGAGGACCACTCACCTCGCAGGAGGTCAGGGCTGGCATAAGGTGAACTGTACGTCCGAAAGAGCAGCCAATCAAAGTCATCGTCCTCCCCCTGGGTGAAGTCACACAGACTGGGGTCTGAATCCTCTTCAAACGTACAGCCAGCTGCTGAAAATAAAGAGGAAAATTGAAACAGTGGCCATCAATGAGAGAAACAGCATGGGTTTTTTCGGTTTCAAAGAGATAGCTTTACCTCACACATGACTGAGACACATTCAGGACAGAAATAAAGTAGGGGTGCAATCACTTTTCTATTTTCATTCAAATTGCTCATTTTGTCCGACCGTCAGTCCCAGACCCCCCCCCCCCCCCCCCCCCCCCCCTTAAAACAGCAAGAATGTTGGAATGCATGCTTGAAAATGGTAAAATGAATCGGTTATCACAATTTCTTAAATATAACAGAGCCTTGGTGCTTCATTTCTTTCATTTCCTCTGAACCTCCTCCTCCTCTTATGGAAACTGGAATAAAAGTCATACAACCAAGATGTCTTCTTTTCTGCACTAAATGTACACTTGATCCACTGACAATGAAATGTGCGGCCTGCAGCCACACTGACCACCTCGCTGCCCTTTCAGACTAAAGCAAGGACCTGTGTTTACTATTGATGTGAACATTTCAACCCAACTGAGCCAACCCCGCTTTGCAATGCTGCTGCCACCAGTGTTTGAAACAGAGCTGGTGCTGCTCAGCTCTGGTATCAAAGGCCGCACAAGGGTCACTATAATAAATATAGTGTTACAGATTATTATAGTAACCTGAGTGTAGTCACTGACTAGTAGGCAATGTGTGGCCCTCCAAGACAAATATTCCACTCTTTGCACTTGTGAAGATGAGTATGAGTTTGAATGGTCAATATCAGCCTGAATGCGACTCTATTGCCCCATATCATACACACAGGATTGTGTGTCAATGTGTCCACATGTGCACACATGCTCTCAGAACAACTACAAACCAGGCAATGAGCTATAATTACTTCAGACTCACACAAAGGAACAAAATCCCTGGCAAAAGCAATAATTGCCCCTGCATCTGAGCAGAATAACCCCTCTCATAAAGCATCCACAAACAAGACTACATATCCCAAAGCCCATGCACACAGGCATACAAATAGTAATAACATTTGAGGAAAGCAGGCACCCTGGGGAATGTAGTGATTATCATAATACCTCACAACCTGCTATTCCACGCGCCAAAAAGCTAATTTTTTCAAATTATATTTAATAGCTATGGCTTTAATGGTCCTTGGGTCCTGAATAATGTGCTTCAGTTCTGCATCTGTTGCCATATTTCACATTAATCCGCCGGTGTGAGAATTACAGTCTAAGAGCGGGCATTTTGAACTGCGCAGTCATAAGACCAGAGCCTGCGTCAGTAATAATTGGAGTAGGAGAGCACGAGACGCGACATGCTAATGATAGGCATAACTATGAAAAGCTCCTGAAGGTGACCCATGTGGTCTGCAGCTTTATTGCTGCTCATTCTTTTCTCTAATCTGCCATTAAACAAATGGTCTCAATATGACAGGCTGCAGAGAAAAACGCCTGCTAAACTGTAGCGGGGATACATAATTCTCTTTTTTACTACCATTGTACAAGATAGCCACAGCTTCCGGTCATTAACAGGTCATTGCGATGGCTGGTTTGGTATGTTATGGGCCAAATTAAAATGGAGGACGCAATTAAGACGATGATAGAGCTGCGTGCTGTTTGAGAATTTTCGATGCCAAAATGTGGGTTTTGGCATCAATACCATTTATCGTTGCATTGTTTGCAAAATACAATCATGTCTTTCAGCAAAGAAACTAAAAAACAAAACAAAACAATTCAATAAAATGTCATCTTTTTCAATGCATCAGTCTTTAAAGCTGTCCTTTAAAAAGGAACAGCTATAAAAAATAAATACATAAAAGTATCCCTGTTTGCTAACGTAATAGAGAAAATATCTGACTCAAGAATTGCTGTAGGACCAAGCATTTGATGCCACCTTTTGTATTTGATAGATTCAACAGAACATATTCAAGGATTTTTTGGGATGTTTTTTCCCGAGCTCCGTGCCATGTGTGCGTAATGTATCTCGTAGCAGACACATAAAAATGGCAGACACAGCACAAACAACCCACAAATATAGCAAGGCAAATCACAAAGCAGACAAAACTCGTTCTACAATGAGTGTGAATCGGGAGTTTGTTTTAACTCTGCGGCCGAGCACCATAACACCAACCACAACCAGGGCACATGCGCTGCTAGTGTGGTGGAGCCGGGGAGGAGGGTCCAACTTTGAATGTTGCGTTAACAAGCCGAAACCGAAAAATTCTACTCATTATGCCTTTAAGTTTACTCATTATGCCATTATGCTTGTTAGTTTTTAGGGCTTTTATTGTGAAGCAGCTAAGGAACTTCCTTTACTAACTAGAATTACCGCTTTGCGGTTGTATGCCTCCGCCAACCAGTCGTGTTGCTGTTTACATCCGTGTCTTTTCAAAATGTCATCACTTCATCATTTTATAGTATTTGACATTTGTGTGAAACTGCCATAATTAGCATATGAATTAATCAGTTATTGCAAAAAAATGTGTTTTGTGAGGTCACAGTTACCTTTGACCTACAGATTCTAATCAACCTTAATCATCCAGCAAACAAAATACCTGACAAATACAGATGCTTCGTCACATGAGTGCAAAAAACTATATAAGAATACAATATTACCATGAATCATTCCCGTTCAATGATCAGAAACATTGCAATACAACCAGAGATATTACAGCAAAGCCCCTCATGGTAATAATGTAACAGCAAAATATATTTTTCTTTTATAGTCTCACACTGATTATCATCATATCATCCAACCCTACATTCTGTATCAAATAAGTGGAGAAGTAAATGCAGTAAACATAGAAGAATATGCACAGAATGTGCCATAATCTGCTCTGTGTCCACTTTAGAAAGTCTGTACTGGCAAATTGACCGTTGTGAGCCGAGTCCTTCATGAAATAAAGTAGCATGATGAGTAAAGTGCTGCTATTCAGTCACAATCGGTCAATCAATGATTGAACTGGTGTTTCTGCAAAAGATCTTTCTGCAGTTTTAAGCCAAGACATTATTTACCTTCTTTTCACTGTAGAGTTTCATGTACTGTAGCTCTAAGTCACTCCATGCACTCTACCCGCTGCAAACACCTTCCACAAACTCTGCAAGTTACCACCACGACTCTGATGTGAATGTTTTTCCACTGTAAGTGGCTTGGACTACACAGTACGTAGCATCTGAAAATGTTTAGAGTTAGAGGGGTATTGGGCATTCTAGCTCATGCTGCATATCTGTTTGTTTGCAAGTTTCAGGCATTAATTCAATTGAATATACGCAGGTCCCATCACAGTGTGGTTTTGATGTTAAATAGAATGTATTTTAATGCACAAGCACAGTGCAAAAATTAAGTCAAGTCGCAGTGACCTTTGACCTACAGATTCTATTCAGTTTGTCCTCGAGTACAGGCAGATCTTTGTGCCAAATTGAAAGAAATTCTTTCTATGCATTCCTCTGACATCCCCAGGTGAACTGACGGACGGATGACCTGAAAACACAACTCCTCTGGCGGCGTTAAAATTGGATATGGATATACTGTATATGCCGCTATTTGATGAGTGAATTTGTAGGAAGAAATGGCAACAGAAGAAGCAGGAATATTGAGCTCGTTATACGAGGAGCTGAAGACGATCTTGCTGGGTGCTCTTTGAGACAACCATTTTCTCCGATTGAAAAGTCATTTGCGTCTTGCAAGAAAGCAGCATGAGATACCAAAATAGTTGTTGCTGTTTGGTTCATAGGGTTACAGGTGCTATAAGGTGTTGTACTTTCTCCAGATGGTGTATTCACTACAGCACTAACACACTCAGGGTGCCCTTGCCTACAGCCAACACATTACATCACGCATGCACCTCCGGTGATTATACGATAACATTGGAGCATATCTACCGTCGTGTAAGCTCAGTCCATTGGGTGATAGTAGCAGCCAACCAGCAGGGGAAGGACTGTGGGTTTCTCCCTCTGGGTTTGATTTATAGCCCCGTGCTGGGCTGTTACTGCACAGATCTGCTGCTGAGGCCAGGGGTTAATTGTCCCACACTGGGGTCTATTTCTAATGGAACAGCCAGAGATATGGGACCAGACACATCCAAACGCTGGCACTATATTATTCCCTGCTGCTTCGGTAAATGAAGCCTGTAAACTCCTCCCTACAAGAGACTCATCATCCAGAAGAAGGAAGCCAGGATGCGAGGCCAGCGCTGCCCGGGAATGTCATCTCCTCGCAGCACACTGGGAGGGATCCAGCTAATCAATTATGACAAAACACACTCCCTCCTCAGCTCCTCCTGAAGGACCAATGGGTGTGTGGATTTGTCAGTGGCCATGTTTTACCTGAATAATTGCAGCATAATTTAGTGCAATGACCAGTGCAAAGTCAGACACTGCCAAGATTTTATGGCTGAGGTTAAGACATGTTTCACAGTTAGCAGTTAGCGAACTGGGAATATCTGCTGTTTGCTGATATAAATCAACCTCCACTTTAAATGTATGGCTTTGTACATTTCATAACAATATTTATTTCTTTTGTAAATATAGTAACTCAATGTCACTGTTTTGTGCTTGGAGAAATGAATTCTGGGGAACACATTAAAGCAAATTATAAGGCCCATATGGTTAAAATGTTTGTGAGACTGCTAACCAATGCGTCTGATCTACCTGCCAGGATTGCAATCATTGTGAATATGTCAGGTATAGGCCTACAAAAACGACATGCTGTGCCTCTTCTTGGAAGTAAAACGGAAGAACTGATTAATCAAATTTTTCTCTAACGAGCCAGGAAGCAAGCTAGTTTCAAGGCTGCAGTCGAAAACATTGTTCAAAGCGCTCAGCAGGGCCATATCGGCCTGCTGCGGTGCCCTGCATGCAGTACAGCCATGCACTGTTCGCAGAAATACCTGAGAGTGGGAGGGAGCGAGATGAGAAGGGTCTAGAGATGTTGACGGGGGGGGATTTAAAGACTCGGGTGAGAGAGATTTTTGTCACTCTGTTTAAATACAAATCTCAGTGTTTTACAGTGGGCCAACACAGATCACTCCATAAATGAATTAATACACAATCTCTCTGACTTTATAGCAAACCGAAATAAACTTCAGATTTACACAGTGGAAGCGATGAGCTACACGGTCAGACGATGGATGCAGTAGCTCCTCTTTGATTTCAGAAGGACATAAAAGAAAGTGGCAACTTGTTTACCAGACACTCCAATTTGCTTCCACATTTGTGAGGGATACATAAAATGTTCCCTAGTTTTATATGTGCAGTTAATCAAGGCTTTGCATCTCTCTCTGCACATATCAGTTGTTAGTGTCACGTGTAGACCATCGTGTTAGATTGGGTATCTCTCTCTCTCTCTGTGTTTACTTGTATAATCCCTTGCCTTGCTATCTAATTGGAGTGTCAGCTATGCACAGTGGATATTGTCAGAGTCTTTGCTCATCCCCTTTATTTGCATATGTTCTAAGCAGAAGGACGCTGGCCTAAGCTTATTTAAGGTGTTACTATTCAAACAACTTTTCACTTGAATAAATCAAACACAGCAAAATAGGAAGTTTATCAAATAAAAAGAAGTGGCTGAGCCCCGACCCACAGTATCAACAACAGTGTTTTGATATTTTAAATCTATATGGTCAAGTGTGGACTGTGATCAAAGTGCAATTTCAAAATGTACACTTCTTATTTCATATTTTCTAATATTTCAAAGAAAAAGAATGATCTGTCATTAAATACAGAAAGCAATCTTTTGATCCGAAACACTGCAGTCAATCTTTTCACTGGCTTCTAAAAGATGTAGTAGAGTGAGCAGAATAAAAGAGTAGAGTCCAACACCACAGGGCAATACTTGAACAGATTGTTAATTAATAGTACTTGTTCGAGTAACAAATCAGCTCCACAGAGATAGTAAAAAGCTGTATGTGACAAATCTGCTGAACATATGCTCAAGTGATAAAATGTATTACAGAACAACTTATTGGGGGCATAAAAAATGAAATATTTAATCCTCGGCATGTTACAAGACCCATCCAGGTCTGGGCCGCAGGGATGGAATATGAATATATATGAATATAAATGACATGCAACATTGATAAAATCCTCTATGACAGACTATGACATTATATTTCACAATGTCAATGGATAATTTTCTAAAATAAAAAACAGCAGGGAATGTCCGTTTTGGCTAATCCAGCAAATAAAATACCTGACAAATACAGATGCTTCGTCACATGAGTGCAAAAAACTATATAAGAATACAATATTACCATGAATCATTCCCGTTCAATGATCAGAAACATTGCAATACAACCAGAGATATTACAGCAAAGCCCCTCATGGTAATAATGTAACAGCAAAATATATTTTTCTTTTATAGTCTCACACTGATTATCATCATTTCATCCAACCCTACATTCTGTATCAAATAAGTGGAGAAGTAAATGCAGTAAACATAAAAGAATATGCACAGAATGTGCCATAATCTGCTCTGTGTCCACTTTAGAAAGTCTGTACTGGCAAATTGACCGTTGTGAGCCGAGTCCTTCATGAAATAAAGTAGCATGATGAGTAAAGTGCTGCTATTCAGTCACAATCGGTCAATCAATGATAGAACTGGTGTTTCTGCACATAAAGGTGTCAGCCTTTAAAAATATCTTTCTGCAATAATTACCTTGGTTTCACTGTAGAGTTTCATGTACTGTAGCTCTAAGTCACTCCATGTACTCTACCCGCTGCAAACACCTTCCACAAACTCTGCAAATTACCACCACGACTCTGATGTGAATGTGTTTCCACTGTAAGTGGCTTGGACTACACAGTATCTGACATTTTGTTTAGAGTAAGAGGGGTATTGAGCATTCTAGCTCATGCTGCATATCTGTTTGTTTGCAAGTTTCAGGCATTAATTCAATTTAATGTACGCAGTTCTCATTTTAATGCATCAGTACCGGCTGCTGGCTGTATTTTTAGCATAGATGTATAAAGAGAACCGGGGCCTCATTCATTGCTATTAATTCTGCTCAGTGGAGCATGAAGCAAGAAGATTTTGTATAAAATTTCCAGGATCTTTCATCGATCCTTGGGAAAAGTCGGGGAGTGTAGTGTTTACCTGCGGAGGAGACAGGTCTCTGGAGGACAAGAGCATTATTGTCTTTTCTTGGATCCTCTTATATGTCAGAATTACAGACGTTACAGAGTGCTGCTTGGATTCTCATCAAACTCTTGGCAAGAAAGTGGATACATGAATTCATGAAAATGTCGAACTCTGCTTTTAGCACAATACATTAAAAAAATCAAGGAAATTAAGATCCAAGTTGGAAAATAACATTTACATGAGAGGTTCAGAGGACAGTAAAAAAATCTGACAAAGTAAGAGTGATGACACACAGCTGTGCCCTGGAAATAAAAACCTCTGGTCTTTGCCGTCTGAGATAGAAACCAACAAGCCAATTTCAAGACTCCGAGCCAAACACTTAAAACCCAGTCTCCCATTTATAACAAAAGTAGTAGAAGCCGATGTGTGTGCTCCGAGAAATAACTCACAACATTTGCTTTAATGTCAACTCAGCCTCTGCCCCTTAATTATCTGGCAGCCAGGATGGGTAATGAACACCAGAACCTGCGAAGTCACCTGGGAAATGCAGCGTGATGATGAGGCACGGATGCGTGCCGTATCGTCATCAACAACTGGGAACCAAACCAAGCTGCGAAACCAGTCCTTACTCGAGAGCTCTCCTACTTCCACAGCCTCATCCGAGTCTGTGTTGACGGAGTGTCTTGGCTGGTGGGGATCCAGGTGGGAACGGGTGAGTAATACTGGAGGCAGTTAGGGGGAAGAGAGTGGCTGATTTGCATTGCACCGAGTGTGGCCCGATGCATCAGCAGGAGACAGGTATATTTATTCTCTACAGAGGCTCTCTCCTCCCCAGCACTCCCTTGGCTGCCTCTGAAAGCCATCCATCCCCACACCTGAATACGCAATGAAATCATCTCTCTGCCTCCCCGGGCATTAATAACTCAACCCAGGTGGCTGGATGGGCCCCGGTCACACAGAGAGGGCCAATAAACAGATTGAGAAAAGAAGGGGTCGTAGAAGGTGAACAGGTACAGTAGAAGTGTTGAGCTTCAGGGTGGCCTGCGCTGAGATTATACTTTAGCAAGATATTAAAAATGCAATTGCTAAACATTAAATTACTGAACCTTATGGTTCCCCATTTTAAGAAAGAATGGCCCTCAGCATTGTTCATATTGTCTTTGGACTCTCGCCCTCAATATCTCAAAAGCAAAAGACACTATTGAATTGGTGACCCAATAACTAAGTATCTCAAAACACACAGAGCAAGAATGAATTGTTGATGGTGTTCTATGTTCTTGATTTGATCAATTATACCTTTTTTCTTAATAATCTCATGATTACTTGACACTTTGTCCCCGTTACATTCATGGTAAATGAATCACAGTGAATCGGTGTACACAAATATAAACCCTTAAAGAGTTGTCGAAGAACACATAAGTGTAAAAATGGATGCAGCAGAACCATATATATATCGTCTTTTTTATTCCATGCATTCTTCTTCCTTGACAAAACCTGGCACCCACATTTCCCACAATGCAACTTCACAGTTGACAGTTTGGTTGGAGATGTGGGTGTGTTATGCTAGTAGAAGCTAATGTAGCCTCGAGCTATTAGCCTTAAGCAGAGATGAGAGCGGGATACAGGTCTGGTAAACGCACTTCCTTTTAACTCCCCAGTTTTCTTTTCATATTTAAACTTGTAGTCTTTGTCACTTGAGGACCTCATCAGACCTCTGTGAGCTCCCTCTGGAGCTACTAGGTCAATTTTTTCACACATGCACTAGCACACCCAAAAATTGATTTATACGACACATTTATTACTTGACAAATGTAACTACAAACTATATTTAGCTGATAAACTATAGGAGCTACTGTAGGCTAGTGACAAATAACTGAGATATAATATTCAATCACTCATAACCCGCCGCCCAGGGGCTACAGATAAAAATGAGCTTTTAGCTGTAACTGATTCAATGTATGTATTGTGTAATGTCCCTTCTAAATAAACAAAAAATAAATAAAGATCCATGTCTATTCTGTTTCTGTGGCTCTACCCTGCCTTCAGCAAAAAGAAAGAGATACATAACCCTCCCCCGGAAATCTCCATACAGTAATTCAAATGAAGGAAAGCCACATTGCTCAAGAACATTTCCTTTTTCATCTTCTGGTGGTGAACAATGACACAAAGGCTTGCTACAGTTGTATTCACACTGAATCTTAAGATACCAGTCAGCCACGATTCATCTTAGAAATTAATTTTGCCTTCACTTTAAAGGGCTGGTACAATATTTCATCCTCGGCGGAGGGTTGATGATAAAAGTATCTCAGGTGTCAGTAGAATAGTCAAAGAGTCAGACATATTATTCCTCCCTTTCTGTGCTATTCTGAGGGCAACACACAGGGAAAACAAAGATGCTAAGACAAAGGCAATCTGAGCTTGTTGTCTTCTGTTTCTCCTTCTCAGAGAAAACATCAATTATTCCACTTCCCAGTTCCTGTGGGTATCCTACCCCCAACAGAAGAAGAATTCTCAGTTCACACTGCTGATAACCAGTTCATTATCATACTTTTTTTCCCCCCATTTCAAATCGTTGGTCTATTTTGAGTTGATGTCTTTTTCAGGTATTGCCGTGCATTCATTTCCACTTTGCATTTCTCTTCACTTCCTCAGAAGACAGAAGACAAGTGGATCGTGACGGCAAAGGGCCATATAACAAATCAGTTTAATTAGCAGGAGGAAACCTCTCCTATCTGGTGGCTTCATTTCCAACATCTGTTTCATTCAAGGCTCTAGTTCCATGAATACTCTTTTAGATTTGAGAGACATATAAAAGAACTCATTTGCAAATGTAGGTTCAAAGCACAGACATAATAACCATACTGCAGAATAGGAGGCCCTTGACATAGTGAAGGACTATAAGACACGAGTCTCTTGGCTAGAACACACGTTTTACTTCAGTGAGGGACTGAGACAACTGCAGCAAAGGCGCTCTTATGAAATGGGAAATATCGTGAATTTAGCCAAAGCTGCATTGTTTTGATTCAGCACATGTTTAAGTGATCTGTCGATGTACTGATTAGTTGATCGACTGGAAATGAATTGGCGATAAGTTTGATACTGAATTAAATGTTTAAGGAAATGCCAAACATTCGCTGGTTTCAGCCTCTGATTTGCTGCTTCTTTCTGGTTTATTTATATATTATATATTTAGACTCTTTGGGTTTAGTCTTGAACTAAAATGATTAGTTCATTTAGCTTGATTTTGTCTCGTCACATATGATAGTAAACTAAAGATCTTTGGGTTTTGAACAGATGGTCAGAAAAAAAACAACTCTGGGAACTCGTAATGGACATTTTAAAGTATTTTCTGAAATTTATGCAAGAAAAAACCCGGCAGATTGGTTCATAATGAAAATAATTTAGTTATTGGTGAGTGTAATGGTGCGTTGGGCTCTGGGAAATTGTGATGGCTGTTTTACACCATTTTATGAGATTTTATAGACTGGTTTAATTGATCAAATAAAAAAAGATTGACACAATAATGAACTTCGTTAGTAGCAGCTCTAATAGGGTATGCATCCGGTAAAGGAAGGACTGCACACCTGAACAGTATTTAAGATTTATAAAGGTGAATGTGAATATTCAAGAGACCATGGGTTCACTTTTACTTACAAAGTTATTGAATTAACCTTTTATTCATTTTCCAATTGGATTTCTATGACAAGCACACACATACATTATATATATATATATATATGTATGTATGTATTAAAGTAATATTTGAGTTCTGTTGAGTCAGCAATTACTTTAATGGAAGTAGTAAGAACCTGATCCAAAATATTTCCTCTGAAAAACATGATGTCACAGGACACTTTTTGCAGAGATAAATAATAGAGCGGAGATAAAAATACTTCACTATGACACACCTCGCTTGAGAAATAATTGATGTCTTTAATTTACATACATTATGACCTAATCATAATGATTCATAATCCCTCTTAGTGTTACGAATCACATTATTATTATTATTACATTCTCTAAACTATGATACAATTCAAATGTGCTTAAATGGTGAATGATGTGTCAAACAAAACATATTTAATCTTAAACGTATTACTCACTAGCGCGCTAGCACCTCCCGTTCCTCTGTTAAAGAGTTGCAGTGGAAGATATGTGTATCTGAAGAGAGTGTTGACTTGTGAATGTCCACCTGTTAACACTTCCTGTGTGTTGTAGTAACAACTGAACAGTTAAAGTAAATATTTTATTCATTTTTCTGGCTTAACAGCTGCAGTTAGAGAGACACTTTCAGAGATGGCTCCTTCTTGTGTGATTTCTATCAAACCGCCTGCAGTGTGAATGAGCTGCGATCGCCGCAATATGAGCAAAGTGACGACCTCAGGGTTCATTTAAAAGGTCACGAGTAGAGTGTCTGAATTTAATATCCACAATTATTTCGGGAAAACAACCATCTCCCATGCAAATATGAACTCTTATTTCCCATTCTGACTGACCTCGGCCAATTCCATGCAACTCCTGACCAGCTGAGCCAATTCAATTTGACTGTGCATCCTAATCAAACTGCCTGTAGCGTCCCGACTCGCCAGGAAATACAAAAAAAAAACTGGTGTCTATCAACTCTGCTAAACCACATACCCCGTAGCAGCTTCACTGCTCTGCTGCCCGTCAATTCCACTAACACAAAGGCAGCCAATTGCTGTCTCCACAACCTGCAGCCTTTCAATTCCACTAACCCACATGAAGGCAGGGAGAAGGGAGAATTTCAGTGAGTATTTCAGTTCTCTCTTTCTCCCTCACATCCCATTGTTCCTATTGTCTATGCAGCATGACATGTGTATGCTCTCTCTTTCTTTTCTTTCTACATTTGGCATCAATATGGAAAGGGCAAATTATTTTACCCTTTTTAAAGTTTTTTTTCTGGGTAATAAAGCCCTTTCCTGAAACCAGTTCATCAAATGTACTCAACTGAGAAACGTGACCTTTGTTCGCTGGTTTTAAAATCGTTGCTGTGAGCACTAAATAAGTTGTGCTCTATTTTTCACCTAAACACCAACAACAGCACCGCAGGCATACTATAATATAGTCCTACAAGCTGTGTCGAACACATACACCAAATGTGATTTGCATGTGACTTTTTAGAAAGTAAGTAAATATTGAAAATTATGAAGCATTCACAAACAAGTGTTTCCTCTAAACCAGCCAGGATTTTAATTGTTCAATTACCAGCTTACAGTGAGACTGAAGTGTAGCTTTGTGTCTGCTGAACCTGTGCATATTTCTGCATATTCTAAATTAATTTACAGGTTTTGGGGGGGTGGGGGGGTATGCATCCACAGTTTAACACTCAAAAGCTAATCTGCTACATCTGGACATTGAGGACGCATTTTGATCCCATTTGATTGACAGAAAGGCAAATAAAAAAATGTGTCGAGGGCCTTTAAATGACGAATCACATTAGACTTAGCATTCAGGTTCCTGCATAGCCGGCGAAAGGTTCAACAGGACCTGTTCTACACCACAGCCAATCTGATGCTATGCAGCAACCGCCCGTGTCCATCTATCACATTACTGAAAGCAAGAAATCAGCATGACAGCGAATGACCAACATTGTTGGGTCAAAAACATGCAGCTAATCAATTAGACTGCACAATAGTGTTGGTTTGTTACAGGCTGGGAAGTATTTCAATAAGTCTGGCCACTCGAAAGCCAAGCAGAAGTCATGCCTAAATCCTCCCATTTAGGCATGACATTTTAAGGGATTATCAGTGAAGAAATGTAGTGACACCTGTGCTGCTGGTGCACAGAGGGAGGGGGGGGGTCTGGCACGTGTCTTAGCAGCAATAAGCAGGTGCATGAAAATAGCCACCTAACACTAATGGAAATATGTAAAATCAAGCAAACAAACCACCCTGTCACAACATATTTAGTGACATTTACGGTGAAGTTTTGATCTTAATAGTTGTTGGAGTCTGTGTCGAAAATCCCTCCCCTATACACTATACAGTGCAATATGTTTACCCTTAAACAATACCACAACAAAACGAAAAAAGTAGTGGCCATGGAAATTATTTGTTCTAAAAATCCCACAATGCAATGCGTCACATTTTATAGATCCAGAAATGACCGTTGACGGTTGTGCCGTCTTCAGTTCAGACCTGGTGCTCCACGTGGCTCTGTGTACTCAGTAACTGTCCTATTGGGCAACCTCTGAACAGCATTGCTGATTTGACTAACATCAACTTCAATAAGGAATGAATGAAAGAAAGATGGATCAAAGGCAAAAAAAAGTCAAAGTCAACTAAAGACACGCGCTTAATCACCTTGTAACAGTATCCGCCTCTCCTTCCAGCATCCAACTGCTCTGCTACTCTTTCTGGGCTGCCACCCAGCGAGCCGTCAACGTCCACCTGATCTTCTAGTATCCGGGCAGCTCTTATGAGCACGTTGCTTTGGCCTGCTGTGGGCCTACTTCCTGGTGCAGCTGCCACCTGCCCAGTCGCGTGGTGTTTTGCATCAATCTCGCTGCGGCCGGAGCCAAGTGGTCAGTCCAGTGTGTGCTCATATATGCATGTGCGCTTCCGTCTGTAAGCATTCATTTATATGTGCTATATATGCTGCTGCTGCTGCAGCAGCAGCAGAGACACAGCGCCGACAGGCCGTCACTCAAACAAAGATGGACGTGTAGAGAAATGGGAATAGACATCCAGCAATCACACATGAGGATGTGCTTTCACACTCAATCTGAGGAGACATGGCCACAACAGGCACCAAGTAAACCTAAAACTGCCCTCAACTGTCATGGCACTCTCTGTTAATTCTTATTTCTTCCTCAGTGCTTGAGAAGTGAAGCAAGGAAGTGATTAAACTGACCTCAAGTCCAAGAGGGTTCGGATAAATGTCACTACTTGAGTTTGTGGCTTTCGACTGTTATTAGTTTAGTGTTTGTCAACCTAACCTGCCCTGAACTGGTCCTTCTGCACTGCAGCCTCGATGTCTGAAAGATCCAGACTGAAAGGCTGGACTTTGTTAGTTCAGCTGGTCCTTGCAGCAAACATGGAATGTGAAATCAGAGACAAGTCCAGCACCGGCCCGTGGTTTGAGTTTCTTCAGTCATGATGAGTTCCAGATACACAATGAGAAAAGCAGCAGCATTAAGTAGACGCCGTATGTTTTCAGGCATAATAAAGAAGCGTGTATGAGTGTTTCCACTGGTCTCTTGGGGACTAATCAGTGACTGTCTGCTGTCGACACCATGTGAAGAGAGAAAGGAGAGGATGGAGGTGCAGAGAGCTGGCTGGGTGCGTCAGCGACGAGGGGAGACGAGACAAGGACAAAACCATATTCCAGCCATGTTAGGGCGAGTGAAGACGGCAGGAACAAAAAGCCTAGTTTGAAGTCATTAGCCATGCCTCAGTCGCAGCACTTTGAAGACAGATTCAATGCTCTCGGAGTGGAAAATATCATTGAATATCCAATTCGCACCCCGCTTATGGACAGTGAAAATGTTACACGCCTCTTCAAAAGAAAACCAACATGTTAATACCAAGTCAAATAGCATTGGTGCTGAAGTGACAATGGAATGTAAATAGAGTGTGTTTGCTAAAGTGAGAGCTAGAGAGTGAAAGAGAGAAAGAGCATAAGGAGTAGCACTCTCTATTGGATCTCAGCCAACCAGTAGGGGACAGTGTTTGAGGTGAGAAGTCCTGGGGGGAACAGAGAGAGGAAAGGCTGCCAACATTTCGCAGTTAGAAAGCTAATTAAACTATTGGCTGATTGTGAGGGAGGTGAGGGCTGTAGAATGGGCTCCAGGAAGCTCCTCTGTAGCTTCAGAGCGACCGCAC
Organism: Anarrhichthys ocellatus; assembly: GCF_004355925.1. Lineage (NCBI taxonomy): Eukaryota > Metazoa > Chordata > Actinopteri > Perciformes > Anarhichadidae > Anarrhichthys > Anarrhichthys ocellatus. The sequence goes on from NW_022280043.1 coordinate 1,012,290, forward strand.
TCACTGAAGCACTTTTTCCACTGAGTCATACAAACAGGCCACCGACGGCCTTTGGATCACTCCTCTCTCTCTCTCTCTCTCTCTCTCTCTCTCTCTCTCTCTCTCTCTCTACAGTTCAGAATTAGCTTTTGCCAAAGAAAAAGAAATTCCAGGAATCCCTCTGCAGCTTCAATCACTGTGCCCTGTGCGAGCTCTGATGAGTTCCCCTTGTGTGTGGAAGACGTTAAAAAGGAGAAGACAATGCGCCACAACACAATAAATTCTGCCCCAAATTCGTGGCCATGCTTGCATTGCACTGACAGCCAGCAGTGTTGTTTGTAGCAAGCATCTGTGTTTTTATTGGACTATGAAAGTGGGAGCGTCTACCACCGGCCCTGAATGACGGCAGCAGCTGCCTTTCTTTGAAGAAGTGACACGAGAGGCTGGAGATGAAATGACTTGATGACTTGGCCACTTCTTTTATTTATTTTGATAATAAAAATATTGAAATATACGTGCTAGGCATTGAAATACTGCTACTTCCAAACTTTAAACAGTCACAACTGAAGAGGGAAAATTCTACAGCACATTTGTCAGACCTTTCTGCCGAACATCAAATTCAACATGGAAATGCTCCAAGAACACAGAGAATGGCCCTGATTGGGCCTGTGGAGCATTGGCCCCTTTACACTCAATTTCTTTGAGAAATCCTGATATTCTGCTGCTGAAGATAACTTAGCAGATCCACAAAAATAAGGGCTGTGCGCACTAAAGCTGCATTCACGTGGAATCAGGCAGACGGACAAGACCCTCTGGATGGCACGGGAAAAATAAACAATCCACAGGAATAGCAGGACGGCAAAACAAAACGTGCATAACGATGTGTTGCTGTGGTGAGCTCCATTTGTAGCAGCAGTGCAGCAGCAAACATTTCTTAGATATCCCACGCCTGTGGCCAAATCTCTGATCAGCAGCGTAAATGCAGGGTGCAACCCTGAACATTAACAAGCCAACATAAGAGCATGCGGAGCCTTCAGATATATCTGTGCCCTGCTGTGTCTCAGTTGCCATTCTGCCCCAGTTGGTTTTCCTTACTGATGGAGGACCCTACAGGCTACTTCCATCTCCTCCTCCCTCACAGATACAGTTGTGGGACCGCATGCAGAGTGAACTAGAGGTCATGCAGCCACAGATGGCTGCGAGCTCAAACTCACTGAGAATTGAGAGGAGAGATTGGGAGGGCTGTGGAGCAATTTGACTTCTACTCTGAGACTCGATGTGTTGGACATCATTGATGCCATGATACAGGGACAACTATACGGATATGATACATGTCTTTACTGACCAATTGATCTGTATGTATCCATTTTTCATGAAATTCATGTAAGATGACCTGGTTCTCCAAGCACTCAGTATTCTCTTTTGAGCACTGACAACCAACCCTGAATGAAATGCCCACAGTCAAACATGGAGCAGATTGAATCATCCAAATGACAGAAACATGACTGGTATGCTAGTTGCCTCAAAAGGCAATCATTTGAATGTACTTCTACTATATTTTCTTTATGAATAATGCAATACAGAAAGAAATTATTTGTTTTTGTTCATGTAATCGGAGACTTTATGGTTTGAGACAGTAACAGCAGCTGAGGGAGGAAAAATGTGACATTTTCTTCCTAAAAATGTTTCAAAAGCCAACAGCGATTTTGTGAGCGAAAACGAATTAAAACTCCCTTTGCCACACCTCGGCTTAAAAAAAAGGATCATTTTCCACAGGCCATAAATGCACCTCAAAAACATTTTCACGGTAGCACGTTGTAAAAAGATTTTAGCTGCTTTCAAAGACCTATATATGCGATTTAGTAAAAGGTCAGTAAGATAATCCAATCCTTTCATGAGGGTTTTACCCTTTTATAAGAACTGCACTTTTGTGTAATAATATCTTCCATGAAGGTGCAAACTTGTCTCTTTTAAGGTCTTGAAGGGGGAAATGAATTGTCGGGAGCAAGGAAACATTGTCATTTTGTATTAAAGGGTGTGTACATTTTTTTAGATTGCAAGTATAGTGATCAAAATCTTGACTTTTAGAGATGAGTTTGAGGGCATTTGCAAACATAGCTACATACGGACATAATGAAAGGAGTTATTTTCCCACCAAACTTCAGATTGGGACTTTTACAGCCTCATTACACGGAGAAAGTAAAATTAGTCATGAGTTTTAATCAGGGATCAGGTCGTTCTAGACCTCTAACACCTGGCATTAGAATGGAGTGGGGGGCTGAGTGGATTTCTTTTTTTTGATGATATGCTATTTTCTTCTGAGGCCCTGCTGGTACACTCCACATTTCCTCAGCATGTATCTGTCTATCTTATGCTCAGGACATTGTTCAGAAAGATCCATTTGTGTCCTAATTATAAAATCTAATTATGGTGAAATTGGACTGCTATTGTTACATGTGGCAAGTTCTATGAAATTGCAGTTTTGCTCAGAATGCGGGCGTTGCTTGAATGTGTCTTTCATAAACAAAGGAATCATTCATAGTGTTTGTGTTAATTGTTCATGTCCTGTGTCTCTATCTCTATCCCATATTGGTCCCAATGAGGTGTGCTTGTAGTCTGGGGACATAATTGGTTATCATGAATCAATACACATCATTCAACAAACACTGCAATTTCTTTCAGCAAAACGTTGAAAAAGTAACTACATAAAAAAAACTGACACATATCATCATGGTCTAATTATCAGAGCAAACGCTGTCAAAAAGAAGTAAAGTAGAATAACTTAATCTCTAATAATCTCTGAAGGTTCATTGCTCTAGGAACTCTGGGAGCACGTCTTGTCGAACATGTCTTAAAATCACATGAATTTGATTCAACATACAGTACACAAGGCTCGAGGCTGAACCTGCAGGTGAACCCGGGCTCGATAGCTGAAGATTCAAAGGGACTAAAAGCATGTCACTAAAAATACCTTCACTGTGGTAGTCATGAAAGCAAAAGGACTTCCTGTCACAATCTCTCCAGCTGCCATCACAGACCGTGTGAGCCTCCATTTTATTCACGCTGCACTTGGCAGGCTGCAGAATGATAGGATCCCAACGTGATGTCCCTGGACTGAGATGTTTCCATCATGATGTCCTCTGACAACATAATTATGCATTGTATCTCACTTCGCACAGCTCGCCAAACCACATCAGCTGCAGCTCATAGTCCAGCATCCCGGCAGCAGCGGAGAGGAAGGTAGAGGGGAGGATGTGTGTGTGTGTATTGGGGGGGGGGGGGGGGGGGAATGAAGCTCGAGGCCTGACGGAAATGGAATGCAAAGGCGGTAGATTGGAGACCAGACGCAGAGGAGCCTGAATAGGGATGTCGGAGGAGCGCCAGTGGTCTTTCACTTTGGATCAACGTCAGATTAAGGGCACTGGCAAGAGGAGCAGGAGCTAAGGCACCGAGGGGCAAGGATGGCAAAAGAGTGCGGGGAGCGAGTGAGGAGAGTGTTAATCTTGAAGCCGGCGCTGCCACTGCGCATAACTGGGAGACCGTTTTAGGGACTGGAAACATGATGAAAGATGATGAAGAGAAATCTGCCCCTAAGAGATAGGATTGGCCCTGTGCTGAAAAGCACTATAATCACATGACATCATGTTTACAATGACAAACAGTATTAGGTCGTCAGTTCGTTTGAGCAGAAGCCATATACCCGACAACACTTGACCGGAAATCCATGAGCATATCAAAAATAATAAGGGAGGCTTGACTCATGCTTTCCAATTACTGCAGAGCACTTTGAGAGGTTTTCTGAATATTTTCATTTTGTTGCTTAGGAGCTACATGTCCATTTTAAAAGGGAAAAATGGATGACTGTGAGGCTGACAGTGACCCACTGTGTATGCTGCTGCACACGAGCAGTGACTATGAAATAGGGATATCTTTTGTATCTCAACTATATATTTAGTGTGAGGATTTGGCAGGTCCTCTAAATTAAACATGACTAGAACTACTGAAAGAAGTAGGGATGCAATCGTCCAATGCAACGCAATTCCTAGGCTATAAAACGCACCCTAACGCATTTCAACACACTCTGTGCCGAATTCATAAAAGCACTGCGCAGCTTTTGCGCCCACTAAACAAAATAGAAACCGTGTAATTCTCCGAGCACCCGCAAAGGGTAAAATTCACTGCTATGCCAGATTAAAAGCTTCTTGGTGCTCCTGTGGTATTTGCATTACTTTAAATTAGGTATTATGCATAATTTGGAGCAAAATGTTCTCCTGTCTATGTAAATGAGCCTCATTGCAGAAACAGCCCAATTCACAGAGATTAGCACTAACAGCCACATGCAGTTGCAGTGAAATGATTAGCGTCTTCATAGAAGTGGGGGGAACTGAAGGGCATTTATAAGCAGCGTCACGCCCCAAACTTTCCAGTGATCTTGGCATATTGAATCCCAAATACAGTTTCTCTCTGTCACGGTTAAATTCCTTGCCTGAAGTTTTGAGAAATGCATCTGCAACTCGTTGGTCAAGACCTGTAGCTCCTAGTCTGAGAGTTTGACCTTTCTTTTTCACTCTGCCATTGTTCTGCATACTGTGCTCCTGCTGCAAAGGCAACATAGAAGTTGCCACATGGATTACTGCAATCAGAAGCATTAAAGGGGAAATTGCACTCAACTGCAAAACATTATGGGGATGTTTACGCTGTAATATCATTAGTGCAATATCTTTTGTGAATAGCGGTTGCACGTGATGTGTCATGTTGTACAAGTCATGTTGCCATCAGTGGCCGCAATTTATTCTTTCTTAATGCGTCAGTTAGTGATGTTGCTGCTATAGCCTTAATTGGTCCGATATGACCAGTAGCTTAGTGGCTAATATTTGGTGAACCATAATGCCATCACGCTCCTTTCTTTTGACAGACAAAAGTGAAAATTGCTACGAAGTTTCAAACATATGTCGTTATTCGGCATCTGCTGAACTGGCCGATGCTGTCGTTTTCCTTGGGACGACTGTCTCGGATTAGAGCGGCAATAGGATCACAGTCTTGGAAGGTTTAAATGAAGGAACATGAATCTATGCTGTGTGACATGCATTTAAACAAAATCTGCCAAATTAGTTTAGTTTACAGGTTTTGGAAATTCAGTACGAGAAATGTCAGAATGAAAGCACTCAGAAAGCAAACGATGAGAGGACATATGAAGAGTTAAAATGCAACTAAATGACCTGCAGTCACCACCTGCTAGAGTGTAAAATGTTTCACTGTTCACAAACGCATTGTATCATGTTCTTTCACACTGTATTTTGTCAAGAAAACTGATGGAAAGTTATTTCAGAAAGACGATCCCATGAAACTTTGTCTTGACTAAATGGCTGAATCTTACAAAGGTAATATCCACGATACAAGAGTGTGATAGCGTAGAGAAGGAGACACTCTCCCCTGGATAATCATGTGCCTCCAACTCTACTAAACTGTGTCTCCTCTGGGTTTCTTTGACCCAACGTCTGAAAGAAAGAAAAAGAAAACCGAGTCAAAGCAAATGGGGTCTACAAAGTAAAAAAAAAAACATAATATCACATCAATCTAAAAAAGGTCATTTTTACTGAGTTATCCTTCCCAGCTGAGGCAGCTGGGGTTTTGCCACACCAAAGAGCGAATCATCCCCGATGATCCATTTGGCAACTTCACCCGAGGTCATTGTTATGGAAGTCCAGGTGCGCCCTAAACCCCTGCCGCAGCCAATAGGGGATGCTAGGTAACAGGGGTGAGGGGTTGAAAAGTGGCTTCTTATATCTCCACCTCCATTAATCACACTTTGCACGCCTGTGGCTCACCGAGCAGTGTGACATTGACAGCGCTGAGAATGATTAATACTTAATGTGGCGTTTAAGAGAATGATTTATGCCATCTGTTAGTGGATGACATGCTGCAGAAGTTGGGGGCGATATAAAGAGGAGGGGTGGGGGTGGGGGTGTGTGTGTGTGTGTGTGTGTGTGTGTGTGTGTGTGTGTGGAGGGGGGGGGGGGATAATCTCTATATCAAATGAATTGGGGATATGCAAGAATAGTCCACAACTAAGCAGGTTTTGTGTTCAGTGCAGTTTTAATTCTTAGTCAAAAACTGTTCAAGTCATCCATCCATTTTCTGCCACTTACCCAGTTGGGGAGAACGGTATTGAGGGTATGGTTGTCCGTGTCTTCCCGCTGTTGCCGGGGGATGCCGAGGTGCTCCCAGAAGCAGGTGGGATAAATAATCCCTACAGTGAGTTCTGGGTCTAAACCAGCATCCAAATCAGATGCCTCAACCTTGCCAACCACCTCTGAAGAGCTTTTAATGAGCAGGAGCAGTGGCTTCTTCCAAATGTCCGGGCCAATTTCAGCCACTTGTATCCATGATCTAAAGCTGCATTCATACTTGGCATAAAAAATAAAATAAGATTAGCAGCAGTCATGCCTTGAGTGCCTCCAGCGTGGGTTTGGATTGATAGATTTAATTCGTTGATATCACCACCACAACACTAGATTGATGTCGTTCTACAAGATGTAAGGTAAATCAATTATTTAACTAACACTCACACAGGCACATGTGGAGGGATGGCACACAGCTCCCAAAGCAGTTAGGGGTTCAGTGCCTTGCTCAAGGGCACCTCAGAAACTGGTCCATTTGGAACTTGAACAGGCTACCCTCCACTTCCCAAGCCAAGCCCATACAGACTCAGCATCTGTCTCCCCGAAAGCCGTATTTACAGTGTTTGCGTTGTTTGATTTACTTGTGATGAGGAGCAAGTGTGGGCAACACATGCGCTCATTGATCTGTTGTTCACTGTGATAGAGAACAGTGATCACTGGGAGCAGGAGGTTTGCGGCGGGGATGGCTGTGTTACTGAAAGAGGAGAAAACTACTGAGTGCCACTGCTTTCTTCAATTTCCTAATGTTGTCTTTACAATCAAAGATGTCAACCTGGCAACAGGAGCTGGTAGGAGAAAACACATGGATCAGATCCATGCACAGATCGACTGGTCAATTGAGAGCTTTGCTTTCTGGCTCAGCTCTTTCACTCCAACACGCTTGTGGATCTCAAACCATCAAGAGGCTTATTTTGAATTTTAATGTAGATCCCAATGGTTCCAAAGACAACAAATATCAAAGGCAAAATTTTGGCAAATATGTGTATAAAATTCCGCACAATGCATTTGAAATATTTTCTTTTGATGAAATGGTGCAGCTATGAAAAACATGGAGTCTTGGTTCTGAATATTTTATTCAACTGAAACCTCATATGGTTTCATTACAAGTTGATACAGATCCTACATGATACTGTCATGATATTTCCTAAATCAAAGCTACTTAAATTGAAATAAAAAGGAAGAAAACGGGTTGTTGAGTAGTTATTTAAAGGTTCAGTTACAAATCTAATCTCAAGACTTGGTTGCAGATGAGCAGCGTTATCTCTGCCTGCCTTCCCTCACCAGCTTCCTCACTGTTTCCCCTGTAGTATCTACGTATTCAAACAAACTGTCAAAGCCCCACAACAAACAATTTGTTATCCACCAGAGTTTGCATTGTTCAAATTACTTTGCATCTAATCTGCATAAAAAGTATCCGTCTTTCGTCAGGCATTGGCGGCTTTCTCCTCCTCTCCTCCTCTGTTCTTCAGAGAGCTATCAGACGACAAGGTGAACACAAGGGTAATCAGTGTGGTCACTGCTTTGAACGAGTCTATTCTGGAAGGTTATACTCTTGTTTCCAGTTTTGATGTTCCTGCTGAGAGTTACTCGACAGAATCAGTCTTTCGGCAACACTCCGATCTTTACACCCAATAAACAGCCTGTCCAAACCTTCACTTCAGATTAATGTTAACATTGCGCTTTCATAAGAAGAAGAAAAAAAATCTGTTTCATAATCAAGATCAGAGAGAAAGTTGCTGTATTCAAATGTGGAAGAAATGTGTCCTTGGGTATTTCTATTCTCAACCCATCCAGAACCCTTTAGGGACCAGAGAGGATGTTCGTCAGTCACAGGCGAGCACAGGCTTGCCTATCAGCAGAACGACAACTGCAATGGTGTCCAAGAGCGTGAGAGCAAAATTTGGAGGAGAAAAGCGTGATGCTGAGATAAAGAACAATCCAGACATGAAGCAAAACAACCGCACTTTTATACATATTTATTATCTAGAGCTGTTGCTTCTAAAATTCTCCCAACAAATTACTAATTTGTTTTTATTAAAGAGAGAGAGAGAGAGAGATACAAAATGCAAATTGAGGTGTTTAATAAACCCTCCAGAAAAATAGTCTGATTTATTAGAACAAGACACTTCATCCAATTAATTTAGAGAGTCTTGAAACTGCTAGCCTCTGCACCTAATGTCGTTAGCCAGAATGTGGAGCCGTCTGAATTTAAATATATTACGACTATTTATAAGTGCAAAAGACGCTCGACCTATTTAACTTTCCTTTTTGTTTTTTTGTTGCACCTTTGCACCTCCCGGTGCGAGTGCCTCCTGTCTGTCTACAAATAGAAGAGAGCATTAAAGGTACTTAGAGCAGTGAGTGAGTAGTACGATTTCTATGAGAGAAAATCACACCACAGGAGCGAACAGCAGGACTCAGTTCATACAAGCAGTGAGGTGTTAAACAACAGAAAACTCAGATGTCTCATTTTGCCAATCACAAGCAATACTCATGTCTCGTTAGCGTCCAATTACGTGCCTTCTGTTTTTTGCATTTTGCCAGCTAAAGGAGTCGACTGAGACATCATCAAGGTGTATCTGCAGCGCTAAAGCAGCTACTCCACCTTTGGCCGACGGGGAAACGTCCTCCGATATTAATTCTAATGATGTGAGTGTTGTAAAACAACGAAGCAAGGCAGTCTGAGGCGAGCTCACTCATACACACACACACACACTCATGATTGATTGATTGATTGATTCACAGTGGTAAATCAAAGAGCGGGGTGCCTTTTCAATCGCAGCTGAAGTCTTTGAACATAAATAACAGCAACCATCTTGCCTGTGGCAGTTTCAGCTCACTCAAACACAGGCACTTGCCAGTCTGTTTGAGAAGGAGACAGAATTCTTCACAAATGTAAATTTATGTACACCCCATTTGACACTTTCCACTCTTGATTGGTTTGTACTTTGCCTCCTTCTCCTTCCTACTCATTATCAGAGATGATTAGCATTATTTCCAAGGCCCAGATCGAGGCAAAGAAGAAGCCTAGCGAGTGGAACGGGGCTGTGAAAGCACCACTAACCCCGACTAGTAGGCTACCCCTGCCAGCCACAGATAGCCAGCAATCCCTTTCTTCTGTTGACAACAAAGAGACACTGCAGCTATTCACCTGAGACCTGAGCCCATCGAGGCCTGCAGAGGTACAGTAATAACAACTCCGCTAACTGCACATTGAAGAGGGAGCTTTCTCCAGAGGCAATTAGTTCTGAAGAGCTTTGTCTGTTCTTTTCTTGTCTGCAATTTTAGCAATAGCTACCAAAATTACAGAGCCCGGGAGAAATGACTGCAGCATTTAACTGTGATTTAGTTATAACTGCCACATTTACAGCATTATTTGTGATCTTTGTCGCTGCATTGAGTTCTGTTCCACTTTGAGCGAGGCATTTATGCATCTTGAGAGCAATATCTCACTTTCATTTAAGAAGACAACGGTCTGCCAATTTGGCCGTTAACGCACCCATCAGTTCCCGAAAACACAGCCAAAGAAATTACTTCCAAACAGTTCCAATAACTATCGTGTGTTGTTTGTTTTTTTTTAAATATATTTTGACAATGCTTTACAGGTTTTTTTTTTCTATCAAAGCATGAAAGAGAAAATGAATCAAGAGCAATCTCTTTTTGGCAGGACTGGATCTTTTAAAAGCATGGCGTTCAAGCACATAAGTTACCCAGACAAATATACACATAGATAGAGCATAATGAACACACAGCTCAGTGTTGTGTATTTACAAGCTTGTTAAAGACAGACAGCATGATGATACATTCATATGTGGGAGTGACACTTCTACCTACTGCGAATGAGAACTGAGATTTACAAAAATAGTTAAATGTGTGACCATTTTGTACAATTATTTGCATACTAAATTAAACCATTACCATGTCAAAAGAGGTCCCTTAAAACGTTGGAATCTTTTATGCATCCCTATTTGCATATTTCCTCGCTTCCCGTAAAACTGATTCACAGTTTTGCACTCAGTTATCACTTCATTGCCTCAAACTGGGTCATCATATCTCCAGGCACAATTACAACTAAAAAATTCAGTGAGACAAATTTGCTGTCAGTCGCCATCCCGCTTTTATGTACGAACAGAAAGCTGTCAGCGGGACGAGCAAAGACAAAAAATAAAAAAAAACTAGAAGGGGGCAAAGAGGAAGTGTTGTGGATCATGCAGCAGGCCTAACAGGTCGATGGGAGACAAACGTATGTCTAATAAACCAATGATGAACCCAGAGAGGTCCCTCTTGTGGGGGGCCAGACCTGCTTCCAACAAATGTGTTATTGACCTCACGCCAGCAGCCAGTCATAGAAATACACTCGGCATCTGAGAGGGAGGAAGAGTGTGAGAGATGACACATGAGAGACTGCTGCAGAGGGTTAAAGCATCGATCATACAATCCACTTTATCCCCTCCAGCTAGTGACAAGGACGTTAATTGACACGCAGCAGCGTGACAGCTTGAGCATCGGAGGAATCATTAGAACAATTCAACCTCCACACTGTTTGGACATATTTCAGACATTAGTACGAGGGGAAGTTCCTAATAACCGGAGAAATACAATTAGAAACACTCAAATGTTTTACAAAATGGAAAATCAATTGTCATAGCAGCCACTCTTTTCTTGGCTTGCATTTGCTGAATACTGGATGTTGCTTCTTTTGAACAGACAACACACGGAATAAGGACTTCATCTGATGACAATATTATATTTATCAATATTGGTTAATGGCTATTGCAATTTCATAGTGCACAAGGTGAAGTTCCCAAATGTCATGCTTTGTTCAACCAGCAGTCCAAAGCCAAAAACTATTTAATGTACTATAATGTTAGACGAGGAAGTGCAGCAAATACTCAACCTAGCTACAGCTGTTGGCTTGAAACTTGTTCTCTCCATCGACTAATCGACTAATCGTTTCAGCCTTACACTGAAGCACAGATTCTTATAACTAAAATAACTCGTGAATTTAAATTACACTAATTTAATGATAAGTGCTGCTGTAGTTTATAAACGTATACCTACACGAGTCACAGATAATGAAGACAAAATGGTCAAATTGCTTCCAGATAGGTTATTAATGTGTTGGCTCCTGATAGAATTGCAAAGTGCACTAAATTGTATCGTGCTTCCTAGAGGGTTATCATGAACCACCAACAATAAGTCAGGACCACATTAAAGCCATTTCATCTGCAGTTATTCATCAAAGTGATTCAGTAATATTAACTGCTGCATGGCAGTCGCATGCTGTGCATTATAGATATGACTTATTGAGCTCCGAGGCTGAATTACATTCACATGCCAGAGTCCAGTGAGTCAGGCTGCAATGTGCCCTGCCGTACTTGTACCTGTGTGTGTGTGTGTGTGTGTGTGTGTGTGTGTGTGTGTGTGTGTGTAGGTGTGTGTGGGTGCGTGTGTGTGATATAACTGATTCTTTCATATACCGCCCTGGCTCTGTAAATGGGAGACAAACAAAGTGGCTCGGAGCAAGCCGCTAGGTTCTAAATGCCCTTTTTTTTTACATTTAAAGTTTCTATTGAGGTTTTTGAATTAAGTTTTGTATTATTTACATTTTATTTCGTGGAAATGTTGTCTTTGAAAGGCTCAATTCAAACAAATATGGATTGAAGGACAACATTTTGTTAGAAAAAACAGGTTGATTACATCTATCTTTTTTCAGTAAACTCTGACTACTGGACTGAGACGACAGAGACAATTACAGAAAGGGGGAGTGCTGCAGTGCTCGCTGTGGGTGTGTGCGAGTGCGTGTTGAGAGCGAGGGAGAAAGAGAGACAGAGAGAAAGGAAGAGAAGGTGGATTACTGCACGCAATGTTTCCATTCGTTATTAATAATAATTTGAATGTCAACGTTATGAATGAAGCTTCAAAATATCCGGTAGGCTACCGCCCTACAAGCCACACAACACAGTTTTGAGTTTGACAAATGCGTTTTATGAATGGACCAACCTATTTTATTTTTTTAGACCGCTTCTTCATTTCAATTATTTTCGTGTTATGTCAAATGTAGGTAGAATGCAATCAGAAATCGGAAAGAAATATCAGTATATATATATATATATAT